>NW_028146738.1:39586199-40000825 GCF_055883805.1 Amblyomma maculatum | reverse complement strand
ATATATATATATATATATATATATATATATATATATATATATATGTGTGTGTTCAGATATATGTGGGCAGCGTGTTTGGAACTGGATGTCTGTAAATGATGTGCGTTGCTGTAATAGTACAGTCATAAGCTCTGGCAGCTTTTAGGTCAATAATATATTTAGCGCTACCAGCGAATGGATTAAGGGTCTCATCATGTCTACGGTGGATTTTGGTACCTCTAGTGCCACTTCCAAGGTACATTTATACGCTCCCCTTAGAGTAATTACTTGTGAACAAACATTTATCAACCATGAACTCTTCAACTCTTCAAAAAGCTTGCGAATTCCTCTTTCTCCTCCATACTATCATCTGAGCAATCTGAACGTGCTTAAAAAACACTCTCGTCTCTGTTACATGCCACTGAGCGTTCAGTGGTCGCTGTGAAATTGTTTGTGTCTAACAATATGTCGTGCCAATAGTCGAACGAAGAATTCGAAAAAACATAGCGACAGTAATAAGGTGCGTTGAAGAGCCTTTCCCATAACCAGTGTCCCCAAAATTGGATAAATTATAACTGTTATGCTGCTTCATTAAACAAAAAAACATTCGTAAAGCTAAGGACGAATATAATGCAAATATGAATATTTATCTCTCTAATCCAAATAATCGGAAGGCATTGTATGGATTCATGGAACGCAACGACTTTTCATCTGCATCACATGTAACCGAGTCAGAAGTGTTACCACCACCATAAAGCAAAAGATAAACTTTAACAGGTAGCGAAAGGCCTTGCTCTTCGTTTTCAAGTGCAAACGATGTGTCCGTTACTTCGACCTACGGCATGTGCTGATTCATTGCAGTTGAGCCATCGGAGTTGCATTGTATAGTGGCTGCTCTCTAACCTGCAGCTCCTGAGTGCGACGGCATCGCAGTGGATATGCTGAGAGCTTTAGGACAAGACAACAACTCGGAAGGGTTGAATGTTGTAAATTTTTCCCTGAAGACTGCTTGGTTGTCAGACGACTGGAAAGTTGCTAAAATTATGCTAATTTTAAAAGATACAAAAAAAGGTTTCACACGCAAAATATTCGGCCGATTTCTCTACATTCACAACTAGTAAAACTTATTGAACGCATAGTTCACCTGCGCCTCAAAAACCATGTTATGACCCTGAATGCCTTTACTGATGAAAAAATTGGGTTTCGTCAAGTGTGCTTCATTTGACAGCTCATATAAACTTGGAGAGTAGAATTAGGATTGCAATGAAGAGGAAAGAAGTGTCAGGATTGATAACTTTGGACATCGCGAAAGCATATGACAGTGTAGAACACTCTAGAATGTTGAATAAAATAAACGAAATTTGGCCACCTTTTACATTTTTGCATGGCTAAAAGATTTCTAAGGAATGGGAGCTTTTTCTGCACTAGACGTTTTTTAACTTCAGAAGCTCATTACCAAACTAGAGGTGTGCTTGAAGGATCGGTGATATCTCCATTGCTTGTTAATATACTAATGAGGGATATTCCTGTTCAGCCAAATATAAAAGTGTATGCGTATGCGGATAATATTTCTTTTTTCTCTTCTGAAGAAGATGTTCATTCTTTATACCAGTTATTGCAAGCCTACTTGAATGCCCTTGAAGTTTGACTGGGTAAAGTAAAATAATTCTTAACGCGAAGAAATCCCCAGTACTCGTTTTCCCACTGGCACACCCTCTGTATATCACCCTTGCGTATTGCGGTTCGCAGATTCCATAGGTTGAATCCTTAAAATACTTGGGTATATTATACCACTCTCAATTAGACTGGCGGCCTCATATCAAAAGCAATTGCCTGAAAGGTGAGTGAGCACTTGGTCGCCTGATTAGAATTAGCCCTAAGAAATTCGGTATGCGCAGAGACTCTTTGTTACTCTATAAACTTATCTAAGACCAATTCTTGAGTTTGGTTGTGTTCGTTTCTCTGGATATTATGAATACAAACTACGATCTTTGTTGCTTCTGGAGAAGCGCGCTTCAGGACTATGTTTGAGGTTTTACCAAAATCAGTTTCAAATGCAGTCCTCTATTTAGAGGTCCGTGTACGAGGCCTGAACTCTCGGTTTGTGCTCCTCCCTGTGCGAACCTTTTTAAGAGCACTTGAACCTCTGTCTGTAGTGGCTTCTCCCATTTTTATTACACACGAAGCTCAGCATTTTTATACATTTTAACCCTTATTTCAATTATTTCTATTCCTATCGAATCAAAATTGTCCAAAATATTTTAGCAACACTAATTCCTTATTGATAAGTTTTCTATCATACAGTGTAAATCGACATCATGACTTCTCTTTTGAAACCTGCAATGTATTCTGGCCAGTTCCCCACTGAGGGTATGTGCCACATGCACCGCAGAAGAAGAGAAGAAGCCTGTCTCACATAAAAGCCTGTCTCGCCTGTCTTACATAAAAGTTATGTAAGACCAATTGAGGAGTTCGGTTGTGTTCCTTTCTCTGGCTATCATGAATACAAACTACGACCTTTGTTGTTTCTGGAGAAGCGCGCTTTAGAACTACGTGTGGGTATACCAAAATCAGCTTCAAATGGAGTCCTCTATTTAGAGGTCTTCTCACACCAAGCTGAGTATTTTTATACATTTTAACCCTTTTTTCATTGATTTATATTCCTATCGTATCAAAATTGTCCAAAATATTTTAGCAACACTAATTCCTTATTAATACGTTATCTATCATACAGTCTAAATCGACATCATGAATGCTGTTCTGAAACCTATAATGAATTATGGCCATTCCCGCACTGTGGATGTGTGCCACTTTCACCGCAGAAGAAGAAGAGAAAGACGTCTGTCTCGCCACCAGTGCTCGCGCTGCGCTTTTTGATGCTCTTCGAGAACAATCTATTTATTCAGTCCTGAAAGATGCACAGCGCAGGTCACCCAGGCCTGCCAATCCTGTTGGCGATTGCCGAGACCTGTGTACTGGAACAGACTTGGAAAAAGCACTCTCGGGTACTTGTAGCCTGGGAAGCGGCCCAGATGGCCCGAGAACACGGTGCGGCGACAGTCCTTCCTACCAGGTCTCCTCCTCAAGGTTCCCACTGCTGCCGGGGTTCACTGGGCACAGGTGAGGTTTTCCGCCTATTGACGCGGGCAGTACGGTTCCTCGGGGGTTAAGTGCTGAGAATTTCCTCACAGATGGGCGCGTATGGAGCGCACGTGTGAGAGTACATGTGCCACTTATATCGGTGCGATTCGCACAACAGCTTTAATTGCTAGTTGTAGCTCTTTTTTTTTTAAATGAGTCCACGCATGCTATAAACTACCTGTCTACGTCTACAGTAGGTGTAGACGTCGCTTCAGCGCAGTCGCGTCGCGGTAATTGTGGAAACTATTGCCCCCAGCTAATCGTACATCTGCTTGTCGGTTTCTCTGAAGCTTTACGAGAAGAAACAGAGTTTAGGAGTTGTTTTTATATTTTAGTGAACTTTTCAAGTAACCCAGGGGTGCGAAAAATACTTTGCGCTCTGAAATACTTTTTCGGCGAATAGTTATCTCAGCTGGACACTCTTGCTCAGCCTTGCTCATCAATTTACTGCGCTTCGCATAATTAAATAGCAGGTTTTTTTTTAATCAAATTTCTACAATAAAGTCACAAAACTGTACCTCTTAAACGCTCCTTGCAAACGAGCAGCAAAAGACTAGCTTTTCTCCCCATCTAATGAATAATGGACGCAGCAGCAGTCCAACATCTACGCTTAAGGAAATTGAACAATAAGTTTAATTGGAGCACAATGGTTTCCATTTTAAAGGAGCCGCTCTAATGACTCTTTCCCAGGTCGTGTAATACCAGCCGTTCTTTCTGAGGAGCAACAATGGCTGCATTAGAAGTAGACGGGCTGGCGCTCCCTTTAATATGCATGGATGGTTGCGTCCAGATCTGCAGCCTCCGGGCTGTCCAGCACGCCGCCGGTCGAAGAAGGCTGCCCCTACCAATTTACGTGGCTCGCCCACGGCCCTCACAACGCTTCCATGCAGTTCGAGCTCGTTTTCGCCGACTACCGCCTAATCATCGCCGAAGACTTCAAAGGTACGCAATGTAACACTCAGGCTGCTGTGAAAATCTGCAGTGGTGGCCCTATGACAAGTTAATGATGTGGTGTTGTGCACGCGAGACAATTTTCGGCGTCCGAGTGGGGATTGGATAGAGATAAAAAAATGTTTACTTCGTCGATCTCGTTCCTCCTCAAGGAAAACATTGCTTCCGTTGTAAAGGCGGGGAATTCGATGGTCAGAACAGTATATTGCAGTGTGCTGGCTACTTACGCTAAGTGTCTAAATCTATGGCACCTTCTGAACACTTTAATATTTCGTGTTGCGAATTAGCGATCTGCATGTTAGCGGCATGCATAACGCATGATTAAGTTTCGCACCATCAGTAGCAAGCGATTTCTATTCCACGTGCAAGCGTCACTGCGACGAAGCTGTTTGATGAAAAAGAGTGTCACAAAATGAGACATCCAGCCAGCGTTGTTTATTCTGTGAGGTTGAGTTCGAGGCCTTCAATTTGGTCTTTTAGAGAAGCATATATAGCTAAGCCAGGTGAATAACCTGTTCCGAATGTAATTTTTGGTAAGTGCAGCAATTCCTGGAATATTACTGGCATAGCCGGCAGGTAACCATCTTTTTCTTTCTTCTTTTTGCCACTAAATATCTTAAAGTCACAGCTGCTCATCATGCTTGGGGTAATCTCGAGGATGCTGCCATATTTATCAAGCAAACGATTGCCCGGATGTTGCAGCGAAATCCACTTTTTCCTACTTTGGAGTGCAAATTAATACGTTTATTAATAATACAAACAAGAAACCACATTTACCATACCGTGCACTCTATTCACGCGCTACTGCAGGAGTTCGTCATTCGGTTCTTGGTAGGTTCATGCGGAGTACCGTAAATGTCATTTGGCTGCAGGGAGCACACGCGGGAATTTACGTTCACCGCTTGCTAAGTGAGCATGCAAGGTCAAAGAGAACGTGACAAGGCAAGGAGCAAGATGCTTTATTTCATGCATTGCATGTTGCACTGCACTGATTTACATCGTCAGACCCGAGCAAAGGGTCAAAACGTCCGCGTTCATGGCTGTGTTTTTTGTCCGTCTGGGTGTCCCCGACAATATACTGAAAAATTTGCTCTGTGGTGCGCCAAGTATTTCACATCTCGGTTCCACGATATACCTGCTACGGGTATCTGTGTAATCAGAGCTTGTATCAGTGTTTCACGAGATATATTTTGGTAAAACTTGTCAAGGTTGTATCGGTATTTAAAGTCAAATAATCTCATCTGGTATAGCGCGAGGACTTTAATCGAGAAATGAGGTACGTGACAAGCAGGAAAAAAACAATTCGCTCTTTTATCCAAAAGCGATCGCTTATTTATGCCTACTGCGTTACGGACAACTCAAAGGGCTTAAGACCACCATTTTTTTAATGCAAGATTTAACCTCAACTGACTTGCGAGGGCTTCCCTCGGCTAAATTGGCGGCGTAGATAAACACGGAGAGTACTTCTTATTTAGAGCCTGCACGCACATCAACCACAGCGCTGAATTGTGCGCGAAGGCTACGCCTATCCTTCAGCGCCTCTGTCGAATTTACTCTGTTAAGGTTTGTCTTACGGTTTTCTCATTGACCGCTCGCGTCATATTGCAGCACGCTCGACGTACAGACTCCGCCTGCGGTGAAGGCTTTCAAGGGGGACCTTTGGCCGCAAGCTCGACGTTCAATTCGACATTCACCCGCCATCGAGGGCCTCGGCCAAATCCACCAGCAGCACCCGCTGCTTCAGGAGAGCACACGACAAGAGTGAGCAAGCTCTTCGACGTGGTATCACTCAATGACTAAACAGCAAGGGCTTCCTAAGAAACGCGAATTCGCCTTTGGCGAACTAAGGGACGGCCTAGTGGGTAACTTTGTACTGGAAATTGTACGTTAAAATCCTGTTAGTTATTTAATTGTCGCGTCTTACAGGAGGGCGTAGTAATTAAGGCTCAGGTAGAATGGCACACAAGTGCAAGTCGCAGGTAGTTCAGAAGAAGAGAAAAAATTCAGAGGACGCTTCAGCTTCGTCTTAAGAGTGCATGCGTAACGTCTTTCATGCCGCATTTCTATTCCTTGGATTTTCACCGGTAAACGGCTGGCACATATTCTGCCAAAGTATTTAACGTTTCTAATTAGCCTGACTTTTAGGGAAAGGAAGGTGCAGTATCTTTATCTTGTTTCGGTGGACATCTACACTTAAATTGACGGCACACAATCGGAAGTGCTTTCCTCGTCGAACGCGCATGTCATCAGTTCGAATCCTTGTAGCAAATTTAAATCGACGAGCAGAGTGATACCGAATGGGAAGAGAAATGCTATCATACTATCCTGAACGCCGCAAAAGAACAGCTCCCTCAAAATATTTTAAATCAGGCCGCGTGTGCATTTTCCCGGCACTTTTTGCTACTAAGCATTATTTGGCTCACGCGCGCCGTGTACGGATTCTATGTACAGAATGTGTCCGCAGTGGGTTTGTAGCTTATGTCTACTACTGAGCGCAAGTGCCACAACCCTAGGCAGAACGGCGCTAGCGTTGATCTTGAGGAGCAAGAGGAATCCCGTAACTCCTCTTACTGCTGCTGCGGCAGGTGCTCGAGTGAATTTCTGCATTGTAACAGCTATGAGTCTCGTATTTTAGGTTTTGCTCATTACCCGGAGCCAACATTCCACATCTTGATCATGCGTTGTCGCAGGGGTCGCCATAGTTTAAGCAACTGCAGCTGTGGTCCATTCCTGTTTTGTACGTAAATGCCAAATGCATACCCCGATGGAAACCGGCGCAAGCTCTTATTCCTATGTAAAAAATAAGCTACGGGAAGCTTGGTTAATGGAGCTGGAAATCGGTAATAAAACGAACGGTATTTCTCTTTTACGCAGCGGGCATTTTAGAAAGCAAGATTTCGTCTCTGTAGTTACCACTGAACACTTGTGTGAGTAGTGGCCGCAAAACCAGTAAATACGCAGTAAATACCATAGAAGCAAGTAGTGTAATTTCTGCAAGCATGCTATGCCCAGCGAAGGAGTTTTAAAAAATTGCATTGCTGGAAGCCAAATATACGAGGCAAAACAAAACTGTATATATGACGTTTCATATTTCGAAATTCAATGCCGATAAATAAAATTTAAAAACTGGACTCAGCTTCAATGTTGACAGCTGTAAATTTCTTAATAGATTTTGGCCCTAGAAATCAGTAGTAAGCACTGGTAATTAGTAAATTTGGGATAATAATCGTTTCATCACTAAGATCTATCCCGCACATACATAACATCCGCCCTGGTGTACAATCCACATGTACCAGCCGCACGGACGTATTGCTCGCAGGGATTAAAATAACAATTTGTAAACGGTAAAAATCACACATGGTATGATACTATAAAAGGTCACGTTCAATTAAGTTATGTAAATTTAACTATTCTGTTTCTCTTAAAATAAAAAGTAGAGCTTGCCTTCACGCCCATGCTCGAACAGGAAGAACGATTGTTGGGTAACTGCTTGGGCGATGTAAAATGTAGTGTTCTCCGGTAGCTCCTCTAACGTTACTGTGTTTAAATTAAGATGAAAAATTAAGGAAAAGCTCACAGCAGTAAATCGCCAACAGGCAACAAGCACATTGGTTGTGTCTCCGGTTTATGTGTCTATGGTCAAGAATAAGCGTTCAGGTTATGGAGGTCGCGTGTTACAAAAAATAAAAGGGTATAGAAAATGTGGCGGAGTATAAGCGGAGCCCTTAGTGCATGGCTTGAGATTTCAGTGCATTTGATCGTGGAATTAAGCGAAATTGGCTCCCTATTTTCAGGCTGATAACGACTTCTCTCGTCTCCGGTGATTGGGAGGGAATGGATGAAAGATCTCAGGGATGTAATGCTGAGCAGTGTGGACGTGTGTCTCGTTATTGTGCAGAGTATAGAAACATCCTGGGTCATCGCCTAGCTCAATCCTGTGTGTTCTGCAGTTTTTAATTTTCCAATGCCGCACCAACTGGCCTACAATATACCCTGCTAAATTGAAAACAATAGTGATGCCGTATATCAAAATTAATATTTAGTACCAGCAAATTCTACAAACCCAAAGGAACCCCAACGCGAGGTCAAACTGGCGAAAGAAACGGAATGAGCGGGTACAAGCAAAAAGCATCAACGGCGTTCATCGAGGCTGTCTTCTATTTCTTTTTATAGCCTAGTTTCCTACTTCTGTTTATTCCTTTACCAAGCCGACTCTGATGATATCTTATTAGTAGATTAGATTCAAGCTGGCCCACGTTGTGAAGGATGGTTGATAAGATTTCCTATATAAGCGCCTTCTTTTCCTTCTTCCTCTGGGCGCAGATGGAGGAGGATTTCTCCGCCTAATGGAACAGAAGAGATATCTCAACAAAAAATGCGGCCATCGTTGAAGAAACAGAGTAGTGTGTCTTTCTTAGACAGCTCAGGCTAATCAGGTTATACTAGAATAGCAGCTTGGGCAAGTTGGTTATACATCTTGAGGATAACAGCGCGGGACACAGGACGGGAGCACAAGATTAGAGGACGACACAACGAGCGCTGTTGTGTCGTCCTCTAATCTTGTGCTCCCGTCCTGTGTCCCGCGCTGTTATCCTCAAGAGGTTATACTAATTCTAGAGAATCCACGCCATACTGTAGTAAAAAAGTTGTATCACATCGACCTCTTTTTCTGCCCGGAAAAGCTTTTATATTATTTGCCTCCCAATTTGTTCGCCTATTAAACCGCGGGCGTTGTGGGTGACCAGTCCGCAATCCCCTTCGAGTTCCATATATCCAAGATCGACAGTACAAGTACCTTGGCCCCGTAACCTAGTGAGGTCTGGATACATTTTAATATGTAGCCCTGCAACAGCAGTTTCATATTACGCGTGCAAAATTCATCGATTTCTACGCCTTTATTTCGGCGTGCACGAAATCGCTAATTTGAGACTGACCTCAAAGTCATCCAAGCCGCTCATTCCGCAGCGAGCAATTCGAACCGATTGGGCGTGTATTGATGTTTTTCGTATCCTCTCTTCGAATGCGGGCCCCTCGCCCTCTTTTTTGTTGAGCGTTCAGGAGCCTTAACGTATAAGGTGCTCTGTCCGTCAGCTATATAAGTTACCCTTAAAGCTATACACGTTTTTGGTTTAGTTTGGTTTGGTTTATGGGGTTTACCGTCCCAAAGCGACTAAGGCCATATCCCTACATTTAGCTTGTGCCCTCTGCGAACAAGTATGTAAGTGTTTAAAAACTTTCAAAAAAATCAAACAGAAAGACGCTGAGCCGCGCATACCTTTCTAAAACAAAGATTAAGCCCTTTGCGAGGTATACATAAAAGTTACGCTGCTAAGAGTGTACTTCGTCCTCCTTATTTGTTTTACCTTTGCAAGGAGCAATGCTACAATTGCAGAGGCATCGTGCATATATGCCTACCTTAAATTCGAACTCCTGCCTCCCCCCATACACCTTCCTGCTAACCTACCTCGAATGTCTAGCTATTAATGTATTTTATCTTCACCACCTTCCTACACAGCTGTTTCTATAACCTGTATTTTAATTACTAATCAACGACCTTGCCATGTTTTAGTTTGTGCAAATAAAGATTAGTTAACTTTCATGACATGCACAGGCTCGTTCACTATGAAAGGGGACATTTTATCATTCAAATTAAGGTAAACGATAGATACTTTATCATTAGATGTGCCAAGCATACTTTTTCTGTTGCTGAATATAATTCTTTTGGCATATAAACGTAATCTCCAAAAGCCATTTTCCACTTTACTACACAAAAAATGAATCGTCTTTTTTGTGTATAAACTGATCGTTCCCTTTCATACCGAGCGACCATGTACAAAGTACTAAGAGTGGAGAGCAGCGAGCGCACTTCGAGTACGTGATGCGCCTTCGTGCTTACATGCTTTTTGCAAGGTTTTCCGCCTGTCGCATGCAATAGCTAGTTGTGTCGCAACACGGTGCGGGCAGAGTAGTTTATTTTACACAGGTTAAACTGACACATGTCATTTGCAATGGCATTGTTCAGGTCGTCAAGCGGAGGTTTTGAAACGAAGTGCTGCCTAAAATATTTTTATGAGGAAGGGAGGGTGAGCACGATACTCCCGTGTCACCGGCCGCCTAAACTCCTCGCCGCCTCTTGAAGCTGCCCATAGGCCCATGTGCGGCAGCTTGGAAAGGAGGGAAAAAAGTAAAGCCGTAAAGCGCGTCTGAAGAGTCCCGACTGTGTGTTTTCTGTGTCAGTGAAGCAATACGAGCCACTACCCAAGCGATGATAACCGTGGCGCCATCTTGTGCTGTTTAAAGCAACATTGCCATAGATATTCCGCGAAGGAACATAAGAAGACAGACTTGTTTGGCGGAAGGAAGATCTGTGACACCTCAGAATATAGGGTGCCTCCAAGGAATGCCTGCCTTTGCTTTCACTTTCAGGGTGGGAACACCTTTTGCACTACCAGCTGTTAACCCGTCATGTAGGCTTCTCACCTGCATGAAGGATACAGACACGAAATCGCGACGTCAGTGGCGTCGCCACGGGGGTGCGGAAGGATGCGGTCCGCAAGGGGTGAGCGGGAGCGGGAGGAAGGCGCGGGGAGCGAAATAAATTATTGTGTAAAAACGCGACAAGGCGCGCATTGGTACCGCTGAGACTGAGTAGAAAGTGTGATCTTCTCGTAGAACGAATTATGTTGTGAGGAGTGCTTGAAAACACATGCCTTAGATCATGCCTGAGACTCCATGCCATTTTAACGTTGGGCCGGGCCTGTGCATGAGCGTGTACCCTCGAAACAACAGCATTAAACAACACCGATTGGAAACCCCTGTGCAGGAGCATGTTAGACGGCACCCGTCGACGGCCGCGCCGCCGCATCGCCTCTTTTTGTGTATGTGCAGTTCACTCCTATCCCAAGCGAGGACAGCTTTCAGTATGTCTCCAGAAGTCTTTTGTCTTGTTAATTTATCTCCTGTCTTTCTCGACCTTCGGATGCAACTCACACTTTCAAAACGCGGAAAGGCACTACAGAGGAGGTACAAAGGAAGTTACGATCCGGTGCTTGAAAGGCGGGGACGGCGGAGTGGGGGAAGGGGGAGGGGGGGGGGTGCACCGTGCATTTGCACCTGGTGGGGTGGCCCTAGCGACGCCACTAGATTGGGTTGCGCAATACATCATGTCCTGGCTACAGTGACGATTGCGAACTTCGATACTTTCCATAATAAAGCAGACAACGTGAGTGTCCCGCACCCAAAAAGCAAGACAATAAATTTTAATGAAGTCAGCGATTTCTTCTAAAAGCACAGCTCCAAGATCTATCAGGTGCGTCCTAATTAGGGGTAAATAAAAAGTTGGCCTCAAATAACCCTGGCATACTCTTTGAACTATAGAGGATTGCCACTTTATAACGCAAAAAAGGCTGTAACTCATTCAACAGAAACATTTATTTTGTAAAAACAAAAAACAAAAAACGAAAGTTGTCCTCCGGAATGAACACTTCAAAAAGCGCAATTTCAAAGATTGAAATCCGAAACTTCCAACCCCTATTATTACGTAGCCAGCCCACGAAGGTGGAAGAGAACATTTCCTCCCAAAAGGTTAGGCACAATACTTTATCGCAAGGATTCTGGAATTCCTCTCACATTCCTTTCAGTGGATACGCCGTCGGTCTTTGTAAAATAGCTCACTTTCTCATGTGGCCCAAATAGGGCACATTCGAGAAAACGCGGTTTTAGTGTGAGCGGACTCAAATAAAAGCCAATTATTATCCACAACTACGATGCATGTTTTCGTCCACCCATAATCAAGCGTGCAAACGCATTTAGTGGGCGTTTGTTGATACATTCACATTCGCAACGCCGTATAAAGAACATATTGCATTAAGCCGAAACAGATAAGATCAGCGCCGAAGCGGACACAAATTCTGAATAGCTGTCAATTACTGGAACAAAAGCGTTGATTGGTAAAAGCTGCGAAGGAAGGCCTGCCCGAAGTGTCACTCATGATACCGATTTCGTTTTCCTTACATCGGTGCTGGTATGAGGTAGAGTGACGGAGAAAACAACGCACAGGAGAATAATTGAGACTCCGACTGTTCTTGTCACAATATAGATCCCAAGATAGCGTCAGCTGCGCAATGACGTGGTCTTTGACGTCACATGAAGATCCCCTATATAGTGTATATTTCACTATAAGATCGATGCGACCAAGACATGTGAGAAATATATTCCAGGCTAACCTCTAACCGCTATACGTTCGTGCGCGATATATGATCACATTTTCGTTTTATCAATTCTGCGCCGAAAATGTGCCATCTGCGGTTACGTTAAACGTACTCATGCGCGGAAGCTGCCGGATTCCAACGTTGCACAGAAAATGCTTATGGTAGGGTGTGGGTGCTATGATATGCAATTAATAGTCGACAGCTCGGAACGGCACTGGGTTAACCGGGACGGCAATGTAGAGATCTCCGGTCCGCATTCGAACACCTGCCATTTTCTAGTGCTCTAATACCGCTCAGATAGATGGCTTCGCATTTCGTCCCCCCCCCCCCCCCCCCGTTGACATGCAGCCTTCACGGCCATGGATTGATTGACCCGGTGGCGCCGTACTAAGCATGGCTTTGCCTTATGCCCACCGGGCCAGCGCTGAAGGTGTTTTTAAAAGACATTGGGGCTTTACAGAACAAGTAAGAAAATGAATAGTCGCATGTACGTTGAGTGGCATTCTGTGACCATCTCAGAGTGCAGTTTTTTTTTTTCACACGATACAATGTGGTGAGACTAAAATCCAAGTCGCTGTCAAGAGCTAATGTCGATGCAACAAGAGGTTTCTGTATGAATTCAACTCTTGGTGCACATCTGTGTGCATACGTAATGATGTATACATTGGCCTCAATGTGTTATTAGTGAGCATTTAACGCAATTTAAAAAAAAAATCCCTGCTTTTACAGATCATAGGTCTGCCTATTACCCTTCATGGTACTACATGCACTACCCTCACACACCGTCAAAGCTAAATGAAACGATTTTGTAATCTTTTGTCCTGTTATCGCACACGTAAAGGCGTCTTACTGGTCCTACATATACCCCTAAACCTTTCTCACAAAGCTAGATCACCATTTCAATGGTTACGTCCTACGCAGTATGAGTCGCAACCCATCAGGGAAACATCAGCCAAAACGTCCCTGAATTCCTTCCATTTTTGCTGTCAGTTTACTGAATTCAGTGGCTGTATGCAGTGAAATGACACAAATTTCTTTTTCGCAATCGCAAGTGTGCACTATGCAGAATAATTTAGATTAATTGCTTTTATTCTACATTACTGGCGCCTTCTATCAAATAATATCATCATTTACACATCATCTCCTGGCTCCAGGATCATACCTGACGCCGACAAATAGTGAAAAGGCAGCGGAAGGACCCTAAAAGAAAAGATTACGAACTACTGCCCCTAATTTCCAACATGAGCGTTTGTGATTAATCGGCCAAATACGCGCAGACGTGAGGCTGACTCAAAATATTTCTTGGCTCAAAGCCAATTGTCGTAAGGATGTAGTAACACGCTTTCATTTTTTGTTGTTTTTTTTTACAAGGTCAGGACTTTCCTTTGGACAACACCCTGAGCTGTGGCGAAGATAAAATTCTTCCAAGCTCCCCAATCCAAGCAGCCTGGAATAAAGAATAAGAGAAATGAGATGGGCGTTGATAAGAGAAAGAAGGCCAGCAGGAGGAGAAAACAAAGGGAGGTGTCACGCACAGAGGCACAGATAAAATAAAAGAAAAAATGTGCTCGTACAACGGCTTTTCTCTTCATTATTTTCGCTCCTGTTGCATCACGCTCTCGTAATATGTTATTCTGGGAAGTTGCCGCGAGAAGTCCAGTTCCTCGGCTATCTCGCGCTTATGTGAACGGCTCCAGATTTGAAGCGCAAATGCTCTACGAGATGGAGATCAGCCAAGATTGCGTATGCGAGCGGCCGGGGCAAAAAGCTAACAAACAAATAAAAAATCAAGCCGCCACGGCAGTTGCTCAGGGTTGGATCGTTCGACTGCTGATCCCAAGGACGTGGGTTTGAAATCCCGGATGCGGTGGCTACGTTTTGATGGAAGAGAAAGGCAATGTGCGCGTGTATTGTTGGATGACAGTTTACGTTAATTAGCCCCAGGTGGCCGAAAGTTTTGGAGCCCTGCCCTAAAGTGCCCCGTACAGCCGGTGTCGCTCGCTTTCCGATGTTAAACCCGTTAAATTCGACTAGACAATTCGAAAAAAAAAAACATGTGTGGAATGCGCAGCTACTGCCGTGTAGCCGTGCACTGGTGATGTGGAGGAAACTTGTTCGCGCTTGCTAAGGTCGAGGCCGGCCTAGACAAGACCGAGCTCAGCTTGCCGTCCTGTCAAAAGCCGAGCGAAGGCATAAGACCGAGTTGCAAGGAGGGGGTCATGGCGGGAACGAGAGCTGCACCGACTCGAACGCATACTGAACGGGCTTTCAATATTCTGAACAGCCGCCACAGGCTAAATTCATGCTATGTGGGCTTAACTTTAAAAAAAGCTCACAGTTCAGTAGCGTGGAAGCGCCTCCTGTTCACATCAACTGTTTGATTAGGCATTTGCTTAGCTGAGGTAATTTTATCTTCCTGCATACGGCTTGAAAACATGCATCCTAAGCCGTTATAAGGGTCTCGCCAAAACATCGCCGTAATACGTGCCGCGAACGGCCGTAAATAGAGTAGGATCGTTACTATCATGCGTATCGCATCGAGCTTAAAATGACATTGCCTTGCGATCTGTTTCTGCATTGGGATGTTGTCTCCTGCGCACTAATCACTGGCTTGTTCTAGCGACGCTCTACTCTTCTACTGGGGGGGGGGGGGGGGGGGTGCTGCCACAAACTGCTGTGCATATCCTCTAGATTCTCGGCGTCGCTCCTTTGGACAGCTTTCTACTGCGCCACACTAAGCTGTTATTTTATCTCCTCGGCGCAGCAATGATATCCATCAGCGAATTTAGCACCGCGAAACCAGTTACCTAGATGCCGTAGTTTCAACTTAACCGAGAGCTTCACATGTGGTTACGAGGACAATTACTTTATCATGTTAGGGTCAACCACAAGGAAGGCTGCTAGTGAATATTATTCCACGACGAAATACCAAGCAAGCATGTCTTGCTTACGACGTTGGCGTTCGGCAGGCATAAACTGCCGCTGAACTCGGGTTCGATTTCTCCGCTGTTGTATGGCTCGTTTCGGAGTGTTACCCTTTTGGCGCCGTCAGTTGTATCTGCCAGAAAGAAAAACGACTCTTGTGTTTTTGTAGCAAGACGACGATGGTTTCGCTCACGTATCAACTTCTGTTTTAGCACTCAAGATTCATAGAGTGATGGCCAAAGTTCGTATATAAAGGAATCCCATACAGTAATCAGTATTTTATGATATTGTCGCGCGCCTTCGCAGAACATCGAAAACTCGCCCATTTCGATGAAGGCGCGCGACAATATTTTTATTCCGTCCAGAGAAGAGTTGTGGCAATTGAATTTAATGCTTACATGCCTGCCTCGTTCAACCGGACAACTTCGCATTTAAGCGTACGTGGGCATATTCAGCACCTTGCTGTTTCACTTCAACGAAGGCAATTTGGTCGCAAAAATACATATTAGTTTACTGGTTTCTCGAGAGCAGAGAAGCTTCACAATTTAACGGAGCTCAACTATATCACGTGATTTACGATATGGTAGACCACAAAGTATTCAGTGATATGCCGAATGTGCTCAGGGGCGGCGGGTGAAAATTAAGGTTGCACTTCTAAACTTGGAGTAAGTTGGCACGCCTCACGGTTTCTTCATTACAAAAAGAGGCTATTCTCAGTATTGGTTCAGGTCAAATACAGGCCTCTTGTGCATCTGTGGGTGGAGAAAACAAGAATAAAGAAGCGTGCTTTACTTGAAGCGAAACGACCACACTTTGGCACGAGTTTAAACACGAGTAAAGTCGAAATGCTTATTAACACGTGTCTACCTACACTGCTTTGCATTGAATTAGTGATGCTCTGATTACGATCTAGATCACCATCTATGAAATGAAAGGCGCCGCGCGCACGCATAGGCCGGACACACGGCGGGGTCAGCTTCGTATTCGCGTGAATCGCCTGGTGACGTCAGGACACCTAACAGCTTTATTGAAACGTTTACTCCTATAATTGTTCACCGGCCTGTCCCTTTGGTGATTGTTCTGTAGCGGTTGCGAATGCACAGAGTGAAGCTTTGAGGCCGTGCTTGCGTTGGCCACACTCCCAGTTACGATGTTTCAACACACCACACACAATGTCTAGTATATTTATTCCTCATCTACCGGCGCCACCATAGCAACCAGTGACTTTGAATACAGCACATTACCCACCAAGCGCCGCTACGCGCCGCCCTCAGCACCATGGCGCATCCAGTACTATTTGACTGTTTGAAGTTTTTCCAGGGACCGTTATGTGGGCGATGAAGTTTCGAAAACAGTACAGTTTTCGATGGTTTTTGTATAGTTTTTTTATTTCATCCTATTAATTTTATTAGTCATGTGTCCACAAAATGAAACCTATATACCGAGGTAATGTTTATGGGCGAATACCTTTAATGCCTCATACTCACGTCCGGCGTCCGGTGTCCTGTCCCACTATGGCTGTTAATCATCCTGGCGTAGCCACGCGGGCACGTGAGAAACGCATCTTAGTTCTCTTTGTCTAGCGTCATGTCAGAGTGGTTATCATTGCGACCGCAACCGCTAGCTAGTGGTAGATAGTCACCGATGATGATAGTTAGTGGTAGTGCTAGTGACGGTGAAGATGATAATGACAGAGATGACTGGTCCTGACGTCACCAGGCGATTGACGCAAATACGAAGCGGACCCCGGTGTGCGTCCCACCCATGCGTGCGTGCGGCGCCTTTCATTTGGCGCTTCCTCAAACCCCGCAACACACAGCATACAGAAGCAGATGCAGTACAGCAGGCATCAGGGGCGTATAAAATTGGTTTATTTTATTTATTTCGACCTCAAAGGCCCCATTGAAGGGGTATTACATGAGGGAGTGGGTTACAGGGCATATTATTGCTTCGAGTGATGCTTTGAACAATGATGGGTTCACAGTTCACAGGAAATAAAAGGCGATGTATCTGTCACAATTATTCGTGGACACCTTAACCGAGCCTTAAGGAGAAAGAGGAAGGTTGGAGTGAAAACAGATAGAAATAGATGCCGCAGTGGCGTGAATCGGACCATCGCGCAATAGACGCTTTCGCCTCATCGCATTTTACACTTACAATATGCAGTGTGCTTCCTGGTTTACTTTCCACAAATGTTTCCTTTTCAGTACCTTGTAAAAAGCCTGCAGGGTGAGACGAACTCTGTTAGAATGTTGACTTACAATCCTTTACATTTGACAATGTATGCTATGTTCGACATCAATCTTTTTCTTTCTTGGAGGCAGTATTTTCGGTCATCATGTTTTATGGTGTAGCCTGAAAAGTGCAAAAAAAATGAAAAAAAAAAGCATCATTGTAGAAACAATTAGGCGGACATTTAAGCTCCGCAATGAAGGTATCAGGTGATAGCGTAGGTGACCAGCCAAAATGCAAAAGCTCAGCTTCAACCAACCCGAATGTACGTGCCTGGGTAGTCCAGGTGTACAGTGCCGGCATCCAAGAGAACAGGAAGGTGTAATCTTATTCAACCTCCCCGCCGCAAATGAGCAATTCAAGATGACAGCTCCTTCCAATCTTACCAACCTTAACATATTATGTGATCTGGTTATGTCGCACAGGCCGTCAAAGAATCAGTACATGCATGCTAGCGGTTAGCAAACCAGACGCAGGCGTCTGCTTGTGATTTTTACATATATAGCCGATCTCTACGCCTAGGACACCACCGGCAGCTCCAACGCCGGATGTTCTGAAGAAAGGGGTTTTATGTTACCTCGTTGAAATAAAACAGCTAATAAACCCGTCAATATCAAAGTTTTGAGAGTAGACCGATAATGTAAACAAGACATTTACAGACAACTAATGTCGAAGAGAAAAATGAGCGTGTAGAATATATCGTGACGAATCAGCTTCACAACCCACAAAAGTAGCATTGAGAAAAGGACACTCACAGTTGAGCACAAATTTAGTACCCCAGAGGGTCCAGCGTTGTAACCTCTGGTGACGTTTGAATAAGTCATCGCTTTGCCAGTATGTATTTCTAGCAGTTTGCTCCTGGCGGCTCCTCGCTCTGCAAGATATCTTTTCATCAGCTTGTGGCATATTGCTGCGTGATATCAACCGCGCCCGATGAGTTGGGTACGGCTTCTATTCGTCGGCCGAGCGGACACTCTGTACACGAGCTACCAGTGAAATCTATCGTTCTTAGAAACGCCTCTATGACGCACTTCACCACAAATGCAGTCGCCGCAACCCATAAAAGGGTCTTTTGTTTCTGAATTATAGTCGGCTCAATTCTTGCCGCTTTAATGCACCGCTCTCTACTGGGATTTTGGTTGAGCTTCCGCAACATAAGAATTTATTTTCGCTGAAAACGAATACGACGCGAGACGAGCAAATCTACCTCACCTAGTAACCGAGCAGACGCCGCACCACTGGCTTTCGCAATATGCACGATTTGTTAAACCGCCATCAACACCCAATGCTGCTTATCCGGAGCGCGCTTAACATCATCCTTACAGCTGTAATCTTGCCCGATGCGTAATTCCGATCCTCTCCTTCTTCTCGGCCCGATGAAGCTTGCCACATGCCTACAGGGGAAGAATGGTGATTGCGCTGTGGCATATACAATGAAATTTACGCACGCGATTCCGACAAAAATAAAAGCGCCAAGCAGGAATGTCAACGGTAAGTTCCTACAACTTGTTCTGTCTCCTAACTGACCCTCTCACAGCAAGGTGAACAGTGATTTCTGCTGAAATATTTTTCGGAATGCAGCCTAAAAGAGAACACACTTCCATTCAAGGCGTTAAGTTATTTTGGTGCAGTAAACTGCATATTATCAACATTGCGGCACCCTAACATTTCATGTCGCCTCCTGGCTGTGTTTACCGCTAGTTTTATTGCTATTTACAAACAAAACCATTCCATAATGCAACATAAAAGGGAACACACCTCTATGAAAGATGGCAGTAATTTATTTGATTGCTGTAAATTGTGTATAAATAAAACGTAAACAAAAATTCGACGTAGTAGATTTGAACAGTTGTTGCTGGTTTTCATTAAAATATCGCGAATTCGAATACATTGAGCCCCAGAAACCGCGGGAGTAAGCATTTTTAACTGAGTTCATTGATTTCTTTATAAACTTCATTTGCATAATATTTCTGCTATTTCTCGCTAGGTGGCGCCGTTTCGAGGACTCTCAATAAGCAAATTCCGGACAACTGGCGGCAGAGTAGAATGAATTTGATTTATAAAGGGAAAGGAGAAAGGATGCACATAAAATTCTACAGGCCGATTACCACAACATCTGTTATATAAACGTTGGTCGTGCAGGCGGTGAAATTAAAGCAGCAAGCATGGGTAGAAAGTAATAAGATACTTGGAAAAACTTCAGAACGGCTTTGAAAATGATAGGCGCCTAGATGATAGCCTTTTCGTGCTTACCCAATGCACGGAAATATCTATAGCGGAAATTAGACGTATTTGGCCTTCCTGGACATAAACGAGGCGTCCAACAACGTAAACAGGCAACTCCTGTGGAACATCTTACAAGAAGAAGGTGTCGGTTATGAGATAAGAGTTCTTACAGGAATTACACCGCGATAACAAAGTAGAAATTACATGGGAAGGGAAGAGAAGTACAGAAGCTGTCAATGTATGCAAAGGATTAAGACAAGGATGTCCTCTGTCACCGCTGCTGTTCATGCTTTATATGATAAATCTGGAACAGAGGATGCAGGAAAGAAACCTAGATTTATCCTGCCATATAGATTAGGCGGAAAGGCGGTAGGGCAGCGCCTCCCCGGTTTGATGTACGCAGGCGATATTGTGCTGCTAGCAGAGAGTCGGGAAAAATTGCAAACTCTAGTTAAGTATTGCGGAGACAAACGGGATGCTCCGGGCTTCAGTTTTAGCGAAGTTAAGTCTGGTCTGATGATTTTCAACAGCTCAACTGATCAGGGACTTAAAATAAAAGGCCATGAAATGCCCAGAGTAGCAGAATATAGATATCTCAGGATATGGGTAAAAGAAGGATTGGCATACATTGAAAACCATGGGCAATCACTTATGGCAAAAGGGCGGAGAAATGCCGGAATAATGAAGCATACAGCATTAAGGGGATACAACAAGTATGAGGTTTTAAGGGGTATTTAGAAAGGAATTATGGTCCACGGGCTTACTTTCGGAAATAATTTCGTGCCTAAAATCGGAGGTACAGTTGACATTAGAAATAAATTAGAGAGCCGTCAGATTATCACTGGGTGCCCACGGCAAAACCACAAATGAGAGAAGCGGTACAGGGAGTTATGGGCTGGGCATCTTTCCAAGTACTGGAAACTCAGAGTAATTTATTATATGAAGAACGCCTGAAAAAACTGGATAGTACCAGATGGGGAGCTAAAGTATTTAAATACCTATACCTAAAAAGCGTTCACTCACATTGGAGGAAAAGAACTAGAAAACTAACTACTAAGTAAGCTGGTCACGACGAAGAAATAAACAACGTTAAGCAACAAGTGAAATAAATAGAAGGTAAAAATTGAATAAATTCGATGGAAAAGAAACAGAGTATAGAACTATACCGAAAGTGCAAAAGGCAGATCAGGAAGGAAGCTTTTTTTGATAACTGAAGAGGCAGTGCCCTACTTTTTGAAGCTAGATCAGTGCGCCTTAGAACACGCAGCTACAAAAAGAAACTTAATAAGATGACGCATGTGCAGGATGCGGCATTTCCACTGAAACAATTGACCACATTATTCTCCAATGTAATGGTATCCTTCCGGAAGTCGATGCAGGCGCGGTCACTCTTCCTGAAGCTCTGCCGTTTAGAGATACCAGTGGCCTGGTGAATGAACCTGCGGTGGAAGCTAGCAAAAAACGATTGGAAGATGGGTGGCGTAAAAGCAGAAAAGTGACGTAATATTAGTAATGTAGAAACAAATTCAATAAATAGAATGATGGTATATTTAACCAATATAAAACAATAATTAAGATACAGGGGGAAAATGAACATGATAGCAACTGCTACCATCCCGTTTCAAAAGGGACGCTCCTATATTCCATCCACCCATCCATCTGAAAACTGCTGACAGCAGTGCATTGCGAAAGATGTCATGGTCCGGCCAGGGCAATGACTTCTCGACTAGTGGCGACCGAAATATTGAAATATGTCAACGAAGAATCACCCTAATGGCTGCTGAGGATGCACATGTTGTCATAGGCAGTGAATTTGGCGAGATCTCCAATGTTTGACTTTATTGCTGTTTACATTTGCGAGTATAATCGAACTGAATTTTAAGCTCTGAAGATCAGAAGATATGAACTCTGACGAACTTAGCCACATAGACCTCTGGCTTAATATATATATATATATATATATATATATATATATATATATATATATATATATATATATATATATATATATGTCATAAAAGTCTTCCAGGATCCAGAAATATGTATAAGATGAGGTAGGGGCGCACAAACGAAAACAAAGGTTTATTTCCGACGTTTCGGCCGGGGCCCGGCATTCCTTGACGAAGGCCGGGCCCCGGCCGAAACGTCGTAAATAAACCTTTGTATTCGTTTGTGCGCCCCTACCTCATCTTATATATATATATATATATATATTGTAGGGGTGTGTTTATTCGGTGAACCCAGGTGATTCCAGCCGCTCAGGGTGAGACTCGCAGCGAAGCGTCAGGCGTGGCGAAAGAGCAAGGCAGCGAACAACTTCTTCGTCCTTGAGAGCGGCAGCACGCGACGCATGTCAGTGGTTATATCGATGAAGATTACCACACTACAGTTTCCCCCCGGGCAGAGAAGGAGCCATCCTGGCGACTCATGGTGCCGAAAGGACAGACGGATCGTAGTAGGGCTTGATTCGGTCCACATGAACTATTTCGCGTCCACGGCTACGCAAGTCCGCAGATGGCGTAACCGGCTCAACTACGTGGTTCACAGGAGATGTTTTTTGAAGGACTCGGTATGGACCGTGATACCGAGCAAGAAGCTTCTTTGACAGGCCGGCGGTTGTGGCAGGAACCCAGAGCCACACCAGGGAGTTGGGCGCATATGAAGGCGCCTCACCAGTGTCACGATGGTGTTTTTGTTGCCACTGATTTTCCTTTGTAAGCGAACGAGCGAGCTGACGGCATTCTTCTGCGTACTGGGCGGCGTCCGAGAGTGGCGTCGATTCAGAAACATCAGGGCGGTAGGGAAAGAGCGCGTCCATTGTGCAGGTTGGCTCGCGCCCGTAAAGAAGAAAAAAGGGAGAAAATCCGGTGGTGGTCTGTATCGCAGTGTTGTACGCGTAGGTTACGAAGGGAAGAACGTGGTCCCAGTTGGAATGAGCGTCGTTGACGTACATGGCCAGCATGTCACTCAGAGTACGGTTGAAGCGTTCTGTCAGGCCATTCGTCTGAGGGTGGTAAGAAGTAGCGGTGCGATGAATGATGCGACATTCTTTCAGTAGGGCCTCGAGAGCGTCGCACAAGAAAACGCGTCCGCGGTCACTGAGCAGTTCCTTCGGAGTCCCGTGGCGAAGAATCAAGTTGTTGAGAATGAACAAAGCAACGTCTCTTGCAGAGGCAGAGGGTAACGGTGATGTTTCAGTGTAGCGAGTCAGATGGTCTACTGCCACAATAATCCACCGGTTTCCAGCAGGAGTAGTCGGAAGAGGGCCATAGAGATCTATGCCAACGCGGTCAAACGGACGAGCAGGGCAGGGTAACGGCTGCAACGAAACAGAGGACTTCTGAGGAGTTTTTCGGCGTTGACAAGATTCGCAAGCGCGCACGAAATGTCTTACAAAGCGGTACATTCCACGCCAGTAAAATCGCAGACGTAGGCGCGTGTAGGTTTTCAATACGCCACCGTGAGCACATTGTGGGTCACCATGGTACGCAGCACAAATGTCGGCACGGAGATGACGCGGGATGACTAGAAGCCACTTCTGTCCATCAAGCAAATAATTGCGGCGATAGAGAAGACCGTCACGAATGGAGAAGTGGTGGGCTTGGCGGACGATTGCTTTGGATGAATGACCGGGAGTAGGACTTGAGAGAAAATCCAAAAGTGCATTGATCCAGGGGTCATTCCGCTGCTCGGTAGCCATGTCGATAGTTGTAAGAGTCGACAAATCGTAGGCACAGACGTGGTCAGACGAATTATCTCTAGGCAATGGCGAGCGGGAAAGAGCATCCGCGTCCGTATGCTTCAGGCCTGATCGATAAATGACATGAATGTCAAACTCCTGGAGACGAAGAGCCCAGCGAGCAAGGCGACCGGATGGGTCTTTCAGAGAGGCAAGCCAGCACAAAGCGTGGTAATCGGTCACAACGTAAAACGGTCGACCATACACATAAGGACGAAATTTTCCGATAGCCCAAATAATGGCCAAACATTCCCTTTCTGTGACTGAATAATTAGATTCTGCCTTTGTCAATGTTCGGCTGGCGTATGCCACAACATACTCGCTGTAACCAGGCTTACGTTGGGTAAGGACGGCACCAAGCCCAATACCGCTGGCATCAGTGTGGATCTCCGTAGGCGCAGCCGGATCAAAGTGGCGTAGAATGGGCGGCGAAACCAAAAGGCGGCGTAAAGTGTCGAAGGCTTTATCGCAGGCTGGAGTCCAGGCGGAAAGGTCGGAGCTGCCGGCAAGGAGCTGGGTCAGAGGAGCGATGATAGAGGCGAAGTTCAAGATGAAACGTCGAAAGTAGGAGCAGAGGCCGATAAAGCTCCGAAGCTGCTTCAGGGAGGTTGGCTTCGGGAACTCTGCAACTGCGCGAAGTTTGGTGGGGTCGGGAAGAATGCCGTCCTTAGAAACTACGTGGCCTAAAATTGTGAGTTTTCGGGCGGCAAAGTGGCACTTCTTCAAATTCAACTGAAGCCCAGCGCCGGCGAGACACGTGAGGACATCCTTTAGGCGGAGAAGGTGAGAAGAAAAGTCGGCAGAAAAAACTACGATGTCGTCCAGATAACAAAGACAGGTCTGCCACTTGAGTCCACGAAGAACAGTGTCCATCAGGCGCTCGAAAGTAGCCGGGGCATTGCAGAGGCCAAAGGGCATAACGTTGAACTCGTATAATCCATCCGGTGTTATAAAGGCAGTTTTCGAGCGGTCATTATCAGCCATCGGTACTTGCCAGTAGCCGGAGCGCAAATCCAAAGAGGAGAAATACTCGGCTCCCTGTAAACAGTCCAAGGCGTCGTCGATTCGCGGCAAAGGATAGACATCTTTGCGCGTGATTTTGTTAAGCCTACGGTAATCGACGCAAAACCGGATGGAACCATCTTTCTTGGTGACCAAAACAACCGGAGAAGCCCATGGACTGTTAGATGGCTGTATGACGCCCCGGCGAAGCATGTCGTCCACGTTGTCAGCAATGACTTGGCGCTCAGAGGCCGACACGCGATAAGGACGCTGTCGTAAAGGTGCGTTTGTACCAGTGTCGATTGCGTGCGTAACGACAGACGTGCGACCCAGAGCAGTGTGAGGAAGGTCGAAGGCAGAAGTGAAGTTCTGTAGAAGAGCAGCGAGTTGATTGCGTTGTGCGGGTGGGAGATCTGCGTCAATAGCTTGTTGAAGAACATCGGGTGGTGTCGAAGCGGTCACTGTATCGCAAGAGCTGAGCACATTAACGTCTAATGAAGTAGGCGTTGCAGGAAGAGTATTTACAAGCTCGGGATCAAGTTCTTCAATACGACCGAGACACTCGCCGCGTAGCAGGACGGACGGGCACGAAAATGGATTTGAGACGCACATTGCACTAAGGCCATCTTCGAACTTGAGGACAGCAAATGGAAGCAGGAGGCAGGGATGGCGTGAAGCGGCGTCGAAAGGTGTGAAGAAGACAGTCGAACTAATAACGCTTTCACAGGAGAGTGGAACGAGGGCAGCAGAAAATGGAGGACTGTCTGTGTCACTGGCGACGAGGAGTTTCGCAGGCCGGGTAGGGACGTCACACAAGACGGTATCACAAAGAGGTAAAAAGAAAACTTCCGCGCGGGCGCAGTCAATAACGGCATGATGAGCGGAAAGGAAATCGTAGCCCAGGATGATGTCGTGTGAGCAGTGAGCCAGTACAATAAACTCGATGGTGTATAAGACGTCTTCGATGAGAACACGGGCCGTGCACGCTGCTGAGGGATGAATGCGCTGGGATGAAGCGGTGCGAAGCGAAAAGTCGGGTAGTGCGGTGGTCACCTTGCGAAGACGACGGCAAAGAGATTCACTGATGACGGATACGGCAGCGCCCGTGTCAACAAGAGCGAGTATTGCGACACCGTCGACGAACACTTGTATTACGTTTGCGGGAGAAGACGGAGGACTTGAAGAGTTCGAACCAAGCGCAGTTCTTGCCCCGGGAACTGCGACTGTTAGTTTCCCTCAACAGCGCCGGTAGAACGTCGGGGAAGCGGTGATGGTGAACGGCGACGAGGGGAAGATGATCGGCGAGAGGTATACGTTTGATTGTCCCGAGGAACGAACTCGGAACCGGGTTGAGTTCTCGGCGAGGGCTGGTCGGCGTCGTACGTGTAGTTCCAGGGGTCAGGGCAAGAAGGTGGAAGGCGTTGGCGGCAAAGACGGGCTACATGGCCCGGCAGCCCACAAGAGTAGCAAATTGGCCGGTTGTCTGCGGTGCGCCAAGGGTTCGTAGGGCGTTGGCGTACCCTTGGAATACGGACATGGAACGCCGACCCAGGCGATGGTGAAGGATGGTTGGAAGGGGCGGCCTGGTAGGAAACAGGTGCGGTTGGCATTAGCGGCCTGGCCGCAACTTGGGCGTACGTTAGTGGTGCCGTTACTTGCGGTGACACGGGGCTGGTCGGAAGCACTGGGCTGGGCGAGAGCACGGAACTGGGCGAAAGGACATCAGCGATATGGTCTTGCACGGCACGCCGTATGGTAGGGGCCAAAGACGGAGCCATGTCAGGAACAAGGCGACCAGTGTCTTGTAATTGAGGGACCAGGGATAGCTGGCGGGCGACCTCTTCGCGAACGAAGGCTTTTATCTGTTGAATCAAAGGGCTGTCCTCAGATGAAGTAGAACCACCCAGTGCTAGTGTAGAAATGGTGTCGTCTCTAAAACCGGACCGCCGGGTAGAAGCGCGCTGCTTTCGAAGCTCGTCGTAGCTCTGGCAAAGTTTAATCACTTCACTGACGGAGGCAGGATTTTTCGGCCAGAGCATCTGACACGCGTCCTCGGAGATACCTTTCAAGATGTGTCCGATCTTAGCCGCTTCGGACATTACTGGGTCGACACGTTTGCACAGGTCAACGATGTCCTCTATATAACTTGTGAATGACTCGTCGGCATGCTGTGTGCGCTCACGCAAGCGTTGTTCTGCTCGGAGTTTGCGAACTGCAGGACGGCCGAACACTTCCGAAAAATTCTTAAATGCAGACCAAGATGGCAGGTCTGCCTCATGGTTGCGAAACCAGAGGTTCGCCACGTCGGTCAGGTAAAAGATTACGTTACCTAGCTTAATAGTGTCGTCCCATCTGTTATAACTGCTGACACGTTCATACGCCGACAACCAGTCGTCGACGTCTTGGTCAGCCGTGCCACTGAAGAGGCATGGATCACGCTGCCGTAGAACGCCAGAACACAGTACCGTGGTTGGTAGGGGCGCCGATGTCGAGGTGGTCTCGTCTGGCATGGTGGAAGCAGTGGTCAACGTGCGGCTTCTAAGTTCCAGGGTGGATGGGAACGTACCCAGCAGCACCTGCACCAATTGTAGGGGTGTGTTTATTCGGTGAACCCAGGTGATTCCAGCCGCTCAGGGGAGACTCGCAGCGAAGCGTCAGGCGTGGCGAAAGAGCAAGGCAGCGAACAACTTCTTCGTCCTTGAGAGCGGCAGCACGCTACGCATGTCAGTGGTTATATCGATGAAGATTACCACACTACAATATATATATATATATATGTATAGGAGAATGAGGGTGCTCGTTATAATACATGAAGGAAAGAAGCCAACAGTCCGCGAGGCCAAGGAAAGCGTTGGGGATGGTACTTTATGTATTTTTTAATGTTTACTTGGACAATCACAGAAATTAGTAATGTAATCTCTTTAGGGGAAAGATGAATAAACACAAAGTAGAAAAAAAACAACGTGCCGATGGTGGGAACCGAACCCACGACCTCCTAATATCGCGTCCGGTGCTCTTCCAACTGAGCTACATCGGCCACTGTCCCCCCTGCTACTTGCTTGGGTAATTATGTTGTATGTATACGAACCTTGAGAGTATTCACCAGCGCCACCCTCAACCATAGCGGCGGACGTGGAACGTCCTTTGTTACCACCAGCAGCCAGCCACCGGCAGCCAGCGCGACTGGCGTGGGGCCCACGAAATTCTTTCCCGAGGACCCGCCAGGAGGTGGGTACACATTGCCATTTATAAACTGTGGTCACGTTGTAGGCAGTTGAAAATATCCCTTCATGTAATCAATGAACAGATCTATAATCAGCGCCCTGCGCTGTGTCACTGTGTCCCGGCCTGGCCTGCTAGAGCATGCTGGCCCGTCACAGCAGCCCGGACCAGCAGCAGTTCCTGGGCCAAGCGACATTCAGACAGGAGGCGAGCTCGGCAGCGGAAAGGTAGACCATTTAACCAGGCGATTTGTGTGTCTTAAAACTTGTACACTTTGTTATGTTCGTTTATGGTTTTAGTTGGAAGTTGAAGGAATGCTCCCTGCCAATGCATCATGTACTTGTCTACATCCCCTTTCCTTGCCAAGTAATAGCCGTGATGGTTCTCTTTACATTGTCTCTCACGTATAGTCCTGCTGTAATGCATACTTATTGGAGTTAACTAAGTAGTCATGTCCTGTGAAATAATTTCACCCAGAGGATACCCTGACGAGCCCCTCTGTAGGAAGCCCCGTCAGTGAGGAGCAGGAGGAGGAGCTATAGGCGAGTGCCAGCGGCGTGACCCGTGAATTTGCATTTGATTACCTATGCTCCGCTTCACCCTTTTGCAAAAAGAATAGAAAAACAGTTTAAAGAGGGACAGTAGAGTGACAAGCAGTTTACACTGGCCATGAAACTATTCATCCCTGGCATTTGCACCGTGTTCCAGTTTTTTCTCTTGCAGTAGGGTTAGTGTTGTGTCCAAATGGTTCAATGAATTGCCACAATGAACATTCCAGAAGAATTGTACTATTGTTTCGTCACTAATTGTGTCTGTGTGTTGCTACTGTTCCTACGCACTTCACTAATTATCAAAGATATTACAACAAACAGTTTAATGATTGCATTGTATGATAAGTGCACTTTCCTCTATGTTAGCTGAGGAGCAGCCTACCGTTGCGGCCCCTCCGCACCCGAGCCCTGTTGACGATGCTAAGATACTTGACCAGCTGCTGAGGGAAGCCGAGCGATCATTTTCCCTGACCGAGGCCAGGACCCAGCAAGAGGCTTATTTTCAGCAGCAGGTGCTGGCCGCACTTCAGACGGTGATCACGGAGAACAGGCAGGCACGTACAGACAGTGCACACCAATTATTCATATAGTAGGGCATTACATATGAAATGTGCATGTACTTCTATTGGTTGTCTTGCATACTACACCTCTGTAGAACAGTCTCTTGTGAGAAGTGATCCTAGTACACCTCACTGTCCCAAAGCGATCATTGTCCTTCATAAAGGCAGTTGTAAACATCCGCATAAGAAAGTATGTTTGCAAGCAGGCATGACTTGTGAAGTACCATTTACTGCTTGTCCTATTCTGAGGCTTTTAACTGTTAGGATTATGAGTAAATAGAGAAATGCTCTGTAGTCTGTTACTCTGAGATGACAATGCCTTGCTAAGCATATATTGCAATGGGTGAATATTGACCTAGGCAGGGAAAGCAAAATGTTCGTAATTTGTATTATGCAGAAGAGTAAGGAATGGCTAATAGCATCATCAAGGAACTGAAGTTAAGGATGAGTTGTGAGGTTGTGGAAATGATAAAAAAAATGTTTTTGAAAAAGGTGGTGATCACAAATCTGTATCACGGAAGGGAATTGCATACATTATATATTGCAACGGACCGCATTTGGCTTGCACTATGATGTCATGAATGGTTGGATGCTAGTATAGCTCAAGGATGATTTCGGCGTAAACCTAAGGGAGAGAAGCATGGACATTTAACAAACAAGGATGTATTTAAATTAAGGACAGCATGGGAAGCTATGAAAAAGGACAACATAGCTATGAAGTTACAAGAGCGTAACCAGGGTCAGTGTTATTTGGAGGGAAATGTAAGGAGCCTTTGTAATGTGATGGGTACATTCAGGCTAACGATGATGACACAGCACCTGTCCTTAAGAATAAAAGCAAAGAAATTCTTGTACAAGACTTGGCAGGTCTGGTTTTAACTTCAGCATCTTTTTCTATGCAAGAACATCAAGCTGCGGTTGTATCTAAGACTGAAACATGCGAAACCCTGCGTGGAATCGAGGCTGCCATGCGGGAGGTAGCGGAAGCTATTCACGAAGCCAGGGGTGACTCTTCCCGCTTCCATTAACTGCTTGTACAGCTCTTGGGGGCAGTCACTCTGCTTCTTCGAAATAAGCTGCAGCCACCTTCCACATCTTTGTATTTTTTTCATGTAATATTTTTAAGCATTTTATATTTACTTTTTTAGGTACATTACCTGTCCGTCGCAGAATTGTTTTCGTTCAGTATCGTTTACATTTGTTACTCCCGCCAGGTGCACAAGCATTTATATCATCTTTTTTGTATGTTTTCATCTTTTTGCCAGGTGCTCAAACTTTTGATTACACTTTTATGATTCGGTTTGAGCTGTTTAACGTCTCAAAGAAACTCAGGCTGTGCAGGTCACTGTAGTGTATAGGGCTCCGTAAATTTTCACCGGCTGTATTCTTGATGTGTGCACTGACATCGCACACTGAATGAGCGTCTTGCTTTCACCTACATCGAAAAGCAGCCACCACAGCCTGGAATTGTTGCGTCTTTGGGTTTAGTAGTCGAGCGCTCCCTATTTCTGAATTATTGCGGCGGGCCTTTATGTGTAGTGCTCTTTACGTGCATTGCAATGCGCGTGTCGTGTTTGCAACCAATCTTCTTGGGTGTTTGCTTTTCTTTTGATTGGCAAAGCCTGTGCACATGTAACCTCACTGCATCGGTGATATTTAAGACGATTTGTACAACGGTGACAATTTCAAAATCATGTTAATCGCTGTGAGCTGTAAACCTCACACTGCATACTATGTATACACTTGTGGAGCCTTATCCTCGATTTGTTAGTGTTTGGCATCAAGCAAGGCTTGCATTCTGTGCATGATACAGGTTTTGCAGGTGCGCAGAATTGTAGCCACTGGTTAGCGTAGCAATTGTACACAGTTGCAGATCATCTTATTGCATTATCCACCTCAGCTTACCTGACCCTGGAGTGTGCTCAAGCTGTGATAACTGTCCTTGTGACCTCTAGTGATTTTTTTACTCTTGAATATGTGCCGCTCCTTCTCAAGTATGTATAACCGGCGATGTATATCATGCGAGCTTACAATACACATATTCCCGTGACCACTGAAGTGTTGCGAAGTGCAGTAATGTGAAAGCATTTTTTTATGCGATCTTTTTTATTCATTTTTATTTTTTCGCTTTCCATACGTTTTCCGGTAGGAGTGTGGAGCAAAACTGTTTTGTTGTATCAAAAGCATATAAGTGATATGAGCAGAGCAAACAGGCACGTGATAGAGCCAAGAGAACTCAGTATCTTCGTGTACCTTCTTACATGGCGACGTTGAGCAACACGAATGTAGAGCGAAATGTGATGCTCAAGCTGCACATAAATACAGGAGGTGACCATAGTGTGATATACAGCTGGAACGCCAGTACCACAAAACACAACTAGTACATGCCGCACTCGGCTTGGGCAAGAAATTATGTGGTTTTGGTTGGTGGGAAATGTTTTCTTGCATTATTTTGTTTTGAAAAGTGTCACTTATGTGGCCGTGCTGTGATAACTTTGTCCACACAGTGTAGTGATGCCACGCGCGGGGAATGCTTTTGTAATAGCAACCATCTAATTAGCGAATTCTATGCTCTACGTTGCACATTTCCATGTGTAATGCTTCTTGTCCTGCTTTAGAAGTGTAACGAACAGGTTACTGTGGCCTTGTATCCTTGCATCATTTGCTCCTCTCAATCTAAAATATGCGCAAACTGTTGAGTGCCATTACGGGTTGTAATAATGACAGCTATGTTTAATATCTGTGCCTGTGCAATACATTTTGTGTACAATTCATTAAGGTTTATAGGATTTACTGCCAATGTTATTGTAAACAGTTTGTTTTACTGCGGCATATTCAGATTTACGAAATGCAGCTGAATAAAGCTGCATACTGGTTGCTTATCAACCATGCATTACAAGCAGTTGCTGCCTCGTTACGATTTGTTCATTTATTCATCCTCTCATACATTATTCATTCCATCACACACACACACACACACAGTTCACACCGATACAGTGTGCACCAACACCGAAGCAGGATGTGCGAAGACCCCTTTGACTTGCCCGACAAGGTGTTTCGACGGATGTTACGTCTCGAGACGGATGTTACGTCCACCGACTGTACAACGAACAAATGGGAGGAGTCCAGCTGCGTTCATTGCTAGTGACGCAGCAGCTTCTTCGCCACAGCAGGCTTCCTTGCACACGCACGAGGTTGAGGCAAAGTTGACGACGAGTTGGCAAGCTACAGGAGGTGATCATGGCCGGCTGCTACGCTGCACTTGGCGCCGCAGTTGTTGATGTACTGCGCGCAGGTGTGCAAGCCTTTGAAGAGGTGTTCTCGCCAACAGGCTCACAACACGACTGCGCACGGCTTTACCTTGCAGGTACGTATGGCGCGACCGTGAGCCCACCAAGTAGCCGGCACGTAGAGGCGGCCCATTGTCTTCAGAGCCACCTGCCTCCTCCTCATCCAAGGGCACGGGGCAATCCAAGCAGAGGTTATGCAGCGCGGCACACGCTGCAATGATTATGTTGCACGGTCTGGCTGGTAGTGGAGCGCCCGGTACCTTTGCAGGCACCGGAAGCGGCTTTTAAGCACGCCTATGCAACGCTCCACCACCGACCGCATGAAGCCGTGTGCCGCATTGTATAGCCCCTCGGGAGAGCTCGGACTGGGATGCCCTGGAACTGGAGTGAGCAACCATGGCTCCACCGTGTAGCCGCTGTCTCCTGTATATTGAAATATGGCATGCAGTTAAGTACACCCTTCGCCCACAACAGTCTCGCACCATGCTGCAGTATACAACGCAACGTTCACAATAAGTACCCCACTGTAAGGAATTGCCAAACATGACATCCATGGATATGCAGACAATGCACGAATGTCATATTTAAGCAAGCACCGCATCAATGCCAACCTTAAAACTTCAATTTGCTGTAAGCGATGCGGCACTTTCGTACTAAAAACAAGTACCACGCAAACGCTTTCTACTGTTTTCTCTTAAACTAGACATACCATGCATTACTACAATGAAGTATGTCCTGTGTTTCAACTGTAATAGAAGCAATCCAAAGACGTCGATGCACGTGAGACATGCTGCTCGTAATTTAACATGTATTTGCTTAATATAGCTTCACAGGAAGTGAGTTACTTTTCACATTACCCGATGCATCGCCCGAAGACCGACAGGTTCTTTTACTGCTTACCCAAAAGAAACTCGCCGTCACGCAGCAGGCCTGCCTCGACCTCTTTATGCAGCGATGAGTAGCGCCACGAGAAGGCGTCGTGGCACAATCCGGGGCAGCGGGGGTCTACTGCGGTGATCCTCATGTTGGCGTCACAGATCTGAAAACAAGTACAACAGAAGCGTACTACTCGTTAGCTTCTACTATCGGGGTGAACTCTACTCGAGCAGTGCATCAAGAAAAGTGTACTCACTATCATTGTGTTAAGGGCGTAGTACCCCTTGCGGCTCCAGAAAGCGGCTTAGTGTGCAGCATTGCCCCGGGGCGCTCTGATGGCAATGAGTGTGCCGTCGACAGAGCCGACGACGTGCCGGGGATGCTACCGTGGCGAAGGAAGGCTTCCTTCGCCGCCGCCTTCTCCTCGTTGTATAGAGGGAACCGCACCCAATTCCTCTGTGCGCCAACCTTACAAATAGCCTCCGCCACCCGTCGCACACACTTGCTCACCGTCGGCTGCACGAGGCCGATGTACGCCTCATTGCCAACGGCGGCTTGGTAGCCTCCCGTGGCGAAAAAACGCAGCGCACACAGTACCTGCCGCCACACTGGCAGCGCACTCGGCCGCACACTTGTCAGTTCATCAGGGAGTTCGTCGCACAGCCACTGCACTCTCTCCTTTTCGAGGCGGAACATTCGTCGAAACACTTCGTCGGCCAAGTCAAAGGGGTCTTCGTACACCCTCCTTCGTCGTCGTTTGCGTCGACGCCGTCGCGACCGCCTCGACTGCCTCACAACCACGCCGGCCGCTGCATAAAGGATGGCGTCCATTTTCACTTTGTGACCGCTCGCAAACGAATTGTGAGCTTTTACGTCATGAACCACTTGAAGTGTGTTCATGACGTAAAAAGCAGACGTCGATGAAGTGTAGAAAGGCCACTCCCGCCGTTTTGCCGCTGGCCAATAGGAAAATTGTGAGTGTGCGCCGTCTGTAATTCGGCCCCAGATATATGATCTTGTTGACGGCTGTTCTTGGCACTACAAAATTCAGCTTCCCTCGTGCCGGCTCCTCCTGACTAGGTGCTGCCCGAGGTTGTTACCGAGGCCTGGGTGGGTCTGCTTTGCAGCTACCAAATCCTAGAGGTTCGCAAATGTCGTGCTGGAGAGCAGCCGCGAATAGAGACACTGGACCGAACAAATCGCTAAGTTGTTCAACGGGGAAGGCAATGTCCCCGGATGAAGACAGTCACTATGAACTGAGATTGAAGCTGACAGAGTGCCTAGTGGCTGCCTTTGAGCGCTGTGTTTTTGTTTATTGGTGGACTGTGTGGATGTTGCATTTTTAGATGCAGTTCAGCTCTAATAGCATGCCCAAATATATCTTCAGAGTTCTAGTTTTCCTCTTTTATTTACTTAAGGCAGCGGCATTGTGAAACGCTTTGGCTTATAAGATCCGAAGAAAACATTAGACAGACTCGGGTGCCTGCCTTTACAATTTCAAGTTATGAATCCTCAACAGTCATGCACATAATTCTTCAAATGCAATTTCAGTGAGTAACTAAGTCACACCCGAATAGCTAAAATCTGCCCGAGGCCAGCAGCATCTAAAGATAAACCTGCCTAGCACACCAGGCACGCCTGCTTGATCATCGGGGATTTTGCTGCGCTCTACTACTTTAGCGGTCGAGTTAATTGCATTCACGCCTTTAGTTCCTATCAATCATACCATGTGCGAAAAAGGCAACTATAAATATTTTCTAATATTAAGCCTCTCTACGAAAGATTATCACATGTTCACTACACAAACCAAATTTATTTCAACATTGCATTAGAAATCATGCCTGCCTGCAAGCCGCCGTAGACAAGCACGCCAAACGATCACATACACTAAAGCATCACCTTCATTCTGACTGAACGTTTTCTGCACGAAGAGCTGCTGCAACAACGCACACTTGAGTGTTTTGATGCCTTGCTGTTGGTAAAAATTTTGTTTCATTTGAATCTTGCAGCTATATTGTTTTAATACGCCATTTTAGTATTTCTGCAATTGTTGAGCCAGTCACAAACACGTCAGTAATGTGTGAACAACTCTGCACCATCATCTACGACATTGGCAATGAATTATTGCCTCCTCCTGTAAGTCCAAAGTAAAGACAGGACACTAGGCATCATTCAATAAAACATAGTGTAATGCTTGACCAAAGTCACCCTGCTACCCCTGCCCTGCTTCCGTAGCCTTGCTAGCCCCTGAATAGTAACCTTCTTTCTTTAGTGGTTGTGCTAGTCTTTGGAATCAAGGCAACATGTCGTTTATTGTGTGTGACGCGCACGCAACGAACACAGCCCGTGATACTGCCGGGAAGAAGGCAGTTATACTTCATATAGACATATGGCGTAAAATAAGGCGAAGCAGGACACATGTGGTTGAGGAAGACGGCGGTGAAGTAAAGCGGTGTTTCCACTCGTGCTCGCTGTAGTTTATCGGTTCCAGATTACCTTCCGAGGAATATTTCGCTACAAATCTTGAGACAAGTCCGAACAGATTTTAATAGTTTTAGGGTCGTGCCACCAGATTTGTAACCAAACTTTACTCAAAGATTGTATATGGAACCGATGAACTGAAGCGAGAGAGACCCTGCCGGGGCGACGAAATGGTTACGGCGCTCGACTATTCCCTAAAACGCGGGAACGAATCCCGGCCTCGGCGGCCGCTCTCCGATGGAGGCGAGACGCAAGGTGTCTGTGCGCTGTGCGATATCAGTGCGCGCTTAAGAACCCCAGGTGGTCGAAATTTCCGGAGTCCTCCACTACGGCGTCTCCCATAGCCTGAGTCTATTTTAGAAGTTAAACCCCACAAACGAAACCAATCGATCGATCAAGAAAGTAAGGCGGGCACCAAGCAGAGCCCCCGCCTCATTTCTTGGAGTCTTTCTCAGTATCACACGTGCCTTTTTCACCGTCTTCTGTGGCATATGTCAATAGTATTGTCACGTAGTGGTGACGAGGTCGACGACACAAATGAAGGGTCGATGATTGCACTAAAGAAATTCTTTATTTGGGCTGACTTGCGCCTGCAAAAGAACTAAGCAACTCGGCGGCGGCGATAGAAACAAACGTGCTCGTCTAACAAAGATTGCCCGTCACACTCGTCAACGCTCAATTTAAAGGCTGCACAGAACATCTAGATAATGTCGCAAACAGCTACCAGCACGGGCTGGAACATTGTGGAAAGACACCCGAGTGGCCGGAACCTTCGAGACAGATCTCGGTGCTTCTTGCGCTAAAACGAAACTGATAAAGGTGTGACTCGCGACATCGAGCATTACCAAACAAAGATTACGGAACTGATACGCGGTCCAGAATCAGAGTGATAAGCCTGTATTCCGGCAGCTGTTAAAAAATCAACAAATACAGTTTTGAAGGTTTCGCGGCATTGCTCCTCCCTTAAAAAAACATCGCCTCGATGTTCCAAAACAAAGAAGCTTAAACATAAACACTGCAAAGTTTAAACACCAGAGATTCTTTAACGCGCGTAATATGGCTTCAGTCGTAAACATGTACAATTTCTGGGCGTGCGCGTCGACGTTGTGATGCTGATCCGTCGGGAATGACTTCATAGTCCAGTGGTCCGACGCGGCGAAGGATTTTGTATGGCCCAAAGTATCGACGCAACAACTTTTCATTTAATCCGCGGCGGCGAATTGGTGTCCAAACCCACACTTGGTCTCCTGGATTGTACTCTGCGTGGCGTCGTCGTAAATTGTATCGTCGGCTTTCGGTGCGCTGTTGGTCTTTAATACGCAGCCGTGCGAGTCGTCGGGCTTCCTCTGCACGCTGCAGGTAGGCGGCGACGTCGAGGTTGTCCTCGTTTTGTTACGTGCGGCAGCATTTCATCGAGCTTCGTCGTGGGCTCCCTGCCGTACACAAGCTTGAACGGGGTCGCTCTGGTCGTCTCCTAGGGCAGTGACATCAACTTCAAGGTCACTTGTTCGCGTCCTCGCATTGCACGTGGGCCTTAGTGTCCGATCTCGGCTCCGTCGTTTCTTCAGGTCATGGCCGGGGCATACCGTTGTTACTTCGCTGGGCAGCGGTGTCTGCTTGCACTCTGGTCGTGTTGTCGTCGCTGTCGTCGTGTGGACGGCGATGAAATGGTTGCATCGTCGTTAGTGGTCGTCTGCGGCGGAGGATGTTGGTCTTTTCGCCGTTGAGCAACCTCACCTCCAAAGGTTGCTCTGTTTAGTTTCCCCTCCGCGGACTTGGGGACCTTCCGCGCATACTCTCACCATAGGTACGGCCTGGCGACGCAAAGCGGGCCCTGTACGGCGATGGAGATCTGAACCGACGGCTTGGTGGCGCAATCTCACCGCTACGCAGATATTTGTCAATTTCTTGTGGTCGTTCACCTGGGCGTAGTCGTGGAGCGTCGACTGCAAATCCGCGGAGACCGATTCGTCGGTACGGGTAGTGGCGCAGAACGTGGCCGGCCTCACCGCAGTGGCAGCATAATTACCGGTTGTTTGCAGTCCTCCAGGCGTCGCACTTCCTGGGGTTTGGGGGTCGTTGGTAGGCTTGGCGGGCGGGGGCCAAGGGGCGGTTTTCATGAACAGGACGGCAGCGGCGAGGGCTCGGAAAGTCATCACGTCGGGGCGTAGGGCGACGTAATGCACCAGCGTAGTTCACTTCTGTTGCCTCTTGCGCTGGAACAGTCGCAGCCGTCGCTTGAGGAACGCCAAGCGCCTGCTGGACTTCTTCACGGACGACGTCTGCGAGCGTCGCCACCTGGGGTTGTTGCGATGATGGCCTCAATCGGCGGAGCTCCTCTCGCACGATCTCCCGGATGACGTCCTGATGGTTCTCTCCACTTGCAGATGCGCTGGGGTAGTGGCCCGAGTAGTCTGGCTGAAGTGGTCGCTCGTAGTGGCGCATCCGGGTGTACAACGTCTTCTCGATGGCAGATGCTTCCGTTTCAAATTCCGCCACGGTTTTTGGCGGATTTCGGACAAGATTTGCAAAAAGCGATTCTTTGACGCCTCGCATTAAAAATTTAACTCTCTCACCTTCAGTCATGTTAGGGTCGGCGCTGCGAAAGATGCGCTTCATCTCTTCAACGTACGCCAGGACAGGCTCGTTAGGAAGTTGAAGTCTTGACTGAAAGAGGGCCTGGGCTCTTTCCTTTCGGACGACGCTTGAAAAGGCAGTCAAAAACGCTTCCTTGAAAATGTCCCAATCCTTCTTAGCTGCCTCATGATTTTCGAACCAAACTCGGGCATGTCCTTGAAGAACAAAGTAGACATGCCCGAGTTTCGCAGCGTCGTTCCAGCCGTTAAATTCTGCCACACGGTCGAAAAGGTCCATTCAATCTCCAGCATCTTCATCCGGTCGTCCATGGAAGCAAGGGGGCTCACGAGGTTGGACGAAAACAACCGGTGCTGTAGGCTGGGCCATTGTCAGGGTCAATGCCTTTAGAGATCGAATGGGGTCAGGCAGCAGACCGTGTTCGGGTTGTAGGCTTTGAAGTCGGCGGCTGCATCGGTGACCTGTAGGCTGGTCTTCCAGGGCGACAGGAACACGGCTTGGGTCTTCGCTTGAAGGATCAAAGGCAGGACCTCCACCAGATGTCACGCAGTGGTGACGAGGTCGACGACACAAATGAAGGGTCGATGATTGCACTAAAGAAGCTCTTTATTTGGGCTGACTTGCGCCCGCAAAAAAACTAAGCAACTCGCGGCGGTGATAGAAAGAGAAGTTTATTTGGTACCTTGAACGTACATTTGAAACCACAGACGATCGTGGGTGCGATGTTTATACAGTCGTCAATAATACACGCTATTCACTGTGCTCAAACAAAGGGTAATAATAACCGTAGCCAAAGCTGTCAGTACGGCCTCTCTTCCCTTAAAGGAAATAAAACTCAGACTCACATCAAGGTGTGGAAACTATCCCCCAAAAGAAAAAGCCGTTTGACAGGGCGACCGATTACATCCCATAAAGGCGCAATATAAGCTTGAATACTGCGCTTACTCAAGACCTCTGGTACAAGCTTAAGAAAGGGGGGAAGGGGATACGAGGCTCGCAGGCTAGTACAGCAAGGCCGGCATCTTCAGCCTGTTGTCACCTACAACAAAGAAGCGCGTATGCCAACGCCGCAGAAACCGCGCCTCACCATCTCTTTCTAGCTGATCAGACAAGTACTTCCAGATGACGAGGTGCAGATTCCGCAGCGCCGGGTACATTGCGCGAGCAGGAGTCCGACGTGCCTCAGTGAGGCAGCGACGCCGCCACAGTACATACATGGTGGCGGCGACAACTAAACGTGGAAAAAGGCCACGCTGGCGTCTTGTGCCAGGGCCTACGCGAACTCTAAACATGCGCTGCACGAGGCGCCACATAGTACGTGCAACAACACATTCAAAGAAAACATGCTGCAACGTTTCTACGCCACCGCAATTGGCGCATCTATCGTTGGGTACCACGCCCCACCTGGCGAGGCGCTGGCGCGTGGGAAGAACCCCCCAGCGCCTGTTCCACTCAAAATCTACAACTTCATTGGGCATTCGGCCTGTCGCCAATGCCCGCCATTTGGAGATGGTTGTCATCCGGATTTCATCCGGTGTAAGGCGTGCACACGCGATTTGTTCGCTAATCTGAATGGGTGGCGTGTCTGTGAGGCTCGCATCAGGTAAGTCGGCGTCTAACGCCTCTTTCATTCCCGCGACAGCGCGATAGAAAGAGGACGGCCTCTCTGCTTGGGGGCCTACATGCCTTCCAGGGTTGAAAGCCCGACGTGCCGTGCTTAACCAGTAGAAGAGTAGTGAGCGTCCTGGGTAAGACTCCCTTGTGAGAAGGGAACCCACTAACCTCACTGCCAGCACCCGCGACACAGTAGGGATGCACGGCAATCCAAGGCCTCCCCTGTTTGTCGGCAGTGTTAACAAGTGACGGGCAACCAACGCAGTCCGGCCGTCCCACACAAAGGCGCCTACCAGAGACGCGAGGCGGCCCGCTGTACGGCGCGGAATTATTGCGACGCGTGCCACATAAAAAGCGAAAGCGCACACACCAGTTTTCACAACCGTGGCTTTTGCCCTTAGTGAGAGGCTGAAAAGTGCGGCCTCCGAAAGAGCGCGTGTTGCTCGCAACACAACCTCTTCCCAAGTACGGGAAGAACCTCCACTTGTTTCGAACAATATCCCCAACACACGGACTGCGGCCACAAAGTTCACCGCCACAGGCAGTGGATCTCTGAAAGACCCAAAGCGCAGCGCCTGGCTTTTACTAGGGTTGAGCTGTGCACCTGACAGAAGAGCGTATTGGTCAAAGGTGGATAGGAAGACTCGGAAGCTCTCGCTGTCCCGAACAAAAACACAGATATCATCCGCATACGCGGAAACCACTAGCGTTTCCTGTCCTACCATTGGGAAGCCCCGAATTCGTTTGTCGGCGACTACTTTACGCAGAAAAGGATCCAGAGCAAGCACGAAAAGGGCCGGTGAGAGCGGGCACCCTTGTCTTACCCCTCGTGTTACCGCAAAACTGCCTGCGATGGTGCCATTGAGGACGAGTTGGCTGGTTAAACCATTATATAGTGATCTTATGAGTCGTACAAATTCAGTCGGTAAGCCAAAGCAACTAAGCACATTAAAGAGATAGCTGTGATCTACGTTATCAAAAGCCTTCGCCTGGTCTAAAGCAACGAATATACCACTGACATTTTTGGTATTTGCGTAAGCGAATACATCTCTCGTTAACGTAAGGGAGGCAAACACCGACCTACCAGGTACCGCGCAGGACTGGTAAGGGCTTACCAGGTCCTCTAAGTAGGCTCGCAGCCTTCTGACAAGTAGAGTGGCAATCAGTTTATAATCAGTGTTCAGGAGGGTAACTGGTCGCCAAGACGCTGGGCTTGATGGTGTCAAGCCGTCCTTTAGGAGCAAGATGATGCGCCCAGCGTTGAACAAGGGTGGTTTCGTGCCATTTGAAAGAAAACCGTTTACAAGCTTAAGAAGCAAACCTCCGATGATGTCGAAAAAGGTGGTGTAAAAACCTGCCACTATCCCATCTGGACCAGGCGCAGTTGACTGATTCATGGCCCCTAAAGCGTCGCGCACCTCCTCCATAGTAGCTGGAGATGTAAGTGCCACGCGTGCCTCTTCAGGAACCTGAGGGAGGGGCCCGCAGAAGGAGCTGACAGCTTCTTCATAGCCTTCGCGTCGGTCGACGCCCTGGGAAGAAAACAGGGCAGCAAAATGGCCGCAAAAGATGCGCTGGATATCGGCTTCATCTGAAGAGGGAGTACCATCTTCCAAGATTACTTCATCCACTTGCGGTGGCCGAACTTTAGACTGACCTTGCGAGCGCGCGTAACCAATGTCAGCTGTGTCAACAAGGGGAATGCGTGAACCTGCTGCCATACGTGATGAGCGGGAGCTGTTCTCAAGAATGTGATGATACCGAGTGCGCAGTGTGTCAAGATACTCTCTCATTGCGAAAGTTAACTCGCCGCCATCGCGTACAATCCGCATACGTCTGAGGACGTCATTAAGCGCCGTAGTAACACGGACGCGCCGCGCTTTCCCCGTGAGCACGAGAATGTCTCGCCATCGTGACTTGAGGGTATCCCAGCCTGTGGGAGTCCAGTCAGTCACATCCGCTACCAATGCCCGCAGTTCCGCGCGAATCGTAGTAATGCACTCATCATCATGCAGTATGGATGCGTCCATTCGCCACATTAGTGGGCTGTTGGAGCGTCCAGGCGCCCCCTGTAGAGTGACCATTACTGGGAGATGGTCGCTAATATTTCCGACCGCTGCAGGAAAGGGCAGCACCTCACACTCAAGCAAATTGGCCAGCAGGGTAGAGGGGACGTAAACTCGGTCTAGCCGGCTAGCACTCAGAACCCTAGTGCGCGTTGCCCCAAAATTGTCCCCATGTAGTGCGACCCATGTGTCCTGAAGGCACAGGGAGCGGACAAGCTTCCCCAGTTCTTTTGCATGACAATGTGACGCGCCCTGTCCGGGCTCCCTGATGTCGCGCCATGAGTCCAAAACACAGTTAAAGTCTCCAAGCAGGACGTGTGGAACATCATCCAAAAAATGTGGCGCAATGGATTTGAAGAACTCGTTCGTCAAACTACGCGTGACCGGCGCGTAAACGTTGACGAAACGAGTTCTCCGGCCGTCCAAAAAAACGTCCACCGCAATCAAGCGACCGTCGAGACCGAATGTGCAGTGAGCACTCGATCTGAATGCAGGGTTAAGAAAAACGACACGCACGCCGCAAAACCGCGAGTCCATCAGAGAAAAAAAGGCATCAACATTAAAATAAGAACGAAAGGAAATGACATCTGCAGGTGTACGAAAATTGCATTCCTGCAAGAACAAAGCATGAACTTGATACAAACGTGCAAGGTGTAGCACTTGCCGCTGCTTATCGGGATTACGGAACCCTTGCACGTTAAAAGTAAGAAAGCGAAACCTAGCCATCATAACAAATGAGTGTATGAAACCAAAACAGCAAAGAAACGCAGCTGGAGAACAAACAAAACGGCGAAGGACTCACGATATAGTTCTGCGGACCAAGTTTGGGAGTGCACCCTGCGTCGGCGCCATGGAAAGGCATGACGGTGTCCGACAGGTCCCCGCTGAGGTTCCGGCTGTTAGCTCGACGACGACGCGGCAGCGGCGATACACGGACCATGGGCGGCGAAAACGTCCCGTCAGAGCGAGTGGCTATGGAAAAAAGCACACAGTCACACTCGAACCCACACACACTGCACCGCACGCACCGTCCATCGTTCACCACCGGCGCCGGCGAAGCCGTAGTCCCGATAAGATAGCAGTGGCTGGGGTGGAGCGCCAAGGTACGGCGCTTCGGCCACCGCAAAGCGGGAAAGGATGAGGTTGGCCGTCACGGCCTGTCACCTTGAAGAGCGGCGCCATAGCACTCACGTCTCGGAAAACGAGACATCCATCGGTGCGTCGTTCTCAGCGGTCTTCGGCTTCTTTTTTGGAGCCGAGGGCGTCGTCACGCTTGCTCCACCATCCGATGCCGAGTGCTGGCGCTTTGTTTCGTCAGCGCCATCCAAAAGTAATGTTTTCCGCACACTTGTGCGTTGGGTCTTGGGAGCACTTGCGCCCAACTCGCGCAACGACCCGGGCAGGAGACTAGGTGTTCTGGGAAGCTGAGATTCATGGCTGTAGTCTTCCGACTGGGCATGCACGGTAGCTCCAGGGGAGGTGAAAGCCGCCGACTCCGAACAGGCCTCGGGCAGAGCGCTCTCCTTCGTAATGGGTGCGTTCAGATCCGCACCCTCGTATGTCGGTGTGGCGGGAAGGTACGACGCGTCCGAGTCAGTCACTGACGAGAAGGACGCACGCGACGACTCGTCGTCGGACGTAACTTCCGAGCTCCTGACGTCGGATACCGGCGACGGGGCGGCGGTGGACGCCCTGTCCAGTTCGCCCTCAGAATGTGTAGTGGGGGTTTTACTTGACACTACCGAGGGCTCATTGAGGTCTGTCACGGCGGCGTTTCCACCTTGGTGCGACATGGTATCAGGCGTAGCAGCGGCCGCATACGAGCGCGGCATCACGCAGTCCTTGGTCACGTGGTTACCGCCGCACCGTTTACACGCTGCTTGGCACGCCTCTGTCTCGTGGCCGTACGTGGAGCAGCGGCCACAACGTGCCGCGGTGCAGGAAGCACCAAAATGGCCCTCTGCGCCGCACTTGGAGCACACTCGCTTCATCCCACGATACTCCAGCATCGCACGGTGCCCAGCGACAGTGATGAAGTTGGGTGGTGCCCGGAGCATGTCTAGCTTTACCAGCCTCGCTCCGGTACGCACATGACTCTTTCCCTTGAAAACCGGCTCGGTCACAGCGCGGACCTTGCCGTACGGACTTAGAGCGGCGGCGAGGGAGTCGTCGCTCACTGACGGGGGTAGACGAAACACCGTCACGTAAACCACTGGAGCAGCCATTTGCACCAGTGGTACTTGCTTTCCAGCGACGAGGATTGTGCCCGCCGCTACCATCTTAGTTGCTTGAGCCATCGACGAGACGGCAGCAAGGAACTTTGTTCCGCCGATGTGCTGCAGGTACTGCAGACCCCCGACACCGACGACCGCCTCGAGTGCATCAATTAGGTCGTCCGCCGGAGCAGGCTCCGGTAGGGTGAACTGAAAGCATTGCGCTTTCGTAGGTCGCTGGACTGGAGGCGGCAGGTCCATGGCTGCCCTAGCCCCGGACACCACAGCTGGAAGCGTGGCGCCTGGGCCCTGTACCTGGCAGCGGGGACTCCGAGGACGAGTTGGATCCGGGGGCCGCCGGAGTAGGCGTCACTGAAGGCAGTTCGACGACGGCGATAGCAACGTGCTCGTCGATCGTCGAACAAAGAATGCCCGTCACACTCGTCAACGCTCAATTTAAAGGCTGCACAGAACAATCTAGATAACGTCGCAAACAGCTACCAGCACGGGCTGGACCATTGTGGAAAGACACCCGAGTGGCCGGAACCTTCGAGACAGATCTCGGTCCTTCTTGCGCTACAACGAAACTGATAAAGGTGTGACTCGCGACATCGAGCATTAACAAAGATTACGTAACTGATACGCGGTCCAGAATCAGAATGATAAGCCTGTATACCGGCGGCTGTTAAAAAAACAACAAATACAGTTTTGAAGGCTTCGCGGTAATATAGTCATAATGGACCAGCAGTCAGTAAAATATATGTGAGCCACCGCTTCGGCCCAACGTCGCCAATAAGCACGTGCCAGACGTTACTTGCCTTTGGCAATACGGTGTCCTGATAGCGGACAATGCATAGCCGGCCAATTCTTGAAAAGTACCATACAAGCGTCGAATTCCCGACACTGTTGCATCGGAGGCGTAGGAGATGACAAAGCGTGCGAGGGCAAAGGCATGCCCACAATTCCTGCTGCTGCAGTGAGCGTCAGCTGCTCTGCTGTCCCGATTAGCACGAATCGACTGTTACGCATCGGCACCCCAAGAAGCGGCTTCCACTTGTTTTTATCTCTTGTATACATTGCGGATCATCATCATCATCATCAGCCTTATTATACCCACTGCAGGGCGAAGGCCTCTCCCCTATTTCTCCACTTAACCCGGTTCTGTGCTAGTTGCATCCACTTGACCCCTGCGAACTTCTTAATCTCATCCGCCAACCTAACTTTCTGCCGCCCCCTGCTAGGTATTTTTGCATCATTGGTATTTTGCATTGCAAAGGTTATAGCTGCGAAAGAAAAACAAAAAAAAACTAAACGCCGTAAAACTTTGTCGTAAATTTACAAAAAAATTTCCACCATCATTGGTATTTTGCATTGCAAAGGTATTTTTGCATCATTGTTATAGCTGCGAAAGAAAAACCAAAAAAACTAAACGCCGTAAAACCTTGTCGTCAATTTACAAAAAAATTTCCACCAGTAAAAAAAAAAGAGGACAAAACACGGAACAATTAAAAATTGAACTTAGTAGAACAGAACATTTCTGTATTTTTTAACCAAAGTTTTTTTACGGTGAGCTCATTATTAACAAGACGGGAGGAACAGAACATTGCGGATAATATCTGTAAATGACATCTGAAATAAACAACTTACCATGTCCTATAACTAGCTGCAAACGTTTATTTCTCAACAATTATAGGTCTACGACGGGAATTATGAGAGCATTAAATAATTTAACAAACGTCCGCAAGACAGCATCCGCAGATAGAACAGGGGACAACAGTCGTAAGTGGAACGTTGCAAGTTTGCTGCTATCCAAGCTGCAACACCTACCAGATATAATAAGCCCTAGCTAAAATAAACCCTCTCATACCTCGGACATGCAACTTGACCTGAGTGGCCGCTTCAGCGAAGCTGATCAGCAAAGCAGACGTTTTGCCCTCAAGAACCATGATTAGCGCGTTTTCTATAATTCAACGGAATTTGAAGTTTCCTAGTTTTCTGTTAAAAAACAGGCCAGTTGTGATTTCACAGATTTTGCTATGAAGCTTTTTTTCTAATTCAACAGAGATTATACGTTTTCAGTATTTTGTTAAAAAAAAAACAGGCTAGCTTGCAATTTCACAGAATTTTGCTGTAAGTGCTTTTTTTAGGTCAACATATATGTTCTGTTCCTCCCGTCTTGTTAATAATGAGCTCACCGTAAAAAAAAACTTTGGTTAAAAAATACAGAAATGTTCTGTTCTACTAAGTTCAATTTTTAATTGTTCCGTGTTTTTATCCTCTTTTTTTTTACTGGTGGAAATTTTTTTGTAAATTGACGACAAGGTTTTACGGCGTTTAGTTTTTTTTTTGTTTTTCTTTCGCAGCTATAACAATGATGCAAAAATACCTTTTTGAGGCGTCTTTCATTTCATGTTTTTCTGCCTGTCACAACAATACAATTGCGTTAAGCCCCAGTACAGCTAAAATTGCCACCAACAATCTATATACTGGCTGTTTCCGCGTATGATCTGACAAAGATAGTCGCCTGACCTTTCATATTTATTTTAAGATTTTCTATATTGTTGCCTGATGACTTTATATATGAGATCTGGATTTATTTTTAATGTTAAATGTCTTTTTGGCACACAGGAAATTGATAATGAAGAGGTGGGGTGCCACGCTTATCTTCTATGCTGTTTTGGCCAAATTTGGTTATGAATTCTGTAAAATATTCTAAATGAAGGTATCTAAAAGTTTTCTGGGTAAATATATGCATGTTTTTATTTGCATTAGGTTAATTCTCACTTTTCTGGGTAGTCTAGATGCGTTTATGAAATTTCTCAAATCTGGCCCTGGAAACGAAGTTACATCTACTTTGCAGGCCTTATTTCATAAGAAAGGTTTATGGCAGAGCAGCAGTAATTCCCCACTATGGTCTGAGCATAGTTATCTATCAAAGCGCTAAAGTTTATATTTATATAAGGTTTGAATACATAGATACGATCGCAGTAATATCAATAAAATAGCGAACAATGAAAATTTCTCACGCCAATAAAAAAAAACCATTTCTGATAGTCTTTAAACTTTGTCCACCTATTCACCCCTGCTTCAGCTTTCAAAATAATCAAACATGTTGCATATTATTGTTGCAGTAATAATTACGGCCACTTCAATAAGGCCCTCATGCAAGGCATAGCGACAACGCAGGTGTGAAGATTCCACGGCATTTGTGAACGCTCACGATTTTTAAATTTTTGCATAATCTGTAATAGGGAGAAATATATTTACAACAGAGAATTAAAGTTACGTACATTGAGAGACAGCCAAGGAGCCAAGCAATGATGGCCCAGAGTTCGACGTATTTCCCTTCACCTTCCACAAATGAGCCACTTCGTTTTTAGGAACGAAAGCATAGCACCATGCGGGCTGTCACCATGACACAGAAATAAGAGTAGACCTGAGGCGTCTTTAACACGCCGCCTTTTTATTCCGCGAATAATTTTATATTTTCTTTCTTTAAAGGTATACTGAATAAAAAAAATTGCCACCTAGATTTCCAGCGCAGATGGTAGATATCGCAATGGGAGTGACCAAAACAATCCACTTTATGAACAGTAATTAGCGGAAAGTATTTAATTGAATATTTCTCAAATCGTTGTTCCAAGCGGGCTCCTGTGAAACCTCTGACAAAACCGGTTATCACGTCACAACTATCCCTGTCGCGGCCGGTCGCAGCTGCTCATTTTTCCTTTCCCCCGTGGCACTGACAAAGCGCAGGGAGGGACGTGCTTTTTTTTGCCGCTCGCGTTCTTGCGCACAATTCATCGTTCCCTCCCAGCGCGCAAACAATTGTCCGCTATACGCGCCCTGAATACGCGTCCCCTTCGACCTCCCTCGTATAAAGCATTCCACACTTCACAGCATTGTGCACGGCGCGACGCAGGGAAACCGACACTGCGTTTAGCCGGTCAACCAACTTCAGGTGCGAGGGTGGCGGCGGCGGGATCGCGGGGCCATGACGTTACTAATACCCTCTTTAATACCCTCTTTACACGGGCAGAGGTAACCACGGTTAGCGTAACTTCGGGTACGCGACACCGTGGTTAGCCCATTTACACGGCAGACAAAACCACAGTTACACCCCTAACTGTGGTTGTCGAAAAGCGAGTTTGGCGACCTCGGTTCGCGTCGTTAACTGAGGTTATGGCGCATCTGTTGACGGAGGCTGCTCGTCGGCACCCGAGTGCGCGAAGCGTACGAGCGTGTCTGCTTCAGCAGTGTACTCGTTTGCCCGTATTGAATAGCCGGTGTCTACTGTACCGCCCGGCATCTTCGGTTACGGCCTACAGCCAAGCGTCTGCGTACTGATGCCCCGTCCTGTGTCTGCAGTATCGTTTGTGCGTCTTGGTGCTGAGCGCGGAACGTCAAAAAATGCGCGGTCTTAGCACAATAATGAAAGTGCACAAGTTCGCAACGCTTGCAGTGCGGGATGCTGCAAGCAAGGTGAGGTAACTTACACTTACCGCGGCGGTGAAGCGAGTGAGCGCGGCGAACTACGGCGGGGTGCGTAACCCCCTAGTCGTCGATAGGCCTAAATTATTTCTCTTCGAAGCCGCGGCGATCGGCGCTTTGGAGCTGATAAACGCTGTCGAAATGGTTTACTCATGAAACTAATGTATTGTGAATCCTATTCTGCAGCCGCAAAATAACGATATGATAAACTTTGGCGATGCATTAATCACAGAGCGAGTAAAGCAGAACGGTGAGCCTCAATGCACCGGCAGCAGCTGTCTTTAGCAGAAACTTGATAGTATCGCGGTTCTCGGTCTTGCCAGCAATTTGCCGCTGGTCAGTGATCCTCAAGAGGGACTCAATCCTGGTATTCGGCTCAATATTCCTGATGCGAAAAAAATTCGCACGCTTTGTTTCTGACGTCGGCGCTAGCGAGCCGCCGTGTCGTTCGCGTACGGTCTGCGGGAGGAGGGGCCAACGCGGAGGTGTTTACGGTGGTCGATGGTGTGCTGCCATCGTGCGAGGCTTCACCGCGTTGCTGACTCCGTGTTGGACGGCACTCTGGAAATTTCATTATAAATATGATATTTGTAAATGCTGCTTCGTTCCGCAGATCACCGCGTCTCTTCGGTTGTATTTTATGGGCAATGGCGGCCGTAACCCAGACCGGCGGCGAGCTGTGTAAGCACAGCTAATCGCGATTGGCGGTTAACCATGGTTAGGTTCGGTAACCTCGGTTAAGCGTAACCGTGGTTAAGCGGGCCGTGTAAAGAGGGTATTATACCCTCTTCACACGGCCGCCTTAACCACGGTTCAAGCCCCGCACGATGGCAGCACCTCATCGACAACACCACCGCGTTGGCTCCTCCTCCCGCACACCGTACGCGAACAACACGGCCGCTCGCTAGCGCCGACGTCAGAAACAAAGCGTGCTAAATTTATTGGCATCTGGAATACTGAGCTGAATATCAGGATAAATCACTCTTAAGGATCACTGACCAGGGGCAAATTACTGGCAAAACCGATAACCGCGACACTATCAAGTTTCTGCTCAAGCCAGCTGCCGCCGGTGCGCTGCTGCTCACCGCTCTGCTTATACTAGCTCTGCGATTACTGCGTCGAAAAGTTAATCATATCGTTTTTTTGTGGCTGCAGAATAGGATTCGCAATAAGGAAGTTGCGTGAGTACATCATTTCGACAACGTTGATGAGTTCCAAAGGGCCGTCCACCGCGGCTTCGAAGAGAAATAATTTAGGCCTATAAACGAATAGGGGGCTACGCACCCTCGCCGTCGTTCGCCGCGCTCACACGCTAGCTTCACCCCGGCGGTAAGTGTAACGTACGTGAGGTGCATCAGCCTGCTCGCAGCATGCCGCGCTGCAAGCGTTGCGAACTTCAGCACTTTCGTGATAACGCTAAGACCGGGCATTTTTTGACGTTCCACGCTCAGCACCAAGCCGCGCAAACGACTCTGCAGACACCGGATGGGGCTTCATTGCGCAGAAGCTTGGCTGTATAGGCCACAACCGAAGACTCCGGGCTGCACAATAGACGCCGCCTATTCAATACGGGCAAACGAGTACACTGTTGAAGCAGACACGCTGGTATGCTTCGCGCACTCGGGTGCCGACGAGCAGCCTCCGTCAACAGAAGCCGCCATAACCTCGGTTAACGACGCAAACCGAGGTCGCCAAACCCGGTTTGCGATAACCGCGGTTAGGGGTGTAACCATGATTTGGTCTGCCGTGTAAATAGACTAACTGCGGTTTCGCTTAACCGCAGATACGCTAACCATGGTTAACTCTGCCCGTCTAAAGAGGGTATAAGGGTAGTCGTGACGTCACACTCGCCGGCTCACAGTCGGGAGCGCGCTGCCTCTGACCCGGCGGCCGCTCAAAACTGTATCTGTACTGGTGTATTCGTGCCTTAAAAATACAATTGTAGTGCTTTCTCAATATTCTTGGATATTTGTTCAGTATACCTTTATGTTAGTGATTGGGGAAAAGAAGGCGCACCTGTCTCCATTCACAGTGGACACCTGCAGTTGTCCGATGTGCGTGGGTCGTCGGTTTGAATCGCACTCGCAAACTTGCCTCTATCTGGACTGGAAAAAAAAAAGATGTCAAATGTGGAGCAAAATGGTATGACACCGAAGTGAACGCTGCACGAAATATTCGATCCCGCATACTTCGGCACTGTATTCGAGCGCCCTGACCACTGAGCCACCACGACGGGCACCACCTTTTTGCAGCACTACAAAAGATAAGAGCGAGCTGAGGAATAATAAAGTCGTAATACATGATTGAGCTCGTACACTACTGCGCCTTGCTGGGCGATAGCAGCGTGCGAGCCCAGCCATGTAGTGTAGCCATCCTGACAATTACATAGGTCGTCCTTACCTTTTGTTGCGCTGCAAACAACTTGTGAAATGGCCCGAGTGTAGCTTTCATAGCCCAGCATCAGAAGAAATTCGTGACCGGGGATGTTCTAGAAAATATTCACGTAAAGAGCCCTTTTCTGTTAAATACAAAACTACCACGTTCCTTGCGTAAACATTACCTTCTAATTCACGGAAAAGTACATATATAGCACGAACTGTAAACACCGGTCTAATAAGAACAGAATGTTCTGTTATTTCTACTTCAAGAACATTTCAGAGCTCAAAACAGGAAATCTCCGTCTTTGTTGTGTTATTCAACAGATATCGTTTGAGGAACTGAGGAAAATTGAGGAACTGTATAAGAAAGGTTAACTCTATAAAATATGTTTGAACAAAATAGGCACTGTTCCGGGGTCCATACGCACATTAACCATCACGCCTCAGTCTCCAAAAAAAGTCTCAGTGCACCACTGCAATATAGCTGCCTGGGCCCAACCATAATTTTCTAGAAAGTGTGAAAAATGTAATTCCTTTTTCGCATTATTAACTAGCATCAATGGTCCCACTCAGTTTAGCAAGCTTATTAGAACGTTAATTGACGAAGTAATATCTTTGAGTCGTTTAAGTGATTTATTATGCTTTTTGGTGCACCATTTCACATTGTTGTTGAATTAAACTTTTACGTTTTACGAAAATTGTTAACGATAATCTATTCTTCGGACGAGTGTGCGAGCACACTGATGGCCGAACTAAAGAGGCTTCGCGTCACTTTAATACGTAAAAGCCCTCAACTTTGAAGGAATTACTTGAAGAGTCAGTATGAAAGACACTGAAGAAGGAAAGGGGAAGGGGGGGGGGGCAGCCTCAGTTCGCAAGCCAAACCAACGTTTTTACAAGGGGACTTGGCTTCGTCTGGATCTTCGTGGACCCCTCGCCCAGTCGAAGCCAAGTCCCTTTCTCGCAACGTCTTGCAAACTCAGCCCCTTTCCACTCCCACACACACACACAATTCTTGTGAGTGCTCTTTCATACCGTGCAGCCATCTTCTTTCACTCGTTCTATAGGGCCTGTCACACTAGCACGACACGACGCCGACGCAGACCCGACAACGACACCGACAGTCGGCCAGTGTGTCTGCGGCCGACCAAGCTGTCACACTAGGCCGACGACGACACCAACACGACCGAAAACCAAATGTCTTCCCAGTGTGACAGGTTTTGAGGCCGGGGACACCGACAAAACCAGTCTGCCGACTGTCGGTGACCGAGTCTTTCCGAGATCGGCCGCCGAACAAAAACTTTCTCGAAACGCAAAGCCGACTCTAGACACCACGTCGACGGCGAATATCTTTCAGCACTAATATACGTAAAAAAGTCGAATCAACGCCTAATCCCCGACCAAAACGGGAGCGTGAGCCGCCAAAGTATACTTGGGGCCGCCGAATGCGCGTGGAATATCAACGCAGTGAATTAGGGGCGCATATATTTGCGGCGCGCGTTGGGACCGTGAGCAATCTTTCCGCGTTTTCGAACAGCACAGAATAGTGCAAAATGAACATAGTGCGTAACAAATAAATTATCAAAAGAAGCGATTATTTTCCTGAAGCCAGCCTACAGCTGCCGATCCTCCAGGCGCACTTCGATCGTTGTCTTTACAGTCATAACGTCTAGTCGCTGCGTCGCTACTTCACAAGCCTATTTCAACGCTATGTTACGCATCACGCAATAAATTCTTGTTCCATAATTCAATGTGTTTCAAGAATTGTGTGCGCAAAAAGCGCAGAACTCGCGTTGACACTGTACAACAGAACCAACACCAGTCGTGGTCCCGCGGCCAGCCCTGTGAAATCCGCCTAAGGTTTTACGAAATCCGCCGAAAGTTTTATCTGTTACTGCACAACACGGCATGATTCAAACTATCTGCAGTTTACTCTCAGCAAGCTGGATAGTCAGTTAAGCGGTAATCGCTCCTACTGCCTTCGCGACTTTCACGCTGCAAGACAGCATATTAGCTACCTATCTTAACATCTGAAAGCACCAATTAGGCCTAGGTTTTGTGGTGCAGTGGTTAGCGCAGCTGGCTATCAAAGAAGAGGTCGTGAGTTCGATCCCAGGGTAAAAATGTTTTTCTTTTTTTTTTCAGCTTTTAGTATACACTGTCTCTTATTCACCGTGGACAGCTTTTATTTTTTGAACACGGACGTTCTGATCCGGCAACCAGAGCCGTAAAATACTGGGCACTATTCAGTCTCGGCCCATAATCACGACTTTTGAGTCGCTTGTTTTGGTATGGTCGAATATATGAAATAGAATTAAAATTAAGCGTTCCTTAATTTAGTAGTTCCGAGAATAAACCAAGAAAACTAAGATGGAGAGTAGCTGCAGATAGGAGAATTTAGCATGGTAGAAAAAATAGAAGGATTAAGAAAAGGAACATATAATGACACGAGAAGAGAGTGAGAATGAGAGGGCCTAGTCGGTGGGGAGGTTTCGCACGTTGTCTGGCTAATGTGACATAGGAATTGGGTGACCGTCGACCGACAGCCGTCTTGCGAGCGACGCGCTGCCGACACCGACTGTCGGCCGACTGTTTCCGTCGGCGCAGTGTGACATAGACGCAGACATCAGGAAGACGCGCTGTTGGCAGACCAAATCGGCGCCATGTCGTGCTAGTGTGACAGGCTCTTAAGGTGTGGGTAACACAGAAAGTGAGGTTACATGAGTAGAAAACGCTAAAAATTATCGCAAGGTCAAAGAACAAACGAAACGAGTGCTGCTTATTGCTTTTTTCTCTGCGAAGGTGCTTTATTCGTGCAGCAGCAGGTTCAAATTACGCGCTGAAATTTCATCGATGTCTGCTCCTTTATTTAAGCGTGAACTAAGTCACTAATTTAAGACTGACCTCAAAGTCATCCAAGCCGCTCATTCCGCAGCGAGCAATTCCAACCAATTGCGCGTGTATTGGTGTCGTTTCTGATACCCTCTCCAAATGTGGGCCCCTCCTTTTGTTGAGTTACAGAAGCCTAAACGTATAAGGTGCTCTGTCATTCAGCTATAGAGGTTACTCTTAAAGCTATGCACGAGATTGAATTGGTTTGGTTTATGGGGTTTATTATCCCAAAGCGACTAATGCCATATATCTAAATTTAGCTTGTGACCTCTGTGAACAAGTATGTAAGCCTCTAATTGGAAAGAAAAAAAAAACGTTGAGCCACGCATACCTCTATGAAATAGAGGTTAAGTCCTAATCAGGGTATACAAAAAATTGTTCTGCTAAGAGTGTACTTGTTTGCCTTATCTGTTTTACCTTTGCAAGAAGCAATTTTATAGCTACAGAGGCGTCATGCATATATGCCTGAAATTCAAACTCCTCATCCCCCTCTCCTACACATCTCTTTGCAATCCTACCTTGAATATCTTAGTTATTAGGTCAATTTATTCGCACCGCTTTCCTACCTAGGTACTTGTACAACTTACCTTTTTTATTAATCCACGGCCTTGCCTTCTTTTACATTGCACAAATCTAGAGGACAACATTCACGACCTTCGCAGGGCCACTCAATATGAAAGGGAACAAAATTTTACCATCCAAATTACGGAGTGTCTAAACATGCGTCCGACCTACCCATTCGGTTCCCGTAAAGATACGGTGGAGGTAGATGGACTCATGGCTAATTTGCATGTCTAACGTGCATACGTATGTCCACATTCCGCTTGCTAGACCTTAGCTAGCTTCGACTCTCGATGGATGCTACGAAGGGTTCGCCCATTCTAACATAGTCGCAGATCACGGTCTTCACTCAAGGTTGTGTGCGGTGAGCACCGCTTGCAAGCTGCCACAAACATAGTTGCAGGCGACGCGAAGTCACCAGATGGCATCGAGATACGCCCGTTCACGAGCAGCTTTTCGCTTCGCAATAAACCATCACCCAGATCAGCCCGTAAATTAGGCGAGATTTTAAGGCGAAAACCTGTAGTGCTTCATCGCTGATGATAGAAGGTTGTCAGCAGAGGTGACACGCTTTCGAGAGCGAGAGTTATAAATGAATTACTGGGGGAGTTGGATGAAGTTATGTGATGTTAGGAAGATAGTGAGAGACCGGAAAGCGTGGCGAGACATGGTACATAGGGTCACGAAGAGTCGGACACGACTGAACGACTGAACTGGGGGGAGTTACTGAATGGGGGGAGTTACTAGTTGAGTTTGCAGAGCACAATAACTTACGAATCATGAATACCTTCTTCAGCAAACGGAAGAACCGGACATGGACATGGAAAAGTCCGAACGGGGAGACTAAAAATGAAATCGACTTCATAATGTGTTTGACCCCCGCCATTATGCAAGATGCAGAGGTAATCGGGAAAGTGCGATGCAGTGACCACAGGATGGTAAGGTCCCGAATTAGCCTAAATCTGAAGAAGGAACGCAACAGTTTAGTAAGAAAGAAACCCATCAACGAATTAGCGGTGAGGGGGAGGGCAGAAGAGTTCAGGATCTCGCTACAAAATAGGTATTCAACTCTAACCGATGAGGCGACATTACCCTAGAAGCAAGGAACAATAATTTCAGAGATATCATTACTGAGAGCGCGGTAGAAGTAGGCGGTAGGATAGTTAGAGAAGATACCGATAAGCTGTCTAAGGAGACGAAAGATTTGATTAAGAAACGCCAGAGTATGAAAGCTTCCAATCCAACAGACCGGATCGAATTGGCCGAGATATCAAAGCTAATCAATAAGCGCAAGGTGGCAGATATAAGGAAGTATAACATGGAGAATATTGAGCATGCTGTAAAGGACGGGGGAAGCCTTGAAGCGGTGAAGAAGAAATTGGACATAGGCAAAAACCAGATGTATGCGATAAGGGACAAGGCGGGCAACGTCATCACGAATATGGATAAGATAGTCATAGTAGCCGTGGAGTTGTATACAAATCTCTACAGTAGCCAAAGTATTCAGGACCGTAATGAGATTTGCGGTAGGGAAAAACAGTCAGACGTTCTACCAGTGACGAAGGGCGAGGTTAAGAAAGCATTAGAAACTATGAAAAGGGCGAAATCAGCTGGAGAGGATCAGATAACTACAGATTTGCTGAAGGACGGGGGGGGGGGGGATATCGTGCTAGAAAAACTGGCCACACTGTATACGCAGTGCCTGGTGTCATCGATGGTACCGGAACCATGGAAGAATGCAAACATTATCCTTAAAGGGACCTTAAAAATTACAGACCAATCAGATTACTGTCTGCTACGTATAAGGTATTTACTAAGGTAATCGATAATAGAATCAGGACCACCTTAGACTTCAATCAAGCAAAGGATCAAGCAGGGTTTCGGAAACGGTACTCTACTATCGTTCATATCCATACAATCAATCAGATGATAGAAAAATGCTCGGAATATAACCAGCCCTTATACATAGCATTCATTGATTACGACAAAGCCTTTGACTCAATTGAAACCTCGGCGGTGATGCAGGCATTGCGAAATCAGGGGGTAGACGAGCCATACGTGAAAGTGCTGGAAGATATATATAGTGGCTGCACAGCAACCATAGTTCTGCATAAAGAAAGTAACAAAATTCCCATAAAGAAAGGTGTTAGGCAAGGAGACACAATCTCCCCAGTACTATTTACAGCTTGCTTAGAGGAAGTATTCAGAGACTTGGAATGGGAGAGGTTAGGGATAAGGGTAGATAGAGAATACCTCAGTAATCTGCGATTTGCTGATGACATTGCCTTGCTAAGCAACTTGGGGGATGAACTGGAAAAAAAGATTGATGACCTAGACAGGAAAAGTAGAAAGGCAGGCTAGAAAATCAATATGCAGAAGACTAAGGTAATGTTCAACAGCCTCGGGAAGGAACAGCAGTTTACATTAGGTAGCGAAGTACTGGAAGTAGTAGGCGAATATGTCTACTTAGGACAGGTAGTAACCGCAGATCCGGACCATGAAAAGGAAATAACGAGAAGAATAAGATTAGGATGGAGCGCATTTGGCAAGCACTCGCAGATTAGGACTAGCAGCTTACTGGTATCGCTAAAGAGGAAAGTATATAACAGATGCATCTTACCTGTACCCACCTATGGCGCTGAAACGTGGAGGCTAACCAAGAGAGTTCTACTTAAGTTGAGGACAACTATGGAACGAAAGGGCTATGGAACGAAAAATGGTAGGGATAACATTAAGAGATAGGAAGCGTGCAGAGTGGGTTAGAGAAATAACTCAAGTTACCGACATTCTAGTGGAAATTAAGAAGAAGAAATAGACAAGGGCAGGACATGTAGTGCGAAGAGAGGATAACCGGTAGTCGCTTAGGGTTCAGTTCAGTTCAGTCGTGTCCGACTCTTCGTGACCCTATAGACCATGCCACGCCACGCTTTCCGGTCTCTATCTTCCTAACATCACATAACTTCATCTGCAGCGCCTCGAGGATGCCATCTAACCATCGCGTTCGCTGCCTACTCTTTCTCCGGCGACCCTCAATCTTTCCCAACATCAAATCTTTCCCCAGCGACTCCTCTCTTTTCATCAGATGACCAAAGTAGCTGGGCTTTACCTTAAGAATTTGACCCTCCAATGAGCAGTAAGGGTTTATGGTCGACAATATCGACTGATTTGATCTTCTTGCCGTCCAAGGAACTCTCAAGACTCTCCACCAGCACTACAATTCAAACGCGTCAATTCTTCGGCGGTCAGCTTTCTTCACAGTCCAGCTCTCGCATCCATACATCACAACTGGAAAGACCATAGCACGAGTTATACGGATCTTGGTTGACAGACTAATGTCTCTGCTCTTTACTAGGCTGTCAAGGCTAACCGTGGCTCTCTTTCCCAGAAGCAGGCGTCTCCTAATTTCATGACTGCAGTCTCCTTCTGGGGTAATCTTGGAGCCCAAGAAGAGAGAATCTGTCACAGCTTCCACTTCTTGTCCCTTGATGCTCCAGGACTTGATAGGGCAAGACGCCATGATCTTTGTCTTTTTATTGTTCAGTTTAAGCCCAAACTTCTCACTCTCTTCTTGTACGCGCATCAGAAGTCTGAAGTTCCAATTCACTTTCTGCCATTAAAGTGGTATGATCCGCACACCTAAGGTTGTCACCTTTTCCAGCAATCTTCACTCCAGCTGATGATTCGTCCAGACCGGCCTTCCTCATGATGCCCTCTTCGTATAGGTTAAATAGGCCGGGCGACAGTATGCAGCCTTGCCTCACTCCTTTCTCAATCGGAAACCAATCAGTAAGACCATGCCCAGTTCTTACTGTCTCCTCTTGCCCTTCATACAGGTTCCTGAGGAGACAGATTAGGTGAATTGGAACTCCCACCTCTTGGAGAGCTTGCCACAATCTGCTGTGGTCTACGCAGTCAAACGCTATCGCCTAATCAATAAAGCAGAAGTAGATGGGTTTCTGGAACTCTCTTGCATTTTCCATGATCCAGCGAAGGTTGGCAATTTGGTCTCTAGTTCCCCTGTCCTTACGAAACCCAGCTTGCACGTCCGGAAGCTACCGATCCACATGCTGCTGCAGCCTACCTTAGAGGATTTTCAACATCACCTTGCTAGCATGCGAAATAAGCGCGATCGTGCGGTAGTTGGAACAATCTTTGGCACTGCCTTTCTTTGGAATGGGGATGTAAACTCACCTCCTCCAATCCTGTGGCCACTGCAGGGTTGTCCAAATCTTCTGACATAATGTATGCAGAATGTTATTGGCGTCGTGGTTGAGGTTTTGAAGCAACTCGGCCTGGAATACCATCAATTGCGCTAGCTTTGTTCTAAGCAAGGCTGGCTAAGGCCCAGTCAACTTCACTCTTCAGGATGCCCGGCTCGAGACCAGTAATCACAACCGTCTTATGTTGGGTTTGCACATCCAGGCCCTTCTTTTACAGTTCTTCTGTGTATTCCTGCCACCTCTTCTTTATCTCTGATACTTCAATGAGATCCTTGCCTCGTTTGTCCTTTATCACGCCCAGCTTAGCACAGAAGCTTCCTTTGATATCTTTGATTGTCTTACACAGAGCGCTTGTGTTCCTTAATTGGCTGTTGTCCTGAACTGCTTGGCACTGTATGTTCAGGAAGGCATTCTTATCTCGCCTTGCTATTTTCTGAAAATCCGCATTGAGAACCTTGAATCTTTCTTTTTCCCCCATAACTTTTGCCATCCTCCTTTCTTCAGCAATTTGCAAAGCCTCTTCAGAAAACCAGTTAGCTTTCTGGCATTTCTTTTGCTTTAGAACTACCTTAGTAGCAACTTCTTGTAATATATCACGAAAATCAGTCCACATCTCTTCAGGCTCTCTGTCTTCTAGATCTAATTCTTGTAATCGATTCCTCACTTCCACTGCATATTCTGCAGGAATTTGATCCAGATCATACCTGGAAGGCCTTCTAGGTTTCAGCGTTTTCCTCAATCGAAGCTTAATTTTGGCAACAGGAAGCTGATGATCGGTGCCACAATCGGCCCCAGTCCTTGTTTTTACTGCTTGTATAGCGCTTCTCCATCTCTGCCGGCAAAGAATATAATCGACCTGATTCCTGTACAGATCGTTTGGTGAAGTCCATGTGTACAGGCGCCTCTTGGGCTGTTGAAAATGAGTATTCGCTATGGTCAGGTTGTTTTCTTGACAGAACTTTACTAGCCTCTGCCCAGCTTCATTTGGCTCACCAAGACCGAACTTGCCTGTAATTCCGGATATTTCTTCACTCCCGACCTTAGCATTCCAGTCTCCTATGAGATAAACGACGTCTGATGATGGAGTGCGGTCTAAAAGGCATTGCAGGGCCGCATAAAATGTCTCAACGTCAGCTTCTTCAGCAGTAGTGGCTGGTGCATAGACTTGGATAACTGTTATGTTGAAGGGGTGACCTTGGATTCGAAGTGAAATCATTCGGTCGTTTTTGGGATTGTACCCTACCACTGCTTTGCCCATTCTTCTGCTTACTATGAGAGCGACCCCATTCCTTCTCCGGGATTCGTGCCCACAATAAAAGACATAATGGTCGCCGGAATTCTCCCATTTCAGTCCACTTGAGCTCGCTGATACCCAAAATATCAATGTTCAATCTGTCCATTTTTCGCTTGACGACATCCAGTTTACCTTGCCTCATAGATCTTAAATTCCATGTTGCTACGTGATATATCTCCTTGCAACATCGGACTTTCCGGTTGCTTCCCGACACATCCACAACTGAGCGTCCTTTTGGCTTTAGCCCAGCCGCTTCATTCGTCCTGGAGCTACTAGGAAGCGCCCTTTGTTCATCCCCAGTAACATGTGGGACGCCTTCCAACCTGGGGGGCTCATCTTCCGGCGTCATATCATTAATGCTATTGTGACTGGCCATAGGGTTTTCTTGGCAGGAAATACTGGAGTGGGTTGCCATTACCTTCTCCAGTGAATCACATTTTGTCAGAACTCTCTGCCGTGACCTGTCTATCTTGGGTGGCCCTACACAGCAGAGGTCACGAGTTCATCGAGTTTCGCAAGCCCCTCCGCCACGACAAGGCAGTGATCCATGAAAGGGCCGCTTAGGGTAGCAAATTGTATTCCAGGGGAAGGAAAGCGTAGCAGGGGGCGGCAGAAAGTTAGGTGGGCGGATGAGATTAAGAAGTTCGCAGGGGTCAAGTGGATGCAGCTAGCACAGAACCGGGTTAAATGGAGAAATATGGGAGAGGCTTTCGCCCTGCAGTGGGTATAGTCAGGCTGATGATGATGATGATGATGATGATGATGATGTCTCCACCGGGAATGGAACCTGCATTCTTTGGATCCCTAGCCCAGCGCTTTACCAACTGCGCCACTCCCCGCGTCATGAAACGCTCTTCGTAATTCCTCTCGTCTACCAAAGGATGAATGCGGGATTCCGCCAGTGACAGATACTGCGTCTTTCTTTTTCTGTACACGAATTATAGAACCCCGGTGAACTTTATTGCGTTCGATGAAAGGCTGGCTGTGTTCAACTAGGGGTGCGCGATGTACCGTCACGACAGGTCATGACATCACCGGGCGATTCATGCATATGAAAAGCTGACCCCGCCGGGCGTCCGATCTAGGCGTCCGTGCGGCGGCTTTCATTTGCTACTTCCTCGAACGCCGCACCACACAGCAAACAGAAGTAGACCCAGATGTTAGTGCAGCAGGCATCAGCGGCGTTTGAAATTGATTTGCAGGATAGAAAAGGCGCAGTATCTGTCAGAATTCCCACCACGCCGTAAAGGATGAGAGGAAGGTGGGAGTGAATGAAAAGAGGCAGATGGAGTCGCCGTAGTCAAGGGCTACGATCCAAAGCGCTATATTGGTTTTCGCCTCATCGCACTTCAGTGATCTAAAGTGCGCTCTAGAATCTTTTTTTCTTGGTATTCATATTGTAAAGCATAAAAGTCTCCGAAGTGTGTAGTATCATGCTACACTTGTGGTATACGAGGGTTGACTTATTGAAAGGTGAGATCCACGGTGATATCAGTAGCAGAAAAGATAAGCTGCGAGTAATAACCCTTTTTGTGCAATATTTTCTGCGAATACTTTTCTTTGAATTGCTTTCTAAAACAAATAATAAATAGAGTTCACTAAGAGGTAATTGCAAATTACGAGCGCTGCGACTGAGAACAACAACGAGAGAGTAATGACAAGGACTGTCATTTGAATAAACCTAGTGGGTCAAATGTGCCTGGTAGGAAGAAATGCCTACCGCTTTTTAACAAAACCAAGATTAAGTTTAGACACAAAGATCAAATGACTAGAGAACTGTCAGAGTCATATCACATCCATAAGAACAGTGACACGTGCGTGAGCTCACCATCTGTAAGCATCCAAGAATGTGAGATTGTTTATCTGGATACCTAGGAAGAATCTGTGAAGCGCATGTGCCTTTGGTTGTCTTCTGCGAGTATTTAATCTGTGTTCTTCGAATAAACGTTCAGTTGATAGTAGCGCCTGTCCTTGTCATTACTCTCTCGTTGTTGTTCTCCGTCGCAGCGCTCGTAATTTGCAATCATGTACCAACTAGCTCAACTTTCCGTATTACTAGGAGGTAGGTTGATAAGACGACGCGATGACGCATTGCTGCTCTTTAAAGTAGAAGCCATGTTACTCGAGCATGAATTGCATCGAAAGGTAAATTTGTTTATTGATTACTACAAGGAAGGAGAACAAGATGACTGTTGAAAGCGATTGACGAAAAATTTTGAAGCGTTAACAAAAACGTTAATCGGTAAAAATCCGCAAAAAGCGGCTAAACGGCCCACTTTTCTCTGTTTCTCTCCTTTCCTTTTATAGTGACGAAAGGGTGTGGCTTTGCTGAAACTAGAAGTAATACGTCACTCTGAGTGTGAAAATGTATTCGCGGCTCACAATTTCGCGTGCCGTGATCAACGAATAGCGAAAAGATTTGCTCCTTCTATTGCTCGTAGCTATAATTTCAGAAATAGCAGAAATTTCAAAGGTGTTGCTGTTTAGTGTGAGAAACTGGATGTAGCGTAACTGTACTCCTTTACCAAACGAAGAGGCGGCGCTAACAAAGCAAGGTTAAAAACGTGTCTTTGTCGCTAACTGAAGTCCTTCGCTCCGTGTGATGTGCACCAGCGGCAGCGAGAGGCGTCGTCGTCTCGCAACGCATCGCCAGTGATTGTCGCCTATTTTTTTCTTTCTGTATCGTTGCTTCAGCTGCAATAGACCAGTTGCAAAACCTACAAGTCAACTTCCCTGTGCGGCAGGAATTCTTGCACAATGGCGGCATAGATTTTGGGGTGATAGTTGGGTACTGTACTAGCACATCGCCTGACGGGTAGGGTGAGTCCCGCACCTCTTGACCATTCATCACAGCACTCTTCGCGTGCGCATTGTCGCCCCACTATTAGCCTCTCTAGTTTCTCGCTTTTCTTAATCGTCTTTCTTCACCCCTAGGGTGATGTGCTCCCCCCTTTATTCCCGCGTTAAGAATGCCCGAAAACCTTTCTCTGACAATGACCTGTGCGAGCAGCGTGGACTGTTGGAGATGCATGTACTGCACCTAACTATTATCCCTGAGTCAGGTTCTGTGGCCACTGTGCAAGAATTTCTGCCTCACGGGGAGGCTGACCTGCAGGTTTTGCAACTGGTCTATTATAGCATGTCGACCAGGGTGGGAGCCTTAAGTGTGAGCGCCGGGGGGGCTCAGGCAATTTCAGTGCCAGGCCGGGCTCGGGTTTGTAGCATGAGGCCAGGGTCGGGCTCAAAATTTATGCCCGTGCACACCTCTAGTCGCGTCGGTTTTGTGGCGCACGTTTGGCGCCCGTGCCTGCTTTTATTTTTGTTCTTCGCACCGTGACATTGCTCCAGCGTCAAGACTGCACGGAACATCGGTATGCATTTTCCGGTCGTTATGCTAACTGATTGCCCCACCGCCCTGGCACAGCTATGTTATACCATGTGTAACATAGAGTTGCAATTAGTCCATTTTTTGAAACAGCTTTCAATTGAAATTATAGATTAACTAAACAGAGAAGAGCCGTGGTATGCTGTTATCATGCTTTAGAGGCATCGATTTAATGGAGACTTTCTTTCCTTGCATTTAAGGCTCTTTGCTCTATAACGCCCACAGTCCAGCTGCTCCACTTGTATCATCGCACTGCTTTTGCACCAGCAATCATCTGCCATCAAACGGATGCTGCCTGAATGTGAGGCAGACAACTTCATCAACATTTTGGTGCTGCATAATCTGTCAAAAACTACGGAAGCCTTGCCATGAAACATGCTGTGTGTAAGGAAACATTGCCTCGTAGGTATGATATGTTGTCTTTGTTTTGCATTCATATATTGGCTTTAAATGCTTTGCTGGCGTTTTGCTATATGATTGCGTGCTATATAATATTTTCTGGCTTTTTAGCTCAAGACTTACTTGTTCAGAAGTCTTGACCATTGTATGCAGAAAATAATATCCTTCGTGTCCTTGGCAGTGCTTTAATAGCTGGTGCTATATTCCGCTGCTTTATTTCAACAGCATGTGACTATTTCAAGTTGAGGCAAGATTGAGTGAACCTGTGGTGCAATAGCACAATAACAGACATAGCTTATTGAAATGACGAAGTAGTTGTCATTTGCGTAACACTCGACTTCGGAGGTGCAGGCGCTTTAAACGGTGGAATATTTAGCGTACTTGATTATGTTTGCATCACAAGAATTCACTGGAAGAATGTATGGAGGTTGCAGAGAAGAATGCCATTCAGTATTGCTCAGGTTATTTGCCTTCCACTCTCCCTTCATTACTGCTGCCTGCAATATATGTATTTGTTTATACAGATGTGCAGTTACTGATTGCTTGTGCATGGCTGGCTTCAGCCATCTAGATGTAATATTATTTTCACCTAAACCAGGCCATTTACTTTGCTCAAAGCGACAATTATAAACAGTTCTCTCCCCAAGCCATTGAGATTCGCCATTAGCTCCTAACTCGCTTTATTCGCAGCTGCAATGAATTTATTCTCTAGACCTAGAGCAAGACATTTACAGAAAGGAGATCATCATGAAGTACTCGCTGAAATTTTGTAAATTTTAGAGAACATTCTGTTTGTTTTTGCATATGCTTCTGAGTTTGGAAAACATGAGCAGACTTGCTTACGGTGCAGGAGGGGTGGGCTGCAAGACAAAAGGAAATTATTAGTGCCGCTGCTCATTCAAGGGGGCGTTGCTTGTGCTTTTATTGCTCATATATGTGTAGCTTTGCCTGAATGCTTGCCAGGGCTTTCTCCATAATGGGTAGCAGTGATCTTGCCGCCCACCTCTCAGGGGGACTACCCATTTCCAGCTACCTGCCCACAACCAAACCACCTCTTGGGCTTCAAATCTGTCATTATCAAGGACGATTTTCTGTGTTTGATGCAACCAGTGACGCCATTTAAGATACACAGTGTGCATCACTGGTCCATTAGATTCATTTCGGTATGTTGTCACCCCTTATATTCCCTGCTTATATTTCGTTTTCGGCATTCACTTGATACTGCCAAACGAAATAGGACGTATAAAACTTTGCCGAACTCCCGCAGTCCCTGAATGCTATGCCAACAACAAAAACCATGCCAGATGGCTTTTGTATGTCTTAATAAAAGTACAAATGATCCCCCGATTTTATTTTATTGTCATGTCTGGTCAGACGGTTTAGTGAACTGCCACATGACCAAGAAAATTGCAACTGTAAGTGCATTGAGGAGTCATGCGTTGGAGCACGCATATGGATCTTGTGTTGCTTAGCTGCTTAACTCCAAATATTCTCCTTTGTCAGACAAGATATCTTTTAGAAACCTGGATGAGCCAGAAAATAATAGACTGGATTCTTAGCAGCATTGTTACTTGTTACACGTGCGTTCGACCCCTGTATACATGAACTCGGCAGAATTGGGTCGAGTGCGTCTGTCGAGTAAAAATTCAGTGGCGGGGTTCGTGTATACACAGTCGGGTCAAGTAAAAAAGGCGGCGGAGCGGGTCGCGTTAACTCGCTTGCAGGGGGTTGGTTAACTCGCTTGACCCGCTTATCTAAAGGCATGTAGACGATGTCCAGTCAGGGAGTCAAGTTATGGGGAACTCTGGGATCTGAAAAAGCCTTTAAAGCGGCGACGAGCGTCCCTCAAATGGAATGCTTTTTAGCGCTCATCAAGGATAAAAAATAATCGAAGCTCTCGATAGTAAAAGGCAATGGAATCAAATACGAGTGCGAAACTTGCACAATAACTTCAAATCTCGACGCTACGCTCCACTGCGATACTTACTCACTAGAAAGTGAGTTCATGTAGACACCAACCTGGTCGAGTAATGGTGACCTTGCTTACTCAACGCTGATTTGAACTGGTGATGTCGAGTCCATGTATACAGGACTATTGTGCTTGTAATTTTAGGTGAACTCTCAGTTCATGCATTGCACATTAAATTTGAGCCATATTGGTGCTTTTTTGCATATGTGCTGTTTTGTTCTGCAAACAATACTATTTCTCCAGACAAAATCTTATCTTTAATTTGAGTACGAAATATTGTCAATTTTTGAAAAAAAAAAACAATTTGTGAGGCTGTTAAGAAGTTTTGATTTTGAAATAAAGTCACAAAATAGCAACATTTTATAGGTATGGAGATATAAAATGTGTGCGAAACAACTTTTCTGCTCAGGATTAAATTGGTGTATCAAAGAACTTGTGATAGGGTGAAAATGAAAAATAGCTGTAATGCTAGATGCATCTTTTTTATGATCCCATAATCATATCAAGCATTGTATTTTAATGTGTGCTTAAGCATGGAAAATAATATTTCATCTCATATATTCAGGCAGATTGCTGTTCTCTATACCAACAATTACAATTAATTGGTTTGAAGAAATCAGATGCCCGAGCCCTGCACCTGGCACCTGGATATAAAATAACCCATGTATGCCTAACCGAAAATAACCTTGCGCATGGAAGGTTGCCGGTGGCATGGCCATATGATTAGCTGTGATAAGGGAAAATGCATACCTGGTAGGCTGCTAGCTGATAAGAAAGTATGACATTATTATACTCAGATCTAGCATATTTTCCTGCTTGTGCAAAGTAAATTTCTAGTACTTGCGCAATTGCTCATTGCTGGCAGACTGTAATAATTTTAGCAGACAAATACAGCACTGTATGATTAAGAGAACTTCATGTTGGGCTAGTTGGTGTTTATTCATTATAAATTAAAGGCGCCAAAACAACACGCGCACACACAAGAAAAGAAGAACGGGACAGAGTGCCACTCACAACTGGTTTATTGTGCAGAACAAAGTACATAAATTTCTCACTGCCGGCACATGCGCAAGGAACACATTCCGCATCATGTAGTTTAGGATAAGCTATGTTCAAGAAACGCTTTCTCAGAGAAAGAGGCTGTAGTATGAGGCATGGGCGACAGTTCATAAAATGTGCCGAAGGGGTTGTATATGAAGTTCCCCTCTCTTGTGGTTGCTCCTACATCGGGCAAACCGGCAGATGTGTTAATGAGTGAATCCCGGAACGTGAACGTAACATAGAGCAAAATAAAGATTGCCCCAATATTCCGAAGCGTGTCAGATCCTGCCCTTCAATCACTTGTGAACCATGTTTTTCTGATGTGCGAATTCTTGCAAGGAGAGGTAATACGATGGTCAGAGAGCTAATTGAAGCGTTTTATATCGGAAAGAAAGGTAATTTGGTGAGTCAGTGACACGTCAATCAATCTGTATAATGCTGAGAAAGCGTTTCTTGAACATATCTTAAACTACATGATGATGAATGTGTTCTTTGTGCACGCGCCGGCAATGAGATATATATGTACTTTATTCTGCACAATAAATCAGTTGTGAGTGGCGCTCTATCCCGTTCTTCTTTTCTTGAGTGTGTGCTTGTTCTGGTGCCTTTAATTTATAATGAGCACTGTATGAAAACTATTCCTGGGTACATTACAAGAAAGGCAATTGTTTATAGTAGTTAATTTAAACAGCGCGAACAGAAAGACACAGGACAAGTTAAAAGGAAGCCGCAGAACAAGCGCTGACCAACTCGCCCAACAAAGTATCTTGTTTATAGTAGAATGCAGCATGCAATAAAAGACGCGAAAACTAAAAAGCTGGAACTTGAAACGTTATGGTTCTTGTAAACCCAACAGGTGTGTCTCATTCATCACTGATCTTGAGAATATAATATGCATACACAGCCTTGAGAATATCTGCAATGTACACATCTCCCTCAGTTAGCTGATTGAAGGTAGTTTGATTCTGGCAGGGCAATATTTTCTTTATTCTGGCCGCAGTAATGTATGTGTAGCTGTAACTGGCGTACTGCGGAAAAATATTCTTTAATGTGTTCTTTAATATCATCGGGTTTTGCATGTTTATCATCCATATTGCTTATTGCAGGAGTTTTTAAGAACTTTTTTTGAATTGATACATTCTGGAGCCTGAACCCCCATATTTTCAGGAACTGTAATTCTATATGAAGACTAAGCAGCCACCTGAAGTTGTCGATTTGCCTAAGAAGGTTTTTCCTTCCAAATATCTTTCTTTTGTATGTGGGATGCATATTACTTTGCATGTATTTTTATCATCCCTACGTCATAAGATGCTGCATGTCGTTGCAGGCCCAGAGACCTCTCGCAAAATGCTCTAAAAGAAGAATGTGTGGCAATAGGACTTCAATATGTATAGTAGAACCCCTTTATAGTAAAGCCACTAGAGTCAGCAATATATTTACTATATCAGGGTCTTTACTATATCAGTGGTCTGTGATGACATGGTCCTGAAAATGCTGTCTAGTAGTTAAATAGGCACATAGTGAACACGTCTTATTGCCCAATGAAAAAAAACTGAAATACCTTCCATCTCGCTTTTGTCATCGCTATTCATCATTATAAAATTTCTCTACATTTTGTGGAACTACCTGTTAAGCATGATGACAACGTGATTACGAATTCAACCAAGTTCGATTTCATGTGAAAACCACAGCTTTGCATGAACATGGTATCCCTTTTTGCTCTTTCTCTCTTTTAAAAGGCAATTAATGACAAATGCGCGTGGCACTCAAGTGCTGTAAGAGCATACTCGCTGCACCTCCACTTTCTGCCTCCGCTGCCTCATGCTTTGTGCTGCACATTTCAGTGAATGTTAACCCATTTCTTCCCCTTCCCTATTTCTTGCTGCACGTTTACTCTGCTTTACTTTCTGAATGGACCACGCCGCCTCCTTGCTATATTTGTAGAGAGCTTTACTTTTTTTCTCGCTGCGCGCTTTCCCTCAAGGCTTCAAGGCTTTTGTTTAGTAGGCTTTGCCTGACTGCTGCAAAGCCTAGTGGAAAAGCCACCTAAACGAACACTAGGAGTTAATTTTCTGTTTTCAAATACAAAGTCTTGGCCGCGCGATTCTAGGTAGTGCGTGGATGGCAATATCATCGTGGGAGTCGTCGCCGTGACCAGAAGCACTTTAACCGATTTTTACCAAAACTATATTTACTATAAACGGGAAAAAATGTACAGTTGCCTATGGAAGATGAACTGGGACTTCAGTTTGACTTTGCTTTATCAGAGTTTTTACTATAGCGGGGTTCTGTATTTTGTACTCAATCTTAAAGGGCACACAGACTTCAATTATGTGTTTGGATAAGTGTTGAAAAGGTGAGTTTGGATCTTATGGTGATAAATGCTTCCTTATGTGCAGATGTCATTTGTAAGACCCGAGGCCAATCTCCTCAACAAACTGTTCCTGAATGATTGTTTCCTGCGGGCAGTCCAGCTTACTGCCGGGGCCAAGCGCTTGCCCCGCCCCCTCATCCTCATCACTTGATCCATCAATGCTTCATTGCTAACTACCATGCTCAACACAGTCCACTGCCATTTTCCCTCCGTGATGGACACTGCCCTGGAGTGCACCCATGCTCAGCCTCCTATTCCTGCAACACCTCTCGCACTACAAGACTATCGTGCATCACCCCTGCTCCCCATGTCCAGCCCCTTCCATCATGATCAAATGCACACTGCACCCCATCACCTCTCCTTGCACTACCTGGTCATGTGCTGCTTGGTGCTCTGTTCCCAATTCCACCCACTAGCACCTCCCATATTAACCCTGTACGCAATGCCTCCTGCACTGCATTTTGGCCCTCTGATGTCCTTGTGGCATGTACATGTATATGAGCTCTCAATAAAAGGTTTTCGGAAAATGTTTTGCTTGTCTCATTTATTTGCATGGTTTTTATGGCTCCTTGGGGAGATGACATGCAAGATGGTATTGGGAAACGACTGCATAAGAAAACCACAATTGTCAGACTGAGTTAAGCGAATGTCAGCGGTAATGGCAAAGATGCAATAACTGCATGGCTAAAGCTGGCTTAACAGTGGCAGTGCCAGTGCCACGTGTGCCGATGAATACTCGTTGCATGCCAATAAATACCAATATGCGATACTGGCACCACGACCGGCTTATTGCCAATCTCACGTGTGCCAATGGAAACTAGTGGCATGCCAATAAATACCAACATGTGACACTATTGCCACGGGCAGCTTATCACCTATGTTGGCAGTGCCAAAACAGGTGCAATGTTGGTAAATAAGCCGGACAGATATATAAAAATGTAGTAAAACAACACCATAATACTAGAGCCCTACAGAGGATTGTGGAAAGTATATCCCGAGCCACATAAAAAGCTCAGCAACTAGGAGGCCATAAATCTGAGGCCGCTGCAGACGGGCACTCCAATAATTTACACATATTACACGTGATGCATTCCACAACATTCAGATATGAATGCCTATGATGCGGGAGGACCCCTACCTTGTAACACGTAACGTGGGAATAGAGTTCACATCAATTACAAACCGTTGCAAACCCAAATGAAAGTCAGTGGGAGGCTTTGCTGGACGGCTCTGACCCAGAGGCCCTGCTCTACGTGGCCACAAGAGCTAGCAAGCTGGCGAAAGCCAGTGGTGCCCTGGACTAGGGCAGCGGTACCCTGCACAGTAACGCATGCCTGTGCATGTTTTTAGTTGTCGCTTCATCTTTTCTGAGCCTCTTTCCAAAGCATACAATTCGAGCTGCAAGTATATAAGAAGGGTAAATTTTCAAAGTCTTCTAGATGACAATAAGTCCAACTGGTCACCGCGGAAGGATTCATGGAGGGGAAGAAGGAAGAGGATCAGGAGAACGCGCGTGCCACGCTCAGCATTCGGAACGTGGCTCGCGTAGGAGCTGCAGCGGCGGCTACGTATCTAGCAGCGGACAGACCGAGCCAGAAGACCAGATTCCGAAGCAACTGGGACACTTGCTGCCTACTAAAACCCAGCTTTCTTTCCAGGAGAGACACCTATGCCCTGGCGCACGGACGGCTCCTTTGGGTTCAGAAGCGTGGTCTTAGATGAGGATGCGGCCAACGCTTCGAATACCGGCCCCACAACCATCTTCGCCGAGTCTGATCTCGGGAGGTTCTGGGGAGCTCGCAGCATTTTTTCGGCTCAGGAGACCTCCATCCATACGCCGCGCATGGAGCGAAGCTCACGAGCTCAACGATGTGGCCCACTCGGAGCTGCCGGCTGCTGTGGAACGAGCCCCGGGTGATGCTCAAGTGTCAGCGCCTACACTCGCGGCACGAGACGAGGGCCGAGAACTGCGAGCAGAGCCGACAGAGTTCTCGGACACACACGAAATAAAGCTTTTCAACTGCGAGAACTCCGGAGAGCTTGCCCCCGGCGCTGATGGTGTCTTTGCAAATGCAGAGCAGTCCACGCCTAAGACCAAGCCAGAGGACCCGTTCAACGGCGACGCGAACCTGTTGGCCCCACAGCGTGGCAAGGAGCTCGAGGCCCTTGAGCAAAGCTTCTACTGCACCGAAGATGTGGCCGGCAACAAAGGCACGGTTTTCCAGTCAGAAAAGACGCTGGTTCTAATGCAAGATGCACTGTCGTGCCTGGTGTTTGGTGGAGTGAGCAGCGTCCAAGGCAAGGATGACCCCTCCACATGTCCCAACAGGTCGACCATTGTTTCCGAGACAAGGGACTTGACCTACGCCAATGCCTCTTCATCTGCGCACGACTGCACTGGTGAGTGGACAAGGATGTTTCCTCAGCTGGTCTCAAGACCACACTTGGTGACTAGGCCATGGACATAACTTGCGCAGGCACATGTTCCGAATTCCGCCATGCTCTAACTGCTTCACTGGAGAGCAATTTAGACTAGCTACAGCAGTTCCGCAACCCTGTTCGGTTTTCCACAGGTGGGACAGCCGTGAGAGAGCTAGAATACTTGCCCGGCAATAGAGCTTCAGATGAATACAGAGCTTATCAATTCAGGTAACATTTATTTCCCATGGGTGGGGTGAGGAAATAATTTTGTGTGGGGTACTTAAACTCTGCTTTTAATGGTATGTCGCCACATCATTAACGGTGCATATCTGCGCCTCCACATTCGAATTCTCGTTAGTGTTAATTAACTTTGCCTCTAGCTTAGTGAAGGAACTATTTGTCTGTTATCTCTGCTATCAAATAATTATTCTCCTTGCATTCAGCTGTTAGCTACAATATTATGTCAAATATCACATAAAATAGATATGAAATGACACTCATCTAAGCCTTTCGAACGTTCCTGCATGACCTTGGGGTTGAATGCAAGATTCCTGGAGGGTTAGTTCCCCTCCTCATCGAAGCTCCTACAAAATAGACGATTTCAAGTGATTGCGTGATGTCATTAAGCTCTAACATCCTCTTTACACGGCCGGCTTAACCACGGTTACGCATAACCGAGGTTACCGAACTTAACCACGGTTAACCGCCAATCGCAGTTAGCTGTGCTTACACAGCTCGCCGCTGTTCTCTGTTACGGCCGCCATTGCCCCGTCGAAAAAAGCTACAGAACTGTGTCAAAAATACGACAAAATATCCTGTAGTTCTGTCGTAACCATCAAATTTTCCTGTAGCTCTGTAGTACTTTTCTGTAGTTCTGTATTGTTTCTGTAGTATATTTTTGTTGTCTGTAGTTCTGTAGCACTTTTCTGTTGTAACTATAGAAATTCCTGATGTTACTACAGAATGTTCTGTTGTCACAACAGTTTTCCCGTCAAAAACCGCACAGAAATGCTGTCGTAATATCAGAAAATTTTCTGTAGTTTTTTCCGACTGGGTGCCCATGAAGTACAACCGAAACGACACGGTGATCTGCGGAACGAAGCAGCATTTACAAACATCTTAATTATAATGTAGTTTCCGGAGTGCCGTCCGACAAGGTGTCAACAACGCGGTGAAGCCCCGGACGATGGCAGCACCTCATCGACCACCGTAAACAACGCAGCAATGGCCCCTTCTCCCAAAGACCGTACGCGAACGACACGGCGGCTCGCTAGCGCGGACGTCAGATACAAAACGTGCTAAATTTATTCGCATCTGCAATACTGAGTCGAATATCAGGACTGAATAACTCTCGAGGGTCACTGACCAGCGGAAAATTGCTGGCAAGACCAATAACCGCGATACTATCAAGTTCCTGCTCAAGACAGGCCGCCGGTGCATTGCGGCTCACCGTTCTGCTTATACTAGCTCTGCGATTATTGCATCGTCAAAGTTTATTATATCGATATTTTTCGGCTGCCTAATAGGATTCACAATAAGGAAGTTTCATGAGTATACCATTACGACAGCGTTGATCAGTTCCAAAGCGCCGATCGCCGCGCCTTCTAAGAGAAACATTTAGACCTATCGACGACTAGGGGATTACGCACTCCGTCGTAGTTCGCCGCGCTCGCTCGCTTCACCGCCGCAGTTAGTGTAACGTACCTCAGCCTGCTCGCAGCATCCCGCAGTGCAAGCGTTGCTAACTTGTGCACTTTCATTATAAAGCTAAGATAGCGCGTTTTGTGACGTTCCGCGCTCAGCACCAAGCCGCACAAACGATACTGCAGACACAGGATGGTGCTTCAGCACGCAGACGCTTGGCTATAGACCGTAACCGAAGACACCGGGCGGCACAGTAGACACCGGCTATTCAATACGGGAAAAAGAGCACAACTGAAGCAGACACGCTCATACGCTTCGCGTACTCGGGTGCCGACGGGCAGCCTCCATCAACAGACGCCGCCATAACCTCGGTTAACGACGTAAACCTAGGTCGCCAAACTCGGTTTGGATAACCATGGTTAGGGGTGTAACTGTGGTTTGGTCTGCCGTGGAAATGGTCTAACCACGGTTTCGCGTAACCGCAGTTACGCTAACCGTGGTTAACTGTGCTCGCGTAAAGAGGGTATAAGGCTTATCAGTCAATATCAGCTGAAATAGCTATTCACCTGATTTTTGTCACAGCCCCCACGATGACGCTGTCAACGGGAACGACTGAATTATTTATTTTTGAGAAAGGGGTTTTAACGCTCATAAGACGCAGATATATGATCTTGTCTACGGCCCTTCTTTCTACATCTTCATCATCTAAGCTGTATTTTAGTGGATACTAACATAAGCTCCATAGAGCTGCCTACAGGTTTCCTGTAACCGATATTGCATGCATGAATTACAGGCAATCCTCTCATTGCCGGAGCACCGATTGAACTGTGCGGTCCACCCGTAGTAGAGATACCAGCGTACAGGTTACGTGTCCAGTACAGTTCTCAGTACTTATACTTCAGTCGCGCTTATATCTTTCTCTTCACAGCGCACGTTTTCGTAATGTTGATATGAACGCGTGAGAAGTACCGCGCGTAACTAAAATATTATGTTGAAAGAATTGTTGTGCGTTCGCTTTCTTGCCGCTCGGATCTTTCCACGCTGTCGGTAAAGCAGCGCAACGTACTCGCGGCTTTTCAGCCAGACAGCGACAGAGTCATCCTTGCAAACTTTTGCTTCATCCCGACAAAGAAAAGGGTTTACAGCTCGTGGCAGATGTGTCAGCTGCGCAACCTAAAGCCAAGAAGGTTTGCTAACTGATGGCGAAGAAGCAGAGTTACGCAGGGGCTCTGGAATACGCACTTTAGCAATAGTGCTTCTGAAAGTCGACCCTAAATCTCTTCCATATAGAGATTTTATTCGTTTTCAGGTATTTTGGCACCGCCTTCCGATATCTTCATTTGTTATCTAATTACCTTACAAGTAGTCTTTAGCATTATTTTCCCAGCTACGATATAACGTGAAATGCTGCTCGACATAGTGATAATATCCCGCCTAAAAAAGCCTTATGAAGTTACCCGCTTCGCGTAGGAAGGCTCTGTCTAAAATACTGTACAACCGAGTTAAAAATATGACAAAATATTCCGTTCGGTTGTGAAGATCAGAATTTTCTGCAGTTCTGTAGCACTCAATAGTAGTATATGGAATTTGGTTTTCTGTGGACGTTTCTGTAATCTGTATAGTTCGATAATAATTTATCTTGCAAACAGACAATTCTGATGTGAGGCGGATGTTCTACCGCTACTCCACTGCTGCACCCTAATTGGAATCACGCAGCTGTAAGATCGATTTAAAACATCACTTTGTTATTTCTGCATTCCATGGGCAACTTTACAGACATGTGTACGATGGTTCAAGGTCGCGAGGTTCAGTTTTCACATCCAGTGCAGAAACACCCTGTAGCAATGTAAATGATGCCGCTTGGAAATACTAAAGTGTATCCCACAATAACATTGCGCGTCATACACCCCCTGTAGCTAAGATTTGTATGCGGGAACCGCTTAATTTCAATGCCTACAAGCTTCAGGTGCAATAAAAAGTAACCCTTTTCCTTCTCCATGGACGCAGGCGCTGGCGGCATGCGAGTAATCGCTCGCCAGGCCAGTAGGGGGTTCCGCTCATGGATGAAGCTCATCCTTTTGCCACCTCCTGTGATCTTCGCCACTACATGCGCTTATCATCGTTTCCACGACGCACTGGAGACGAGTCAAGGGAGGAGAGGTTTGGCGATCGAGCACACAACGTATTCATGTTAAGAGTGCGGATCGCCCGCCTCTTCCTGGCTGCCTCAACATGGGATGCAAAGATACCGGTCGTACCTCCATTCTTCCATCAAATAGTCTCAGAACATATGCAAAAATTTCTATAAATTCGTTTGTGACGGTTGGAGAAAACGACATCGGCTGCTAGCGGTAGTGGATTTTTGCAAAGAAGATGATGTACGCCCAAGCGCTCAATACAATTGAGAGCGCTTCCGGGATCGTCGCAAGTAATGATATTGCAGTAGCGTCGTTTCCCGCCGTCTGAAAAAAGGTAACCACATTGGTTGCATCCTGTGTAGCATTTTCTAAGAACAGTCTTCATGGCCTGAAATTTTTCACAGCAGAAAGACACCTCCCATGGCCTGCAAGATCTCCCAGTGACCTACTGAAAATATTGTTAGACTTTTCTGGGAAATGGAACGTGCACTTATGGTTCCAGGCGACTTTGGACTATGCACCTTACCCCTACCAGCCCTTGGTCAAGAGTGGTAACAGCGCCATGTTTCGAGCCTGGATGGCTTTAAAACGTACTTTAAGCAGCCACTGAAGAGAGGCCCCGCAATCACTACGCTACCAGATATACATCCGAAAAGTGCTCGGTCTCTTCGGCGTTCTCGACTCACGAGCTGAGGAACTCATCACTTCTATCCAAGAGATGGACCGACTGACGCAGGAAGTTTTCGGTTCCGCAGTGGTCGTTCCTGAAGAGAATATTGTGCCCATATCAATCTAAAAAATGGCAGAAAATGTGACTCCTGTATCCCTACTGGTCGCTGGCTGTACCTCCTCAGCAAGTGCTTCTCCTGGGCGCGACCATTTACTCACAACAATTAAGTGCAGGTGGAGAACCCTGGGATGCTACGGGCTGTTGCTTATCTCCTCGGGCGTAAGGCTGAGACGCGAGAGGCGCTCACCCTAAGCTTGGGTCTTCGTGCGGTGAGCTAATTGGTAGGACGGCCCACAAAAACATTGCCCACAGCCAAACTTGAACTCATGGATCTTCCCTGGTGAGCGCATACCCGTCGTGTTTTATTCAAGCAGAAAAGAGCGTATGTGTGGCCTGCTTGACACTCTTTCCCAGAAAAGAAGGCACAGCGGCTCTAGTTCAAAACGTTCGTGATATACTGGTTAGTCACGAGATGCCCCCCTTGAAAGCCACGCTTGAGCTCAGCTCAAGGAAAGGGTCGGCCCAATAGGAGGTTGGAAGTTTTCTGAAGTTACGGAGCCAATTCCTGGACAAAGCGTCTTCGTCATCTTCAAGAACATGGCGAGTGCCCAAGTGCGGTTGCAGCAACGTGACCTAACCAACATCGTCAAACCCAGGTCAATACTGAGCCACATGGACCATTAATGGACTAATCACTACCTCCGAGGAATACTTCGTATTCCCTCTGTATCACCCGGGCATACCGTCGGCCGTGAACTATGGGTGTTCAGGCAGGCTGCTGGCAGATGAAATTCTGAGACGAATTTTCTACGAGCCCACTCGGCATCAGCAACAAGCGGGCCAGTACTGCACTGCTGACGGTGACGAGAGCGACACGGCGAGATTGTTGCCAGAATGGTCCCCTTAAGACGTAGACGAGAGAGCACTTTTTGCAGTCTTGAAGGCATACAGGCTGGACTCACAACGACATACTAGCGAAGGGCATTCACAAGAGTCAAGGCTTGCGGATGACAGGCTATTCTTGTACTCCTGCAACGCTCTGTGCCCAAGCGGGGATTACATGGGACAGCTGTACGGTGATGACAGACGCCTCCGCAACTTAGCCGTCGAGGTGCTGTGGTACTTTAGAACGGTCTTTCGACGTGACATTCCAAAACTTTAGTGCTATAGTGCCTCTATACGCTCGTATTTTCTTTTTTCTTCGTCTGCAGAGGCTTCTGGGACAGAAAATTCTCGCATAAAAAGTGGAGCAATCGATGCTAAGGTTGTGCTTTGATGTACTAACTTTTGTTTCCATGTAGGCAACTTAGCAAGTATCTCTGCATTGTCATGAAGTCTCTAGCTGAAAAGTACAAGGAACGTGGAAAATGGCTATAGTGGATTCTCGGCCAAGCATGCTAATAGCTGCCACTTGTCGTAAGATTATTTGAATTCCACCTGTTATGAGAGGCAATATTGCTGCTTTTCGTTGAAGAGCGTGGGGAAAAACACGGATGTGTACCGGGAAGTGCGCTCCATTAGAGTGACATTTTGAATGAAAATCAGTGTCGTGTTCTGTTGTATAAGATAGCCTATGACTAACTGCAAGATTACGTCCTTGCTACTCTGGGCCCTTTAGGTTGAAATTTTTTTCTTCGTCGTCAGGAGAATTAAACTGCTCAGCTTAGCTTTCCGCCTCATCATCACTAGCTATTTAAAATGGATATTGTCCCTTCTCAAGAACAGACACGTCTGTGTCAAGCTTGTGACACTACCATGCGCAAGTGTGCACAGAGCGAAATTTTGCAACTGTGCTAGCCCATATATCAGACGAAAAACTGGATATCTCATCTGTGAATGATTCTGCAATTAGCCATCGGTTTCACAGGCAAAAAGGACCATTTTTTCTGGATCAAGGAATGAAGGAAACTTGCGGGTTTTGTGCCGGTCTTTGCGTGTCAGAAATGGGCGTCAGTCGATCAAATCGGGTCTATAGAAATGCTTCTACCTAGTCGCTCACCAGAGCTATTTAGGAAGGCTGTAGTGAGTTAGGCATTTAGTGCTTTGTGTACTGCGCCGTTTCTATATTAATGTTTCTCCGAAGACGACATAAGAAAGCACGGCCCTTGCTTCCGTCTTCCGACTACTCGCGTACAAGCGTCAGTGAGTGTGCCTTCGACTTTTTCCGACCCGTCGACTGGTAAATTCCAGTCAGCAATTTGCGTTTAATGTACTGAGCCACTAAACTTCGCTCTATCAATGCTTGCGTGTTTGTGTGCGCGCGCGCGTGTGTGTGTGTGTGTGTGTGTGTGTGTGTGTGTGTGTGTGTGTGTGTGTGTGTGTGTGTGTGTGTGTGTGTGTTTGTGTGTGTGTGTGTGTGTGTGTGTGTGTGTGTGTGTGTGTGTGTGTGTGTGTGTGTGTGTGTGTGTGTGTGTGTGTGTGTGTGTGTGTGTGTGTGTGTGTGTGTGTGTGTGTGTGTGTGTGTGTGTGTGTGTGTGTGTGTGTGTGTGTGTGTGTGTGCGCGTGCGTTTCTGTAGATTATTCAAATCAAAAAAGCCTAAGTATCCTGGCCGTGAGGAGCATAGATATGGAATATTGTCTACCGTGCCATCCAGGTTAAGTAGCAGACAAAAGAGAAAACAGCTGTAAAAGTGAACCGGGGTGAATGCATTCTGACAACTGTTGAATTGAATGCTTCGTCTGTTCGTCTGTGCTGGGAATTTTGAAGCTAAAGCCATACTGGCCTACCTCCGCGACCTTCGCCGTGATCGTCCAAAGGCTGACCTGCGCAGGCGCCATAGGTATGGCAACCATCTGCGCCAGGCGGTTTGGCCTCCGCTGACGCGCCGGGACGCTGCGATGCAGACAACTCGACGATGCAGATGGATGCAGACAAACTCGATAGGTTCCGGTGTCCATTGATTCAGTGCGGATGATCGACAGGTTGAATTTTCGAACTAGTCTCACGTGGCTGATTATTGGTCAACTAGTAGAGGCCTAAAACTAGCCGAGCCTCAAGCGTCCACAAGCGATCACAACAGGTCGCACAACGCTTGAATTCTAGTTTGTACGGATCTACACAAAATGGCTAGAGCGCAACGTCGTCGCCCTTCTGCGGAATCGTTTAAGATAAAGTACATGAAACTGTGTTTGCAATAATGCGGCTGATGACTTATTTGCACAAGATGTGCTAGCAGGTATATGCGCTATTAGCACAGCCTTGCCGGTTAAAAGTTGGTACTCAAGCATAAAATTATGTGTCCCACTTTCGCCTTTGTGTGTCAGCAGATGGTGTTCATCATAAAGTTAGGCAGATTAAGGTGATATTAAGTTACAAAAATCATTTATAATTCAATGACAACTTATTTAACTCAAAGGGGAGAAGACGCTTGCCACGTAAGCAATTAGATGCAGCGCCCATACTTCCGCTGAGAGCAATGCTATTTGCCCATTTGGCAAATGAGTAAAATTTGCATTCTGTATAATCCATTTAATGCTTGTGAATATTTTGTCAGCATGCCGCATGGATATATTTTGTAGGCTTAGTACACAAAGTGCATTTTAATCAAGGTGATGTCTTTGGACATTGACGGATTTTGGACGTGCAATTCATGAATAAGTTAAATGAAGTGACTAAGGCAAACACGTAGTACAACCGATGAGGGGAAAGGTGCGACACAAGATCGCCAATGAAAACCACGCCAGTAGTGCATTGTCAAGTGCCCTGGTGGCACGGACCTCCAGCCCAGACCTTCGAGTTTGCGCGCGCATTTCATTGGGTTTGCTGCCCGCTTACTTGCCGACTTCGAGTTAACAAAACGGCGGTAAGGAGTGGTAATAGAGAATGGTTCCTTGAAGTTGGCACGGCGCGCGTGTGGTATAAATACGGCGGCGCTCGACGAACGATGAACGAATCCCGCATTTCGGTGAGGTGAAGACATTATGCCTGAGATTGCCCGTTTTAAAACAGATGTTAAAAAAATCCGTGAACAGCAGACGTTATTGCAAGTTATTAAGGGCTTCTAATATTACGGAGTAATTGTGTAATTGTGTGTACATGTAATTGTGCAATGCGCAGTGGTTGCATATGTGGCCATCAGAGACTCAAAGCCCGAGACTTACCTAGGGCCACTGCGTTAAGCGCGGCTCGGTTTCAGGCCCGTTTCTTTATCACTTTACTGTGCTCGGAGTTGCCTGCTATATACGATATCAGGCCATTTTCAGCCTGCGCCTGACCCGGGGTATATTCCCCAAAAGTCTTTCGAGGAGAACTGTTTGCTTTGTGCTGATGAAAGCTTGCCAGTCAAGGCACTCAGCTCGGAATGACACCTGAAAAAATACACCGAGATACGTAATAATTTGCATGACGTATTGACGAAGCGACGTCAATATCTATGTCCTTCTATATCGCTATGTTTCCGAATCTCTACAACCACACATCACAGCGGGCCATCTACGCGGTGGTTATGCTTCCTGAAGGTGCCTATAGGTTGCGACATGGACTGAATTTAGGTACTACATAGAAACCTATAGTTTTCACTTCCGGGCAGGGTCCTTGCAATTTTAGGATTGACGACATTTTTTTTTAAGCGAAAGGTTTACTATACGCTCCTCGAGCAAACATCGGTGACAGTGAGGTTGTGACCTTGCGATGAGGGTTAGAGGTCAAACCATAAGAAAGATTTCCGGAGCCCTGTAAGGAGAGATGCCGCGGTTGCCAGAGTAGTGATGGGCCCGGCTGTGAGGCTATCGCAGTAACACTGCGAAGGCTGCGCCCGACGAGAATGAGACCTGCTGGGAGGCTAGGCCTGCTGTGCCAGGAAGGCTAGTCGCCGCTGCCCCATCCGCAAGCGCGCGGTAAGAATGGAGGTGAGTAGACCATCGACGCAGCTGCCAGATGGCGGAGGTGAGATAGGCGGCTCCTGCTTCCCCGCATGACTGTGGGTGCGTGTAGTCCGGTTTTGCGACAGCGGGGCGAAGAATATACACTTGAATAAAGACAGTATAGAGATTGATAACAAATGCATAATCTATAAGCCACACTTTCTGTACATAAACAGTGACAGGGAACGCAACATCACCGCAAAAAGGCTTTCGCCTTGCCACCCTCCCCTTCGCACCTCACATTCACGGACAGAGAGAGACCGAGAGAGCAGGCATCAAACCGCCACCAGCAACATCCATGATTTTTTTTTTAAGTCGATCCGTGATGCCCTGAGGCAATAAACATCCATGATTGCGGGCAGAAGCTTTCGCTTCCACCCAGAGTTACCCAAAGCTAATACACAGCCATTTTTTTTTCGCACAGGCACCCATTCCTAGGGTATTAACATTTTGGCAAGCCTAAAGAAGGCGAGATATGGCACGTACACCAGCTCAGGTGTTTGAAGAAACCCGCCGCAGTGGTGCAGTGGTTAATGCTCTCGACTGCTGCGCCCAAGGATACGGGACCGAATCCCGCTTACGGTGGCCGCTTTCCGATCGAGGCGAAAAGCTAGGCGTCCGTGTGCTGTGCGATATATTCGCACCTAAAGAACCCCATTCGGAAGAAAATTCCACTGCAACGTACCTCATGTGCGAAGTCGCTTTGGGGCGTCTAACCCTATAAATTAAACTAATTTTGGACAGTGATTGACATCTTGACTTTTGACATAGACTTGTGACATTGACTTTTTGAAATAGACTGAACTAAGCTATTTGAAAAGTGATTCTCGTAGCATAGACATGTGGCTTTGAAAGGCAAAAAAAATATAGTTCTGGTTTAGCATGTGTTTAACATGTTGTTACGCGAAAGCAACCTGCATGGCTACGCTTACGTTTGGCTTCAAAGTAAAGACATCGCTTTTGCACGGAGTAATTTACTCTATGGATAGAGCTTAATTTATGTCATAGGGGAATCACTTCACGTATGAGCACCCCTTGCCTCTCATCGTTGACCAATCTCATTCGAGTGTAGAAGATTTCAAGTGGTAAGACTTCGTCTCTACGACGAACAATGGGGCACACCGCCATCACAAAATCGAACGAACCTTCTGACCTGGCAACTCGCTGCTGTCGCTCGCCTCTACCAACTACCGAGTTATCTGTCCTCTTCTTCTTCTACTTTTCTCCTTCCTCCTTTTCTACTTCTGCTTTCTCTTCTCCTTCTTCTTCGGTTTATTCTTCTTTTTCTAGTTCTGCTTCTTTTTTTCTCTTCTTTCTTATTTCTTCTTCTTCTTAGCCTTTTTCTTCTTTTTCGCCTCTTCTTCGTCTTCCGCGGAGCCACGGTGCCACGCCGACAGCTTGAAAACCTACGCACTGTAGCTTTCATTATAAAATCAAAAAATATAATCGAAAGTGTGTTGCCGTTGAATATTTGAATGAAGATTCTTCTCCCGCGTTTATTATAGAACTTCAAACGTACAAGCGTAGGCGATAGCACAGTATCGAGCGGATCCAGAGTACCTTTCGTTAGCTGAGACCACGTGTTGCCACTGATAAATGCGACTACACTCGGCAGCTTCACTCGCTTCAAGTACTCGCTCCACACCACCATGGACGACGGGCCTAGTGACAGGATGGTGAGACTCAGACGCCAGGCAAAGTATTGCGTAACCTTGCCTAACAATAGTGTCTCTGCTCATCTCGTATAACAGAGCACTGAACAAGGGTTGAGGGGGGCCTCATTTCGCAAGCCGAGCCAACGTTTCGACAACGTGACGAAAGCAAGTCTCTTTATTGAAACGTTGGCTCGGCTTGAAAACTGAGGCTCCCGCTCAATTTTTGTTCAGTGCTCATTCCTACAGTGCCGCAATCTTAATTCTCTGGTTCTGCCACAGGTATACAACTGAAATAAACCATGACCAATTTTTTTACTTTTTATATTCTCGTGTTTTTGTACACGGCCAGGCGTCCTTGTTATCTGTTAATTCTGCATATCACTGCTATTGACAGTGTCTAATTTCGTTCTGCAATACAGCTTTTTCTCATTCCGTCTCAACAAAAGCGTAGTAGACCTGTGTTGTTTGATAGCAAACTAACTGCAAATATTTTAGCACCGCGACTTATTCATTTTGAAGATATTTCCGCCAACATTGAAAACAGAAACAGTACTGTTGGTCATTTGTCGCACATGCGGGAAACGCAAGTATCCCAAACAGCACAATAAAAATAAAAATTGAGGAATTTCGCTCTCAGCCAACACCACCGCAGTTCCATCCAGGTCGCTTCTAGAAAGGCACAAGTGTACTTCACCCTTATGTAATGAATGAAAGACGTACACAGCTCCTCTATGTCCCCACCCGGGCGCGGTTCGGTAAGGGCCTGCACCTTCATGCAAGTGTCCAGCCCACGCACACAACTTAAAGCCTGGGACTGACTCAAGGCCGGTGAAAGAGCACCTACCTTTTCCAACCATGCTGGGCCCGACCAGCCCAAGCCCGTGCTGTGCTCGACAGTATCAAGCACCTCAAGAACAAAAAGACAGATTCCCTTCAAAAGAAAATCTTCTAGTCATTCGTGTCGATTAAATTTCTGGGTTCCGCAGTTAATCCGTTATATCCGTTACTAATATACGTACTTGATCATTCATCACCAGCGATGTCAGGCTAGCAAAACAAAAGGGAATAACCCCGACGTCACGAGAATCACTTGACGCCGCTGGCTACAGGGGTTCCTCTAAGGGCATTTGCTCCTTCAATCATGAGTTGTACCCGACTGTAGAATGAAGCTTCTACGCACAATCAATACAGATGTCCGCGCCGAGGTCTCACATAGCGGTATCGGAAAAAGCAAATCGCATATTTTCACGAAAATGGTATATATCGCATGCAAAATCTAGGTTGCCAAGCAGCAACACCCGAACATCCGCCCACGATTAAAGGCACTTTGTTTCCGACTGCAACAGACGTTTGGCCATATCTGGAGCCTGTGGTGGGGCGTTAATCTAGCGGAAATCTTCATTTTTAAAGATTACTTCAGCTACAGTCAGAAGCGGTGCTGGGGTATTTGATACTGAAACTACCTGAAATTTTCTACCCTTGCCTTCGCGCCTTGTACTGCGAACCTTAAGCGTCCTGGCAGTGCCTCAGTGCTGCTTTTCTTTCGGGGCGTCCAGCGCTGCAGCTTGTGCTCTCACCTGCTGCGCAGCCGTTACCAGTTCCTGCACTCTCTATAGTGTAGCTGCTCAATAGTGATTCGTCGTCGCCTTAGTCGTGATAAACTGCAGCGCTCTACTTCCAGCTGTAACAAACCTACCTCGTTTTTCCTCTTCCTCTTCGCCAAGCCACTCCTGCTCGCTCAGCGCCTTCAAGGTTCCTCCCATTAGTGACTAGAATTGAAAGATAGGACCATTTTTCTTCGTCAAATGAAATTACGATCGGTTTCATTTGGTAAACACTTCCATATCGGCGTACTACTGTTACAGACACACCATTTTGTGAGGTGGTTAATGCGATGCACCTACAAGGGCACGTCGCGTCCACGACGAAAATAAGCACTAAGTTTACGCCAAAATATTTAGTCGAGCAGAAATCTGTGTGTTCGCAGGTTGAGAAAAGAAGGATATGTAAATACTAAAGCGACAAGCAGATATTGATAGCTGAGCAATATAGATCTTCAGTTTTCTTTTTCGTTTGCGAATAAGACAGCGATTTAGGTTTTCGCCGCCCCTGTAATTGGCTCCACCCTCGTTGCTGGTTTTGAAATTAGGCTTTGCTCTTTCGCTGCAGGGAAAGCGAATATAGTATATTAATCTGCCTCGTGCGGCTCAAAACCACACGCGCAGCACGAAAGCTGAGAAGTTAACACTATGAACAACTGTGTTCGCTTCTTGACCGGAATTGATAAAAAAGTGAAGCTAGCGAACACGAAACTGCACGAGATTGCATGCACTAAAGTGCAAGTGCATACGAATCCTTCGACGCCAGAAGCGCGCCGGCAGAGAACGTGGAGATGCATAATGCTGCTTTTTCTGGCGTACTCTGTGATAATTTTTCCAGTGTATATATGGGTTATGGGGTGTATTCACTGATGCACCACGCGCGATGCATTGTGAGTAATCGTTGGGCAGCTGGTGAATTGTGGTACTATTCGCCACCGTTATGTGCGACGCTGACGCGGCCGCAGCGTAATGCAGAGAACTCAAGGACATCAGTCAAAGCAGCGAGCATTTCGGCTTTTCAACGTCGTGCATTAGGTGACCCAACACTTCCTCCCGCGGACATGCTCCGACGTGTTCGATTTATACGTGTCGTCATGTGTATGTAAACGCTGGCCAAGCTCAGCGCTCGAGGGCGAGAGCGTCGCCCTCGCGAGTTATCAGGAGGTTCCTCCACGCCGCAGTGACTGAGTCAGCAAAGCTTTCTCTGACGTGAGTCCTTCCCCCTTGCCCTCTTCCGCTGAGAGAAACTACGCAGAGACGACGACGAGACGACGCCGAGGCACCCGCTTTGTGATCGTGTCAGTTTTTCTCTCGGGGCCTGCTTCTCTGGCCCTTCCTACGCGATGCTGTATTAAACGTTGTTTTTGTTAGTCGGTGCCTCCTCTTTGTCAAGACTTGTGATGCCTTCCGCTGGTCCCTGAGCCGCTAAGCCAACGCTACCGATGGGGCTCTCAAGCCACTTCTAATAATGCTGTCGCACGGACACGGGTGAACTCTTTTTAACTGCCTTCAATCAGGACAATCTTGAATGGAGATACGCGCTGTACCACACGGCATTCTTTTAGGAAAGGAATTTTAAGGAACTTCCTAGCGTAAGGAGTTCCGATCATATCCCTCAAGCAGGCAAAGGGAGTACTCATTAATTTTGGGTTTATAATTTAATACTGTAGTACAAAGCAAAGCATAGAAAAAAGTAAACGCGCAAATATCCATTCATGCATGGAAGAATTTTGCAGGCCCAATGTGGCCAGCAGAACGGACAAACCCCCTATGCTAGTTAAAGTAACAGCGCATTCCTTTTAGATAAATGAAGAATACATTTATTATTGAATTTTTTTCAAACTGTTGAAAAAAAAAAGCAGTAACAGATTATTTTACACGTTTTTAACTTGAAAATTTTTTATATGCATACTCAAAACGAACAGCGCTTAATGGGACCCCGATGGCGTATCTGAGAAACTCGTTCTTAGCCGTGTGACGCGGCGACAACTTCCTTGGGGCTGAACTCCCTCCGTGGTCCTTTAAGGAAAAGAAGTTCGAGGGAGAATTGGGACTTGCCCGTGTGACAGAAGTATAACACTGGGTATCTTTGTGTCCACAGTAAGAATAGGGTGAATGTTCGGATCAAGCATTGCTGTGCGGTCCCACTAGCAATGGCATCCATACCAGTGGTGTTCGCGCTATAGTAGACATTAAGAGGTAACCGCTGAGCAGGAAATGGAAGCTGGAGCTCCGCGAAAGAACTTGGCTTTTTAAGGTTCTGAATGTTCGCACGAACGAGTACCACCGAGCGAAGCAACTCTTCGAGATGCGAAGTCGCGAAAGATACCCTTACAAAAATGTCTATGATCACTTTATGCGATGTCTTTAGACAATATGATCATAGAAGCTATCGACCATCAAAAGAAAGTCTTTAGAACAGGTATGATCTATGTACGATCTCCCTTCCGACAATTGGCCACCGTGATTGAATAGAATGTATTTACATAGAACGTATTTATACCTCCTATGATTAGCCTTTTGATAGCGTATATGGACACTGTAACGACTGTGTTCCGATAATTGGCCACCGTTATTTTAAAGAATCGTGTTCATAAAAAGTATTAATATCTTGTGTTATGCTAACTATATTTCAAGTGTCCAATAATAATGCGTATTTTACTCACTGTTCACATGCGTGTAATATTTCGTGAAAAGTGAGAGTAGTGAAAGAAACAGATGCAAATCATACCGTCATTTATTGCACAAACCCTTGACACAGAAACACTTGGTTTCCGATGGCAACGACATTGTGTGTTTGATGTAACGGCCATATCAAATTTATCATGGTGTCACCTAGAAAAGAAATATACATGCTCAAAATTTCTCTGCCAATTTCACACGCGTTGTGCTAGCATTACACACATCTCTCTTCACTCAGATGCCTCTTTTTCCTCAAAATATGCTAACAGGTTTCCAACCACTTTCTGTACAAACTATACTGCAAAACACCCTCAGGAGATAGAGACTAATGCTGTGTTTAGTTGTATTCCTATCGATCCTCTATATCATTCGACATTAGTTTATCACAATAGGGGCCCAGGAAACAAAGGAGTGAAATTTACACGCCAGTATGCTTGGTCATCAGATAAACTCTCTCCTCTGCCATTTGCTACATCAAGCAAATACACATGTTGAACAAAACTTGAAGTTGGGCTAGATGGTGCATTGTAACTTGACTGAAGATAAGGCGCACGGGAAGACACACACAAGAGAAGAAGACACAGGACACGCGCTAACTCACATCTGGTTTATTTGCAGCAATAAGAGCAAATATATGCTGAAAAGGGGCCATGCGCAGTACATAACAATCACATAAAGACAGAGAAAAAATATAAGGAATATTACAAAACATGATCAAGGAATATCACAAAACCCGATCAAGAACACTGATCTCTGCCTTCCAGAGCCGCACTGACGTATCGCTGATACACCTATCTCCCCTTTTCCCGATATGGAATGCCTCCAAAAGCTCGCGCGCTGTCTTATCACGGCCTCTGCCCAGAATCTTAATGTCAGCCAGTCGCGGCTCGCACGCAGTGCAGTTCGCGCAATGCGCTGCCAAATTTGTCCCTCCACTCCTTAAAGCCCGCAAATGATCCCCTGCTCGATCATTATTACAGCGCCCGGTCTGGCCAATGTAGGCCTTCCCACAGGTCAGCGGGATCCCATATACGACCCCCATGCAGCAGTCGACAAACCGCTTAGAATGTTTTTTCTCACAACCGCTCGGTTTTCCAACATGCGAAATGCGTGAGCAAAGCTCCGCCATCTTCTTCGGAGCGGAGAACACCACCGGCACGCCATGCCTGTTCGCCACTTTCTTCACGTGGTGTGCAACCTTATGCATATACGGTACCACAACAAGTTTGGCCGTATTTCTCACCGGAGCAGTTATCTTCCCAAACATGGTCAAGTTACACATGTTGAGCGGCAACGTATCAGTATACATACATTTTGGTGCATGCTACCAGCAAGTGATGCCACTATGCCTGTTTGCTCCCATTTTTCCTGAGTGATGCCTATGTTAGCCATAGCAGATAACACACACACCTAAGTAATTACTGAAGGAGACCAGCTACACCAAGCACCTAGGTGAATACAAGAGCAATAATAGGGAATGATGAAGTATATTATAGTTACCCTACAATATGCAGTCACACATACTTTTTGCTACATATGCAGGTAACAAGTCTCAATAGTGTATTCCCAGACAGTAAGAAAATAAGAAAGTGCCACTCATGCCCATCTTTTCCTTTCAAGAGCTTGTCACCAAGGTAAAATCTTTATCACATATGAAAGCAAAATTTAGAATATCCTTTCTTTTATAAGAAGTCCACATGGATGCTGAAGAAACTACGCTGCTATGTCCCACTGCTACTTGTCCCGGAAGTCAGGTTGCCTTGTTACTTGTCGGTACAGACCACGGCAACAGGGTGTCTCCAGATATGGTCGTATGAAGCAACAAGAGGACTGCATATACATATGAGAACACTAGTCAGAACAGCACGAAGGAAGATTTTTTGAATAATAAAGGAAAAGTCAAATGCACAAGTAAAAGAAACATAGGAGTGTTTCATATGGTTGCTGAGTGACAGTATGAAAAGCCCAGAATTGGAAACGCAATGCTCCACTGAGGAAAATTACATAATCATAAAATACATAAATACATAATAATCTAGGTAATCTCGGCAATAGTGGCAAGTCTTGTGTAGGCACTATCTTTTGGAGATACGTGGAAAGACAAGTCAGATGGGGTGGTAAAAAATGACTGGTTTGGTTTATGTGGTTTAACATCCCAAAGCAACCGAGGCTATGAGAGATGCTGTAGGGGAGGACTTCAGAGCGTTCGACGAGCTGGGGCTCTTTAACGTGCACTGACATCGCACAGGACATGAATGCCTTTTTGCTTCAATTTTGGGCTTACTGCTGAACTGGTCGTACTCAAAATAGGTTGGCGCTACTTTTATTTAAATTTAGACAAGGTCCTTTTAAAAATACAAGACTTGCATGTGTCCCAGACACATTCAGGGAGACATGCTAGCCCTGTACAAAGACTTAAAACGTGGAGAGCTTGTCTCATTAAAACCCACCCGGCCCCGCATTATCACCTTTTAGTACCTAGTATTGCCTGCTTTGGCTCGTCAATAGTAGGCTACCGACAATAGGAGCTAAATTATTTCATCCTTAAAAAATCATGCAGCTTACTGCTGGAATATGCAGTCACACATAATTTTTGCTACATATGCAGTTAACAAGTCGTAATAGTGTATTCCCGAGAGTAAGAAATCAAGAAAGTGCCATTCATGTCCATCCTTTCCTTCAAGAGCTTGTCACCAAGGTAAAATCTTGATCACATATGAAAGTCAAATATAGAAGAAATACCTGTCTTTTATAAGAAATTCACATGGATGCTGAAGAAACCATGCAGCTACGTCCCACTGCTACTTGTCCCGGAAGTCAGGTTGCCTAGTCTTTACTTGTCGGCACAGACCACGGCAACAGGGAGTCTCCAGATATGGCTCAATGAAGCATCAAGAGGACTGCATATGCATACGAGAACACTAGTCAGAACAGCAGGAAGAAAGTTATTTCGAATAATAAAAAAAGGAAAAGTCAAATGCACAAGTAACAGAAACAAGGAATACTTCATATGTTGCTAAGTAACAGCATAAAAACAGCACAGAATTAGAAATACAATGCTCCACAGAGGCAAACTACAGTAAAATGCTTGTGCACAAAATTCTCTTCTAGAGTGGAAGATTCAGTGATATATGCAAGGGGTTACGTGTATCTATTGTGCATGCATACGGAACTATAGGAATACATTGCTGTCTGGGAAGTCAACCTCCACACCACCAGGTATCAAACTATTTCAGAAGTTTCTGAAAGATTTCTATGCAATACCAGGAAGATTTTTCACTATGAAACACAGTTGCAAACAACACTAAAATCTAATGAGCCCATGTATGTTTCTCTTAAAAATGTGCGGACGAAGGAAATGTAGTTGCTGCTCCTTTTATTTATTTACTTGTAACTAATACTGCATCATTTCCAGCTATAGCATGCGTGAACACAATGCAAACAAACAATAGAGGTGAGCAAGCTTATCTAAAGATTTAGATGACTTTTTGTAATAAAATGAACAGAAATCATTTAACTAGCCATGTACAGGAGACAATGCATGTACCAAAGCAGAGCTGCACAGATTTAAGAGCCTTAAAAGCTCTAGCAAAACACCCTTCTTGTCACTGTTGCCTTTTCACAAACACTACAGGCTGGCCGAGAGCTAGTTTTTATACAATACCTCTAATTGTCGCATTCAGACTGATCACTTTTTCAAATACATCGATAAACACAGGTACACATGGCTGAGCTTTCAAAACATCATCTGTTGGACAAAACCCTCATTATATTCTTGGATAGGTCTGATAATAAAGATCAGCATGACGAACAGCCATTCGGCGCTTCCATGCGCTATGCAAGCTTAATAGTCTTATCATATCTTACAGAACACTGTTGTAATTTTCAACACCTGAGAACCAAATTCCATGGGGGTTTAAAAGGACATCTTTGAGCAAAGTTCACTGTAGGATATTGCCCCCAAAAAACCCAATCACAACAATCTATAAACACATGTTCGACAGCCTCCGACTTTCTGCACAAAATACAGTTCACACCCCCATGGCAGAAAGATCTCTCTCTGCCATCTATGTTTATCCTGGCAGAACCCAAACATGCAATTTAAAAAAGAAGATTTTTTAGCAGGCTATAAAGGCATTCGGTTTACATGTTAGGATGCATTATTATTTGATAAACACAAAAGGGCCGCCACACTGATACTTCCCTTCGTCTTGCAGCCCACCCCTTCTGTAACAAGCCCCCTCATGTTTGCAGAACTCAAAAACACACAAAACAATTAAACAAAAAATGTTCTCCAACAGATAAATACCAACATATTACTTTTGTTATTGCTAGTAAATATTTGGCTCTAGGGTTAACGATGCATTTATTTAGGTTGTGAATAAAATGAGTTCGGAAGTTAATTGCAAATCTTGGTGACTAGCAAGAAAGTAAATATTTGTGTATATGTTGCTTTGAGCAAAGTAAATGTTCTCATTTAGTCACAGAAAAACAGAATACCACTTGAACGAACGTCACTTCGACGATGTATTCAGTTGTACGAACTTTATTAAATCCCCCCACTGAAGCTCTATTGAACACTATGCAAACACACTTCATTTTAACAAACTTCAATTATTGCTCATTTCAGTTCAACGAACATTTTCTGCGGTGCTATCCTGTGTCTTCAAAGTCATACTGAGCACTTAAAAAAGCACTGTCCGCACTCTTTGTAGCATATTTTTATGTTAGGAACCACTCTTCATTATCGCGTGAAGAAAAGTGGCCGTTATTTAGCTTTAAAGTGAATTGGCTGTCTAAACTAGCTTGTGACCAGATGAATCCATAGCTGTCTTTGCACGCTTAATTAGCTGTACAGTCATAGCCAGTCAAAGCCAGATCTTCAGCCCAACTAGGCCCTTTAGCTCCAAGAATTGCGAATGTGTGCATTTTGGTTAACCATGATCGCTTGGAGAAAATGAGCCTTTTCTCCTCAGCAGGCCGTTGTGATAGGCAAGATTCTCAGGAGCTTGCACAGTAATCGAGTTCAAAACCACTGTAGTCCTTTCAAAAGTGCTGCAAAAGGTTACGCATTCTTCACTTGCAAATCAGCGCAATGACAAATAAATGGCCCAGATAAGATTTGAACAACCTAAAAATCTGACAGATTTTCTCTTCTTGGGCTCCAAGATTACCTCGGAAGGAGACTGCAGCCATAAAATTAGGAGACGCCTGCTTCTGGGAAAGAGAGCAATGGTTAGCCTTGACCGCCTAGTAAACAGCAGAGACATTAGTCTTCCAACCAAGATCCGTATAACTCGTGCTATGGTCTTTCCAGTTGTGATGTATGGATGCGAGAGTTGGACTGTGAAAAAGGCTGATCACCGAAGAATTGACGCGTTTGAATTGTGGTGCTGGCGAAGACTCTTGACAGTTCCTTGGACTGCCAGAAGATCAGATCAGTCGATATTATCGACCTAAACCCTGACTGCTCATTGGAGGGTCAAATTCTAAAGTTAAAGCTCAGCTACTTTGGTCATCTGATGAGAAGAGAGGAGTCGCTGGAGAAAGATCTGATGTTGGGAAAGGTTGAGGGTCGCCGGAGAAGGGGTAGGCAGCGAACGCAATGGTTAGATGGCATCCTCGAGGCACTGCAGATGAAGTTATGTGATGTTAGGAAGATAGTGAGAGACCGGAAAGCGTGGCGTGACATTGTCCATATGGTCATGAAGAGTCGGATACGACTGAACGACTGAATTGAATATTTCTTGAAGCTAATGGAAACAATCTTCCACGCATTTATTTCAGTCCAATAAACTTTCATTTCAACAAACTTTTTCCTAAGGTCCCTTGAACTTTGTTCAAGTGAAGCATCACTGTATGTGTACATATGCTGAGGCAGTCTAAATAAACAGTAACTGAATGTCAGCATGAACATGCACACATATGCACAGTGCAGTCAGCTATATTATGAAACTATGTCAATGAGCTATTAAAACGCAGGTTTACTCAATTTTGCCTCAACTAGAAATAGTAGGTACTACTGCAATAAAACAGCTAAGTATATCTCCTGTTTTAAAGCTCTGAAGAGGCCACGAAAAATTTTCTTTAGTGCAGACTATGAGCAAGATTCACCAACACGTCAGTCTTGTGCTAAATACACAGCAAGAATCATATAACAATACCGAGCTGGTTTCAAGCTTTGCTTTAATGAAGCCTGTTACACATCCGCCCTTTATACTCTCAAAAGAAAACAATAAATGCAAGAAAGCATGAACCAGTAAAAATTTTACAGTTATAAAGCAAACACATGAATGCAAAAAACATCAGCATGTGATACCTACAATTTTAATGTCTCCTTTACAGGAAGGATGCTTTAGGGCAGGGCATCCATGGCTGATAGAATAAACTACCTCAACAGATTCATGACGCTGTCTGCTTCATATTCAGGCAGCACTCCCTCGATGGCAGATGAAATCTGCTGCAAAAGCAGTTTGACAATACAATTGCATCAGCTGGACTGCAAGCATTATTGCCAAACAAGCCGTAAACGCAGTAAAAGAAAAACTTCATTAAATCCATGCTTCGCAAATCCATAACATACCATTACTTTCCCTATACTACTAAAGAAAAGCTGCCTCAGAAAATGAATTCCTAGCAGCTCTAGGTCACATGCCATAAGTTACCAAAAAACTCGATCCTATCATTTGTTTCAATTCTGACCCTTGTCAGCAATGTCAAACATTAATAAACGAAGAACTTCCATAGTTGAAATTCACTTTTCAAAATATGCTGTTTCTCTGTGAAGCTTAAAGGTTCTTAGAAATTAAACAAAACAGAAGACTAAGTTTGAAAGCTCTAACCACTTACTTCACAGCCAATTGTTAGTTTGACCCACATAACTTGCCACGCCTCCGTAAAAAAAAAAAAAAGAAAACCGTTGGGACTTAAATAAACAATACGTACTGACCTACTGAGGATACAAATATAACTATTACTGTGTTGGAGTCTGCGAATTGTTATGAATAAAACGATATATCAACCTCCCCCCCCCCCCCCTATCTGTGCCTACTCGAAAGGAAAGCTTAAAATACAGTATAATTTTACGCGCAAAAGTCGTTGCTTATGGACTATTCCTATCAACCTCGAATTACCGGCTCTATGTGCAAATAGCTCAGCAAAGAAACCCTATAAATAAAAAAGATAGGTAGCGAGCGATCGCACACATCTGATGGAAGATAAAAATAGCGTCTACATCGCTTTCACGCAGTACAAGGCCTCTCTCAATATTTGAAGCTGACAGTTATGGCTGCGAGGCAAAGCGGTTGTTTACGTTTGAATAATTGGTAATAACTCCGCAAAAACAAACGCCTTAACTATCTGAACTTTGTTGCAAAATGATCGGAAAGAGGCCGCGGACCATCGAGGATCACTTTTTAGAACTTAACTAGGTGCTAAGAAGGCTAAACGATGAAAAATCTTCCTAGCAAATTGGTCGTGCTGTGTGCAGCAAATTAAAAAATGGGTAAACGCGTGTAAGTTAAAAACTGCTCAGTTCAGAAACATAAACTTTTCCGTGAGTATGCGCAAAGGGTTTATAAAAAAGGAATGAAAACGTTTGGCAACTTACATTGAAGATTTCTGGCAGAAAGAAGAATTTTTTTTCGTGCTCGACGTCGCCAAACGCCGCCTACCCGAGAAGTTTTTTTGCAGGTCGTCTGGGTCTTCGGTGCACGATCACGTGACAGAATCACGTGACGCATGCTTCTATTTTTGCAGGAATTCTGAGAGCAATCACGTGACACATGGGTGCCGTAGCCAAGCCGTAGTCTCGGCGTCCGCTCACGCGAGTATCGTGGAGTTCTCTTTTTTTTTTTGTTTTTTTAGTCGCGCCGCCGCGCCAAGGTCGCCGCGCTGCTCAGACGAAAGGCGGGAAGCGTGGAATGCCGGGCGAGCCCCGGTTCTGTGCGTTCGCAATCTTTTGCTTCCGTTCTTTTTCTTCCGGTGGTTTTGTGGGGTGGCTGGTATTCGAGGCGACGCAGAGACTCGGAGTGGCGAGCCCACTTCTTCACAGCGCGCTGCATGGATCGTGTGTTTGCTTTCCTCATTGTAATGAAAACTTGAGTTCTGACCGTATGCGGGGCCACACATATTGAGTACCTGCGCATAAGTTATTTGCACACACGCCCGCTCACACACATGCAGATTTACAGTGGCGGAAAAGATATAGCTCTCAAGACTGAGAGCATTATCCATTTATGCTAATTAAAGACGAAAAACTGATTGCTGATTTGGTTACTTTTACTCGGAGACAGCTTCGTGAATATTTTGTGAAACTTTGAAGCCATCCTTTTCGCTGTATTGATGACATCACTGCGGTATTACCATGAAATTCCGCTGTTATTCGGTAAACACATATCTATTTTCCTTTTTTTTACTTTTGATGCTGTTCATCTCTGTAATGCCTGCAATGTTTATGCCTGTAATGTGTTCCATGTAAACTCTCAAGCAGTGTGCAGCTGCTTTCTAGCTGAGGAGCCCCCCCCCCCCCCCCCTCCCCCGTCCTCGGATTTGAAAATAAGGTTGATTGATTGAGTGATAATTTGATTGATTGATTGATTGATTGAAGGGAGCGTAAATGTTAACGTAGCAGTCAAATCGCCAGCGCTACCTAGCTGCCGATCCTTGGTTCGATTGGCAGCTACCAAACTTTAAAAAAATAAACTAAAGGAAGAAAGCGTGCAATGTCTGCTCTGTGATTTGCCGAGGGCAGCTCCAAGCCGTCACAGGTTTGATACCATATGCTGTCTACGTTGGCAAGCCTGCCCGCTTCTCCGTTCACACCTTCTGCACTTCAAGGGGGAGAGGGGGGGTGAAGAATGCGTGCTTGCGTGCGTGCGTGCTGCTGTGTGCTTTGCTCGTAGGACGGCTAGACGCCCCCCCTCCTCCAGTTCGAAGGTGCGCGCTCTGATGGTCAAGCGCCTCCTTGCATCCTCCCCGCGCATTGGATTTGAGACACCTTGCAACCACCCTCTCGAGAGGGTGGCTGCAGCTAGAACTAGCATAACGTTTTTAATGGATCACAACACACGGAAGGATGAATATGTTCAGCTACAGCTGGTTCATATTCCGTGGTTCTGCATGTTAATTGCTGTTAATTGTGCCGTAAGGGCGCTTAATTTATGCAAAGAGCAAGGTCAGTGCTGCGGACCGCAGGTTGCGCGGTGATATAGTTCACCAGGCTGAATGAGCGCGATGCGAAGGCAGAGAGCGAATATGCGTGTTTCTGCGGACGCATTCTATGCTGTTATGTGTGCTAGTTCGCCCGCACCGCCCCCTTCTCTGCGTCTTCCCTCTTCCGCTCTCTTTTCTTACCATTAGCGCGCCTCCCTTCTCTACCCTTGCCCTTTGCACGCACCTCACCCAGACACCACCTCCAGCAAAAACATAACAAACAAAAGTAGAACTTGTAGAGCACTCGCTCGGTTGACGCACATGCCCAAAGGCTGCTGTGTGGTCTCGGATAACCTCCGCGAGCGAAACATATGATGCGCGCGGTCAGGAACAGTATGGCCGCTGCCTTGCCGGGAGCTGTGGCGCAGAAGTGAATAAGACAATTGCTAACATATTGAGCGCGGCGCTAGAAAATGTCGGCGACGCGGACGCCGATTTGTTTCCATAAGTGGTGGGCAGGGGCGTAGCGTGAACAGTGGAGTGGCTCGACGGCGTCTGGGAGCACAGTTCTAATCCCGATCGTGTCGTTATAAAAGAAAAAAAAGGAGAAGTTCAATTTTTTTTCTGATGAATCTTTTGTCCTCGTCAGGGAAAAGCACTCTCCATTTTCCAGTAATTTCGGCGCGTGAAAAGGGAAGGGGCGGAGGGGGGGGGGGAAATCGTTCGGTATTTTACTGAACATGTGCATATACTCTATAGTTGTGTGTATACCATCAAATAATGCTAAAGTCCCGCCCATACAGCTTCTGGGCTACGTGGATCCGAGCGTCCAGGGCGTGCGCCTCTTGGAGAGCATCGCGCGATGTAACCCAAAACCACACAGCGCACATTCGCCATCGTAAAGTTGGCGGCGCGGTGGCTGACGCCGTGCTGTCCACGTTTACCTTCCATTTGTGATGTTTTAGTCTTTAATGGTGCGAGCGAGCTCGATAACAGGACTCAGTGCGTCCTCAAAAAGAGCGGACGCTTGACGAAGAAATGCGCGATGAAGAAAGAGTGAAATTGTAACCAGTAAAATTTTTCAAAATATAAACTTATACGTTTTTATCAATGATTCTTGCAAATTGGTCGTATCAAGTGTCTTTTTCCATTTCTTTTTTTAACAGATGTTACTCATAATAAAAATAAAAAAAGTAATTCAAATATGATTTGCAATGAACAGCATGCACTCGGTCAGTTAATTGGGACTATATACTTTCGATCTGAACATTTTTTCTGACATGCCAAATTGCTTCAATATATTGCAATAGCTGTGCATGAGTGGTATAACCAGACATAATTGTCGAGGGCGTTATACGGCATCGACAAAAAGAATTGCAAAAAAGGCCAAAAAAAGGAGTTCAAAAACTTTAGGAAGGTGTTTTGACCTCGAAACATAGCCCTGGTTACGCCCCTGCTGTATATTGACAGGCGTATATACAGAGAAGTATATTCGCCTAACAACTTGCTATGTACTAACTTTATATGAACTGATCTAAATACACAAAAGTAACCGTGTATGAACTTCGTATTTACACATCTCCATAGAGATTAAAAGTACGTACAATATTGATAGAGTCAATAAGGTGTTAATACAAATTCTAAAGACTGTTCACGACCATTTTTGTAAGGGTATAGTGCGGCTCAACAGCGCGGGTATATCGCAAGGTGAGAAAACCACGCCAACAATGGGCCGCACTGCAAATTTCTAGAAACGCTTTGGAAGCCAGCTGTTTTCTGCGACCCATGTACAATTGTTTCTCACGCGTTCGCGCACCTCATTACAAATAAGAGCAGCGCGGCAATCTGAGAACAGTCTTTCCCGTTTCAATCCTGCACGTCCAGGGCGCCGTCAACGCTTCTCTGTCCTATTTTGAATCAGTCCAGACGTTCAAAGGCGGGCTCGACAAACTCTGAGAGCGACGGATTTGTGCTTGCAAGGTAATAAATTACCATTGGTTTTAACAGATTCATAAATAGCACGTGTTGTGCAGCTACATGTGCGCCGTAGAGTGCCTCTACCAACAAAATCGCTTAATTCTTGTAGCTGAAAATTTCGCACAGAAAAAGCATTTTGCGTCAGCATTTTTTTTTGTGCATAACTACACTCTTAATAAACTTACCTTTATTAAAGGTATACATTTTAATGGTTCGAATTCATAAGTCATGCATAATCTTTAGATATGTTACCTTCCATGCTATAGGTCACAGTATATTTATAGGTCATACACGAACCATTAATGCAAAGGTTATTTTTCAACGCCTAACGCTGTAACATTTATTGAAGGTATACATTAATTTATTTTGTATGTGTCTATCCCATAGGTATGAAAAGATCTTTAAATTAGAAGGTTTCACCGACTTCCTACTGTAGGCTTTTAAATTAAAGCTTCGAAATAAATTGAGTAAAGCTGAGATGAGTGGTGTTGTCCCGAAGAGACAATGGTCCGTAGCTCACGTCCCCGTTTCCTGAACGAGAGCTGCTTGCTGCTCCTTTGGCGGTAGCGATGATGAACACAAGACGTCTTTATACATAATTTATAGGGCATATTACAGCAAAATCGGCACGGGGGCCGAGAACTAACATCTAGACGGAACTGCAGTCGCACAGAGACGGTCGGGGAGACTACGACGCACCCATTGCGTATGAGCGGCACGGCACTCGATGAACGATCGTGTAGGTCTTGCTATCCGGAGGCAGTGCACTCGCTAATATAGCGTGGAAAAGTCGGTAGCGCTCAAATTGTCCAATCCGCAGGCACCACGTGACGACAGCCCGAGAGGTGCAATCAGCGAGCGCGTTGATCGCTCGCTTCAAATCTCCCGCAGTGCAAAGACGATCCGCCACCAGGGAACCGGCGTCCGGGTGTCGGGCATTCCAGACGTGTCAGATCATGTTGACCGCCCGATGCTTCCTGGCAATGTGCAGCTGCCTTGGGAAGCAGCATCGGAGCAGGCAAAGAAGTGTCACCAGCAAAAGCCCAACGTTCGGTTGAGCGGAATCCGGGTTGCTCGCCAAAGCACAACAGCCCCACCGACATCAGATATTCGCGCCAGGAAGACGAGCTCCTTCCACGTGGCTCAGATGCCGGGCACGCTCGTTCACCAGGTCCACCCAACTCCACGTCCAGTGCCCAGGCGCCAGGCAGCCTCACGTGACTCGGGTTCCACTTGACAGACCAGCATCTTAGCTCACAGCCGTGTCGCCAAGGTAGCTTGACCAGCTTGGCTCGGGTCGCTGCAACGCCCTTGCGTCCCTCCACTGGTCACGGTAGGTAATTTTGCAGCTTTCAAGACTGACCGAAAACACTCAACACCTGACACAAGCAAGCACCCTTTGTCGCCCGTCAATCAACAGACAAAGAATTAAAAAAAAATCAGCTATCTTGCTGTCCCCTTTTTGGTTCCCGCTGTAGCAAGAGACAAATGTAGGACACAGTGCGCAAGGTTCAAACAACATTTTGTCGCATTAACCACAACCGGAATTAATAATCAGACAATAATAGCAGAAACAGACCCCTTGAAATCATTTGGGCCATGAACAAAAAAAGTGATGAAAGAAGGAGGTCATTCATTTTGGCTCCGATGTACGAACTCTGATCTGGTTGAGAATTAACGGTAGGCAGCCGCACAAAACATGAGAAAGCTTCATCGAAGGGGGCTATAGGCATCCTGCAGTGGCCAATCCGCTCGCGGAGCGCAGCGTTCAGTGTCGCAAATGGCGACGCGGAGTGATATGAGGCAGCCGGCACAGTCGGGTTGCGTTCGCGTTGTACGGCGGGAAGCATGTGGGCTCTCATTTTCTGCGGTTTTAAGGCAATCGATTGTCTTCTGAGCTGCTTCCGAACACCAATACTGGCGATAGAACACCGCCTCTTTGAGAATGGTCATGTTTAGAACGTGAACGGTGTCGACGTCACCGCGAAGTGCGCGCTGCTCCCAACGGAGCAGCCGTTCGCACAACTTTGAATTTCACGTGAGTAAACGGAGTTTTTTTTTTTTGTAATGATATTTATTACCTCAGGGCATCAGTCGGATATGTGATGAAGAATTAAGAAATGATTAAAGGAATGGAAAATGTTGGTTGATGTAGACGGAGCTTTTCATTTATCTATTACATTCCGCCTAGTGGGAAAGGCAGCGGCGACAGCGTGAACATGCTTCCAATCAGGCATTTTTGCATACTGCAGGTAAGGCTCGAGTTTCCTTGCTATAGAATGATGATCGCTTTTTGCTGCTGCTACCTTTCTCACATAGGATGTTTGAACTAGTCCTGTCAGCGAAGGCGTTCTTCGCAAAATTGTTGTTATTGTCGGGCGACATTGAACAAAACCAAGGCCCTGGAGCCGAACTGGCTACTATCCTTCGCTCTCTGCAAGATGTTCGGACAGCAATTCTTAACAGACTAAGTGACATCGTGGAAAGACAAACTAAGCTGGAAAATCTAGTGAGTGATTTCAGAATACGCATAGAATCGCTCGAGTTGTCAAGGATGGCCGTTCTTGAAAGTAAAAAACATGAGACTGCAACAGCACAATGCGGAATTCAAAGTCATTCTGAAAAAGTCGATGTGACAGCCAAAACAATAGACTACTTAGAAAATAATAGTATAAGAATGAATTTATTTTCCACGGCTTTGAAGATGCTGAGCCACGTGAAAACTGGGAAACTTCTGAGAACCTTGTTAGGGCGCTTTGTCAGGATACGTTAAAGGTAACCATAGGGGAAATCCAGGGGGCCCACAGGATAGGCAAACACACTCTTGAGCGTAAACGACCGATTACTGTAAATTTTGCATCAGATAAGGACATCGAATCGGTCCTGAGCAACGGCAATAAAATAAAAGGGTCTAACTTTGCAATCTCTAGGGACTACTCTCGGCGTGTCAAAAAAATTCGGCAAAAGCTATGGACTGTTGGTAAGCCAAGAAAATTAACGGTAAAGACAAAGTGGCCCTGACATGCGACAAACTTATCATAAATGGAAAAGTGTTCGTGTGGGATGATCTTCCCCAAGAGATAACTAAACTAGATAAAAAATGACCACTCTTAAGCAAAGCATTAAGAACAAAAATGATGAATTCTATGGCCTGCTCCAGGTGTTTAATCCGGACATCGTTTTTTGCAACAGTATCCTAGCTAGACGACTCAGTAAGGGACAGCGAATTATTTTCTTCGGCGTACCAGGTATTTAGAAAAGATAGGAATTTGAGATGCGGTGGAGTGTTAATTTTGGCAAAAGAATTCTTGCATTGTACTGCAATTTACATGGAAATCAATGATCACTAATCAGTCTGGTGCATGCTCACTACTCCTTATAAGGGAACAATAGCGTTTGGCGTCGTTTACTGCCCACCATGCGCGCGACCACAAGTTATCTCTTTCCTTGATGACAGGTTAGCTTCGCTTCCAGATGAACGTATTGTGTTAGCAGGAGATTTCAACTTTCCAAACTTGAACTGGGGTGACAGCATGCATTCAGACGGAATTGTTCAGCACTTACTGATATAATTCCAAATATGGCTTTGATCAATACGTTGTGAACCCTACGCGTGGAAACAACACCCTAAACTTATTATTTTGCAATGACCCGAATGTTGCTCATGACGTTTGTGTTTTACCTGGAATCAATGATCATAAAATTGGAACCGCAATGCTTACTACGCCACATCCTATTCCGCCTACCCATGAAGTACGGAAGGTTTATGACTATTCCAAGGCGAATTATAACGAAATCAGTCTGGGTTTAGAGGAAGCTTTTCAGGCTTTTACAGAACATTCGTCTGAGAGCACAGAACTTCTGTGGACTTCTTTTAAAACAGTGCTGTCATCATAGATCGAAAAACATGTTCCTTTCAAACAAATCTCAGACAAGCCTAAAGTAGACAAACCCTGGATGACTTACGAGATCAAACGGAAGATAAAACAAAGAACCCGTGCTTATGAAAAATACAAATAGAATCCTTCGAGCGAAATTCGGCGCCATCTACAGGAGCTACATACAGCCTATACCGCAGCTATCGCTACCGCAAATGAGATTTACCTCTCTGGACTCGCTGAATCTATTAACACTAATCCCAAGGCATTTTGGAGCTACCTAAAAAAGATACGCAAGAAGAGAACAGGTATTCCGAGTATTGTTCCCCATGGAAACCAGATATCTGAGAATAATGCTAAAGCTGACTGTTTTAATAGCTACTTTAAGCCTGTATTTCTAAAAAAGAACAAAATAGATGCTTTACCCAGCACTACTTCTAGAGTGCAAAGCGTAATGCCTTCAATAACAATCACAGTTGAGTGTATCAGGGAGTGCTTAAACTCCACTGATGAAACCAAGGCAACTGGTCCAGATGGAATTTCTCCTAGAGCACTCAAAGCCTGTTCTTTCAGTGTATCCCAATACTTACAAGTAATTTTCTGCAAAACACTCGAATGCAGTCTAATAGCCAAAGACTGGAAAAAAGTTTACGTCGTACCAGTTTTTAAAAGCGGTTCAAAATTCTTAGTGAACAACTATAGGCCAGTCTCTCTGTGCTCCGTATGTTGTGAAGTGTTCGAGCACTTACTATACAGCAATGTAATTAGACACTTAGAACAAAGCAGCTTTTTCTTTCCAAACCAGCATGGTTTCCGCGAAGGCGTGTCCTGCCTCACTCAGCTGGTTGAACTTTTTCATCAGCCAGCGGATGCTGCTGAAAAAAGGTTCCGTACCGATGCAATTTTTCTCGACTACCGCAAAGCATTTGATTCTGTCTCGCGTGAACTACTAAAGTACAAAATGAGAACTCTTAACCTGGACGATAAAGTTCTGAGAGTAATCGAAGACTACCTGGTCGACATAATTCAATGTGTGGTAATTGGAGCCGAAAATTCTAGCTTTGTTGAGGTCACTTCTGGAGTGCCGCAGGGCTCGGTGCTGGCACCGCTACTCTTCCTAATCTATATCAATGATATCCCTTCAAACATATCTTGACAAATACGATTATTCGCAGACGACTGCGTTCTTTATAGACCAATACGTAATGTACAAGATGTATATGCCCTGCAGCAGGAGCTGAACAGCATAGCCTCCTATTGCAAAACCTGGCAACTTGGCCTGAACACCAACAAATGTTACCAGGCGACATTTACTAAGTCTAAGATTCCTAATAAACCTACCTACAAATTAGGTGATACTCCTCCCAACATGGCAAATGAAGTGAAATATCTAGGAGTTCTACTAACGGCTGATCTATTCTTTTCAAATCATATTGATATGACCGTCAAAAAAGCTGGGAAAATGCTCAACCTATTCATACGGACCCTTGGAGCTGCTCCTGAGATTCTTAAAAATACTGCCTACTAGTCACTGATAAGGCCTCCACTGGAATATGCGTCTGCAGTCTGGGATCCGCATCAGCGGTACCTGATTGATAAATTAGAAGCTGTACAAAACCGCGCAGCCAGGTTTATGCCAAGGCAGTATATTCCAGACATGCAAGCAAAACACAGATAAAGAAACACATAGAACTTGAACCGCTACAGATAAGGAGCCAGAAGCAAAGGCTAAAACTTCTGCACTCAATATACACCGACAAAACAGGCATTGATAAAGAAAAGTACCTCAAAACAGCCCACTATATTTCTGACAGGACAGACTAGAGTTTTCAAATATACGGGAAAAGGCGTGTAAAACGAACTACAAAAAGTGCTCATTTTTCCCACGTACTATTTCCGAATGAACAAGTTGCCAGCTGATGTGGTGAGTGTACATCGGGATGTATTTTTAGGGCTAATAAATGATTTGTGATTACACTATTCCTTCAAAAAATTGTTGTTCGCCGAATGCACTGTTGCTCCTCTTGTATTTTTTTATTCATTACTATTTTGTCTACCTTCCCCCTTTTTTTGTTCTTTCTCTCGTGTGATTTTTTTTTTTGTTCATCTGCTCGTCACTTTACTGTTGTACTCATAATGCTTCGGCGCTGCAGGTTGTAGTGAAAATAAAAATAATAAATAAAACCTCATACTCAAACATGAAAGTACAGAAACAACCCGAGAAGAGATTTATCGCCTGTTTCTTCTTTTTTTTTTTTTGTTCTTGCAGCTTGGTTACAGCAGCGCAATAATTTCCTCGCGGTTTAGCTTTACAGTATAATACCATAACGGACGCTTTTGTTCATGGTGCGCCTATCGACAGTGCCACGGAGGTTACAGGAAGGCAGGTGCAGTTCCCGCTACGGATTTCGTGGCGATTGGAAGGACTGTGAGGTTGTAGCGTGCGTCATCAACGAAAACTGGCATGCATTTTGTACCTCCGTACCTCAAGCATGGGAAAAGCCGGCGGGCAAGGCTGCGCTCAACAAATCTTCCATAAATGAGGTCGTTAGAGTTAAAAATTTTTATTGTTGCTATTAATTATGGAACGATATATCATCTGGGAGAAGAAAGTTTTAAGCAGCTTGAGCAGTCGATGCAAGAAATGTTTGGCGCGGAAGGATAGAACGAAGTTCCATGCTCCCCGTGCACGGTATCTCGGGCCTCCACACACCGCCTTTTCCGACTTCTTAAGCACCTTATAAGAACAAATTTACAGATAAATACGTTTATGCAAATCTGTAATTAGAAGTTTTGAACGTATTTTGGCTTTAATATTCCGAATAGACACCGCGTTAGAATTCCGGATCACACAGCCCACGAGTATTTTTTTTTTATTTCGCCTGCGATGAAATGCGCTTCAGGAGGGAAATAATTGGGCGTGTTGGTTCACCGTTACGCGGCTGGAATTCGAAGCTGTGGCTGTACGCCTTTGTTGCTTTTCTGGACGTTACGTCATTTAAAAGGACAAAGCCACTCGATTCGACACACCATATACCAGTACACGCCAAATTTTGCAGCGCGGAGCGCGTACTGAGGGGAGTGCCCAAGCCAGCGTGCGGCTCTCCGAGTAAGAAGTTTGTACCGTGTCCTCCGCTCAACGGGCAATCGTCTTATTTCAGCCCCATAGCGTCTGTACGCCATTGACCCCATAAGAAAACCAATTTCAGTTACACTATTTTCTCACAGTCACTATCCCCTTCGCTTCTCATTTTTCCCAGGTTTTCCCCAGCAAGCGGTCTTCTTGGGCTTCCTTCGCGATTAAGGCTCAGCTACATATACGCGAAAACTCATGCGCACGCGACTGCGACACTCGTCGCGCGATCAGAAATGCATGCGTCGCTTGGGCCGTCGCTCGGATCTGCCGATATTGAAACTTTCGCTCGTTCGCCCGGAAGTGCATGGCCGATCAGCCAATCGCGGAGCGTACGTCACTAACACTCATTTCTCACGCTTTCGTTCTTTTGCGGTGTTGCATTGTGATTATGCATTACCGTGCACCTTTGTCGCTTTGTACGAACAATGGTGAATGACCAAAGCTTAAAAGAACGTCTGAACGCAACCAAAACAAAAACGAAAAAAAAAAGAACATGACTACTCGTATAGTGCACATGTTAGACGCTTAAAATCCATTTTATTTTGCATGTTTTCGCTCAATACTTCAATCCTTGCAATTGTTATAACTACTGCTGCATTTGTCAATAGTTTTGTGGTGTACTATGCCAGCAACATAGAGCGCCCTGGCAGTTTCGCGTTGCCGTTGGCTCGCCCTGTCGCGTGCATGTATCTTGCCCTGTAGACGACGGAACAAACTATGATCGGTTTCACCCCGCCATTCATCGCGTCGCTCTTTTTTTCGCTCACATGTAGCTCCCTCTTCAACTCCAGATTTATTCTAGACCTTACCATCCTGTCGTCCCTGCATCGCACCTTTCCGATTGGCTCTACATCCTGCATATAGCCGAGTTTAGAACACAGTAAGTAATCGATTTCATTTTTGGTCTACCCGTTAGGGCTTCTCCAAGTCCACTTTCGGGTTCACGTTTGCTGAAGATCGTATTCATGACTCGTAAGCTATTGCATTCAGCAAACTGAAATAGTAATTGCCACCTGTTGTTTCTTAATCCAATGACTTCAGCTTATATACCTCTTATTTAGCTTAATTACGATGCCGGCTACCCTCTCATTATTGCTATAGAATTCATATTCATTACCAGCTATATCCTTATTGATAAGGAGACCTACTCCTAGTTCTCGTCTCTCCGGTATATAGCTCTGTAACACAATACATGCCCACCCTTCATTACAGTATGTGCCTGATTTGGCCTCCTCACCTCACTAAGTCCTATGATATCCATTGCATACCGTCCCGTTCCTCTAACAGCACTGCTAACTAGCCTCAGTAACTAGGTTTCTAGTATTAAACGTTGCCAGGGTCAGTTTTCCAATTACGGCCTGTCCTCTGAGCCAGAAATTCTTTGCAGCCCCTGATGCGTCACAAGTCTCAGTTGCTCCGTAGCCGCTGGTGACTGAGGGCCGGGGACATTTAGGACTAATCATGGTAGGTTGTCGCCAATTACTGCATGAGGGTGGCCAACTCCTGTTATGGTGAGGGAGTGAGTTGCAGGTGGTGTTCACCGGCACCAGGTCGCACCCGAAACCTGTTTTATGCAATTCGAGCGGCACGCGTTGTTTTATTTTAAATGCATGTGGAGAATTGCGTGACACCGGGATTCGAGCCCCGGTCCTCTTGCACGCGAGGCGAATGCTCTACCACAACGCCACCGCTGCAACCGTGTAACTCCTGTATACACAATATAATTATGTATATTATGCGTAAAGGGATTATATTCTTGACGGTCAGCCTTTCGGATATGTGTGCTTGTTTCATGTAAATTTTATTTTTCAGGCTGAAATTCATCCATGAATGCGCATAAACACAACCAGTTCTGCGCTGCCATTGAATGCCGTTATTCAGAGACGAATGAAATATTTTAAACTGCCTCGCTGATCAGATAGTGCTCCGACAGACTTGGAAATACACGCGAAAGCTCCACCAGTGAGGCATCCTGTCCTTCAAAGAACACTTCTGCACCTTTTTCAGCCACAGTTCAGGTTCGTGGACAGTGCACCCGAAATGCAGTTGTACTTCACTACAGAGCTGTGGTTGAAGTAACAAACAGAAACAAAACTACTTTATTTCACTTCAGCTCGAGGTGCCAGCAAAATTTGTTTGGTCTAAACGTCATGTGGCTCCCTCTCTGTTCTTCTTTAAAGCTTGGCAACAAAACTGCCCTTATAAATGGTGCCATCGATACAGTCATGCAAATTTACTTTGCGCTGGTGTCAAGAAGCAGAATCTTTACGAAGAGCCATTCTTTTATGCAGACTGGTACGAAATAACAACTGTAAACTTACGATATCTTCCCTCGAGAAATAACTTTGCAAAGGGTCAACATATTGTGGCAGCGGTCTTGGAAAGTTATTTGCAGAAGACGCATGACTCTGTCAATGTTGCATGTCACGCCGCTTAAGGTGCCCGATGCCAACAACTGAAATATAAAAAAAAAGAAACAGAGCCACGCACTGAATGCTCCTCAGGCATGAAAAAATATGAAGTATAGACAATGAAATTTCCTGCTTTTCTTTCTCGTATGAAATCAAAGTTAGATTCCCTTCTGTAACTCTGACACCGCCACCTTCTTTTTGACTTCGGGTTTGGATTCCTAAAAAACTGTATGAATATGTTTCTTTTGTCGATGACGCTGCAAAGTTCTCCTGAAGTGACAATCTATATACGTATGAAGACACGCTTCTTGTGTGGGAAAACAAGCCGATTAACAGACAACTGCTGCAAAACGAAACTTCATTTATCGAGATCGGCAATCCTGTTATGGCCGCTGCGGCTATGATCACAATAGTCGCATCGAATGCGCTCCTCGAACACGTCGGTGAGACTCAGCACCGTGTATTCGTTATATTCGCGATGCTGTTCATCGTAGCAGCCACAAAAACACGGCATATATATCTCTGTTTTGCAATGGAACACGGACAACCCGTACGGAATTTTAAAGAAGTGGCGTGACAGTAACTGGCGCTGTAAGACTAAGCTGAGGACACAGCGTGGGCAGGGCACAGGGCGCAAGTGACCAGATAAAGTAGCAGCCGCGTTCTTCTGAACAGGGCTGCGCATTGATGCAGCGGTGGATGTTAAGAAAAAAATATGCAGAACCGGCGCCGTTGCGACAGCATCCAGCTGCTTTCGCACGGCGCTTTTCTGACGCGTAGGCCTTTCGCGTGGCGTGAACTGTTCCTCGTCGTCGCCAGAAGCATCGCCATAATGCTTTATTCCTACACATTGCCATTGCATCAGTGAAGAAGCTAAGACCAGAATAATTTATTGCCATCTTAATACTATTGGTGCATTTTATTTGTAACAGTTAGTGAAGAAAAAGCTGAAGTTGGACTCTATGTTGCAATGCGGCATAGCGAGGAGCACGTAACCCGGCCATGGAGTCGGTTGTTCCATTATACACGCTAGGCAAACATGCATTTATCACTTTAGATGGCGTAAATAAGGCAAGAAAACTGCGCAAAGCATGTCGCAAAGCATTTCGACGTTCCATAAGTAGAATGGGAGAAAATCTAAAAAGAACCTCGGTTGCTTTGCAACTAATGCTTTGACGAAGCTATTCCGACAGCTACCACTTATACATCAGCATTTCCTACCGCGTATATATCTCACGAATCACTAACGTGCAAACGACTGAGTGAACAAAACGAGATAAGCAGGCGACCAGTATGAACGAGGGATGTGTGCGAAATCCGGAACAAATTCTGCAGAGGTTTAAGGCAGAGGTTCTCAAAACGTTTTTGCTTCAAAGAAGTCCAACAGCCATCAACACGTGTCCGAACCTCGACTGCATGAACGACTGCATGAAATCCAAAACGCGTAACTACGTGCTCACGCAATGCCCAGTTTGCGAGTTGGCACGCTACGAACTTCGGTGGGTGGCCGCCACCGCCGGCGCTCCCGTCAACACGTCATTAACAAGCCTTCGGCGCATAGCATCTTCATCTACGCAAGAAAATTAAAGAACTGTTTAAGAAAAGGTAATTATATAAAATAGGTTTGAACGAAATAAACACTCCGCCTGGGTCCTTACGCAGAACTACCACCACACCTCATTTCTCTCGCCTCAGTCACCAAAAGAAATTTCAGTGCATCGTTGCAATACGGTGACATGAGCCGCAATCATATTTTCCAAGAAGCTATAAAGAATGTATTTCCTTGTTCGAATTATTAGTAGCATTATTGATTCTGTTCAGTTTAAAAAGCTTCTTGGAACGTTAATCAACCAAGTATTATGTTTGTGTCTATTAACTGATTTTTTATGCTGGTTTGGCGCGCCACTTCACATTACAGTTCATTAAAACTTTTGCATTTTACAAAAATTCTTAATGATAATTTTTGCCTTTATTGAACTCGTACAAATGTAGTGAAAAAGGGGAGGGAAGGGGGGAAGTTTTTTTATTTGCAACACCCTCCTACCTAGCTGTTTCTATAACCTGCATTTTAATTACTAATCAACGACCTTGCCCTGTTTTACGTTGTGCAAATATGTATGAGCTAACCTTCATCACATGCACAGGGTCGCTCAATATGAAGGGGAACAAAATTTACTCCAATTAAGCTTGCCGTAGATTACATTTTTCCGGTGCTCACTCATATCTATATAATTTATGCTTGTCATCGGGCGAATTTCCAGATAGTCCGAAGCATGCCAAAGTGATCGATTTTTATGAATGCATTAATAAAAATTCCTTTTTTAACTCCACTCTCACCCTATATCTGCTGCCTTCACGTTCTCTCGAAATCGCTTGAGAATATTGTATCACTCAGGTTAGATTCATTCCGTAAAAGAAATAAATAGTTTATGCCTCCCAGTTTGGCTTCTAAAAAGGCAGACCTATTGAGCAGCCCTCACTAACACACAACAAAATAATCTTCAATTTTCTTTTTTCACAAGAAGAAACTAATAATAGACACACGAGACTGCGCTTTCCATTTCATTGTCGTGGCGTTTAAAAGAAATAAATAGTTTATGCCTCCCAGTTTGGCTTCTAAAAAGACAGACCTATTGAGCAGCCCTCCCTAACACACAACTAAACAATCTTCAATTTTCTTTTTTCGCTAGCAGAAACTAATGATAGACACACGAGACTGCGCTTTCCATTTCATTGTCGTGGCGTTTCTAAAATTATATCTCACAATGCGAGCTATAAATGAAACTCATTTCGGAAAACTCAAGCCTGAAGCGCTAGAAAATATACACGTAAGTGAGAAACAGACACAAAGTCGAGGCTAAATATCTGTTCAAATTTATGCGGAGCATGGAACCTTATATACAGAAGAAAGCGCTCTAGACAAGTTGACATTCATCGCCGCTTATGTCATGACTATCAAGGAATGTGATTTTCTTTTTCGAGTCTTTCACCGAAGAAGTCCCGACGCACACAGTTGTATCCTTGAAAATCAATTGTACCTCGGTTATGTCACGTATGCAATGATTCCTGCTCCTTGCCTCAACAGCGCTCTGTCGGAACAATGACCTGCAGGTTCTACAAGGGCAGTTATAGCAGTATTCTGACAGGTTGCCCTTCCTTGAATGTGCCGCATTGCGCTTGTGTTCTGCCTGTCTATATATTTTTTGGTAGCCTCACCATACTATATGTCTCATTTAAATAACTGCCATTGTAAGGGACCGACGGGCACAACAGATTAGCGTGGGCCCCGGTGGAACGCTGTGGCGAACGCCTAACAATGGCACTGCATTCGTGACGACAGGCGGGTCCTGACAGGACCGCTCTGTTCTTTTGTTTCCTTTTCTTTTTTTTTTGTACACCGGGTTGAGCGAACGGTATCGACCTCGCGGGGACAGGTGAGACGCTCATTGAATGCAAGCGCCCAATGGAAGGACATGACCCTATGAGTTTTGCCTTTCTTTTTTTTGTGAGAGAGAGGGTTTAGTCCTTAAAGTTGAAGGGGGCGCTGGGCGTCAGAGCGAACCAATCAGGTTGATGTTGGTTGTGATTGGGCGTTGCGGAAATTAGGGCTGGACCTAAGGGGGTTAAAACCGAGCCCGAGAGCATGGTCCGGCGTCCCGGACTAGGTTTTCATGCTCGGCATCGTCGGCTCTGCCGAGGTGGAAATATTTCCCTTTTAGCCGGTTCCAACCTATATCTCTGCCGTAAATGTTGTAAATATTTGCTGTGTATATAAATTTCCGTTTTCTTCTCGTCAACCCCTGCCCTCAAGGCTTCGCTTATACCGTCTCCGACGGGGCGTCTCTGGCGCAAGGAACTTCCGCTGCAACACGGTACACCGTCTCTGACGGCGCACCCTTGGTGCACAGGGCTAAAGAACCGCCAACGGAACTTCACTGGTGCAGTCGACAGGATGTTTCTACGGGCCAAGTAGAGACAAAGTAAGACAGCGGAGAAGATGGAGGTGGAGCAGGCGGCGAGAAGCGGCAGCAAAGGAAACCAAGAGAGGTACCAGCAAGGATCAGAAGAACGGACCAGGGACGCGGGACTGCAACTGCTTAGGAAACGCAGCGCGTCGGTCAGCGGCTGGTCTACGCAAGTTGGCAGCAACGCACGCAAGGCCCGAGGCGAGCGGCAGGGCATCGCAGGCTCCACGGAAGGTGGCGGCGGACATCGATACGGGAGAGTATTCAAAGGAGATCAACACATCCAAACCGGGAGTTTTCCCGGTCCCATTGTTCGCGTCTCTGTCTGCGTTCGGGCCGGTTGGGCAGTTTTAAGGGTGCGTGCGTCCGCATGGATAGTTTCTGAGTTTAAACCTCGGTAGAAGAAAACAAGTAGAAATGGATAAAAGGTTGTTTTGGAAGCGGAACAGGCGCGGTTAAAGGAGCTACAGGCAGAATTGCAGAGGCTAAAGGGAGGAAATGCGCTGTTTTGAGTGCAGTAAGCTTGATTTGGACTGCGCGATTGAAGTTTCAATCGCGAACGCCATGAAGCTGATCGGAAGATCGCTATAGGAGCCCGCTAATGAGGGCAGTGGGCGCAGAAATGCCGAGCATAGCGCCGCTAGTTAGACCACCAGCGACGGAAATCAATTGCTCTTTGAGTGAGCATATTGCGGCTTCTATAGCGCCAAGCGATAAAGGGGAAAGCGGCCAGATATCGGCAAAATGCGAGCCAGGTTCCCATGAAACAGATTCGGCGTTGCCGCAAAAACAACCTCAGGCAACCTCAGAGAAAGAGCGATTCGAACAGCGAGCACCTGTCACGGACAACCGACGTGAACTCGTGGAGCTAGCGAGAGGTGGAAATACCTCGCAGGTGGAACGGCGCATTGCGCCTAGCATATTTCATGAAGTGCTCTGTACTACTGTACTCAGCAGGAGCTCCTCTTTCGAGGCTACGAGTGGAGACGGGTCACTAGGACAGAACGTAAAGAGGGCTGTGCAGGTTTCAAATGCACCCGACGAAAGGCTGGCCGCGGCGACCAAGGACAAAGCATTGTCGCTGGACATTATCGAGTCAGACGAAAGGAAGGTAGATCCTGCAGTTTCAAGGTTTGATGTTGCCACGGAGCCAGAAAATGCCTTTCAAGCAGGACACGGCATTCGGAATGATAGTGCCAAAGGGAATGGGGTAAAAGGCGCCCATCGAGGTAAAGTGCAAGTAGACAGGTGCAAAGCTCACATATTGCACGCACGCTGTCCACTGTTGATCAGGCCAGGTCAAACGTCGGACGGGTTTTTTTTAGCCCATGCAAAGGGGGTGAAAGGGCAAGGCGCAAGACGCATTGTCGCGGCGTAACGTGCAGAGTGTGCCCTCGGGAGCATCACATGGTGAGGGATTAGGCTCTAACGATAGCCAGGAGGTATTCGACCCCGGGGGATACAAGCGGTTGAGTTTTCACTCTGTTGCGACTGTTGCCCAAGACATCGCACACAGCTGCAGGGCGTGCGGCCGGGGAGACTCAGGTTGGCGTCCACGGACGAAACGCTGGCGCTAATGAGTGCTGAAGCCTTGCAAGTGTGCACGCGTATGTGTGGGTGTTCGCGAGGATAATCGGTGTGCGCGGACACGAGCACTGATGCCTGCGCAAGAACTTGAAGTTTGTGTGAGGCGCAACTTGCGCACGCGAATCGTGTGTTTGTGTGAAGTGATCACACTAGCGTTTTAGTTTTGTCATGCTTTTTATGCCCATGCGCTTGGTGTTTTCTTTGTTGTTGTTGCTGGTTTGCTCCCGCAATATTTGGTCATTGTTCGTCTGGATGCAGTTTTGCGGTCGCATTCGGGAAGTAGTGGATACATCTGAAGAGGCGCTAGGTTTAATCGGTCCCTTGAATGAATTGTTTCTAAACGGAGCCATTGGGCCCCGTGTAAAATCTTAGAAGGGGCGGGTAAGGGACCGACGGGCACAACAGATAAGCGCGGGCCCCGATGGAACGCAGTGGCGAACGCCTAACAATGGCACTGCACTCGTGACGACAGGCGGGTCGTGACAGGACCACTCTGTTCATTTCTTTCCTTTCAATTTTTTGGGGGAGAGGGTTTATTCCTCTTAAATTTCAAGGGGTCGCTGGACGTCGGAACGAACCAATCAGGTTGATGTTTGTTGTGATTGGTCGTTGCAGAAATTAGGGCTGGACCTAAGGGGGTTAAAACCGAGCCCGAGGGCACGGTCCGGCGTTCCGGACTAGGTTTTGATGCTCGGTATCGTCGGCTATGCCGAAGTGGGACTATTTCCCTTTTAGCCGGTTCCAACCTGTATCTCTGCTGTAAACGTTGTAAATATTTGCTGTGTGTATAAAATTCAATTTTCTTCTCCTTCTCGTCAACCCCTCCCCTCAATTATTCGCTCATACCGTCTCCGACGGGGCGTCTCTGGCGCAAGGAACTTCCGCTGACACGGTACACCGTCTCTGACGGCACACCCCTGGTGCACAGGGCTAAAGAACCACCAACAGAACTTCGCTTGCAAGTTCGCCCTATGTACACTCAGCAAGTCAAAATAATACGGCATACCACCCCTTGTGTACACTCCACAAATTTACTTTTATGCCTCTTAATACATCCTTTTGGGTCGCATGGAACCAGTTTCGTGATTATTCACAGTTTCGACAACTCCTCTGTGGTAGAGAAAACCAGCCTCACATTTGCTTTCTTGGCACCGCGTGCAGTGCTCAGGGGGGTGCAGCCGGGCAGTGAGTGGGAGGAAGAGGCGATGAGCAAAATTAATTATTGTCTTGTGTAAAGACGCGACAAGGCGCGCATTGGTGCCGCTAAGACTGACTAGAAAGTGTGATCTTCTCGTAGAACAAATTATGTCCAAGGAGTGCTTGAAGCACATGCCTTAATTTATGCCAGAGACTCCACGCCATTTTAACGTTGCACAGGACCTGTGTACGTACGTGTATCCTCGAAACACCAGCATTAACCGACACCGATCGGAAACCCCTGCGCAGGAGCGTATTAGACGACACCCGTCGGCGGCCGCGCCACCGCATCGCCTCTTTTTGTGTATGTGCAGTTCACTCCTTTTCCAAGCGAGGACCGCTGGCAGTATCTTTCCAGAGGTCCTTTGGTACATTTATCTCCTGTCTTTCTCGCTCCTTGAATCAAATTCACGCTTTCAAAAGGCCGAAAGGCACGGAATGCCTGTCGCTCAGTGGAATGGCAAATCTGACCACTACACAGGAGATACAAAGGAAGTTGAGATCCGGTGCGTTAAAGGCGGGGACAGCGGAGTGAGCGGGGACCCCGCACTCCTCCTCGGAGGAGTCTGCGCCGAGTGCGGGTGGGCCTAGCGACGCCACTGGAATTGTTTGTGCAATACATCATGTCCTCCACAACTACGATTGCATGTTTTCGTCCACCCAGAAACTCGCGTGCAAACGTATTTAGCGGGAGTTTATTATACATACATGTTTGCAACGCCGTATAAAGAACATATTACACTAAGCCGGAACCGATAGGATCAGCATCGAAGGGGACGCGAATATCGATAAGCTGTAAATTACTCTAAAAAAAGCGTTCACCGCTAAAATCCGCGCAGGACGGCCTGCCCGAGTTTGTTCCTTCGAGTTATGCGCCGACTTTCACTTGGTTCCTTGTGACAAAGTATAGGTCCGCCCAACAGAAAACTTGGGAATGTTGCACGTATTTCTTCGCGGCCACAGATCAAAGCTTATCCCGCAGTCGCGCACATCGACTTTAAGCGGCTCTTTGCCGCACAGTTTCATTTTCTCAGTCTTTCCGTCTCTGTCTGCATCACACAAACATTCCAGAGTGTTAGAAGTGTCACTCATGATCCCTATTTAGTTTTAATTACCTCGGGGCTGGTATGAGGTAGCGCGACGGGGAAAACGAACTATATGAGTAGCTTAGCCGCTGAGCGCTCTTGTCAGAACAGGACGCCAAGATAGCGTCAGCTGCTCACTGACGGAGTCTTTGACGTCACGGGCAGACCCCCTGTATAGCGTATGTAAGTTCAATGCGACCAAGACATTTGCGCAATATATTTTAGACAAACCTCTAACTGCTATATGTTCCCGGGCATATGATGCTATGATCACATTTTCGTTTTCAGTACAATTCAGCGTTGACAATGTGGCATCCGTAGTTCCGTTAAACTACGGATGCCACAATGCTGTCAAGCTGCCGGATTCCTACGTTGCATAGAAAATTCTATGGTAGGGTGTGGCTGCTATGATATGCAATTAATAGTCGACATCTCTAAACGGCACTGGATTAACACGGACGGCATTGTAGGCATCTCTGTACCGCATTCGAACGCCTGCCATTTTCTAGTGCTCTAATACCGCTCAGACACCTGATGCCTTGGCATTTCGTCTCCCCTCCCTTCCCCCCCCCCTTCCTTGACATGCGGCATTCACGGCCAAGATTCGTACTAAGCAAATGCCGTACTAAGCATGGCTTTGCCTTATATAGCCAGCAGGCCAGCACTGAAGGTGCATTTAAAAGAAAATTGGGTATTGCGGAGCTAGTAAGAAAATGAAGAGTCGCATGTGCGTTGGGATGCATTTTGTGACCATCTCAGACTGCATCTTTTTTTTTTTATTCAGGCAATACCAAGTGGTGAGGCTAAAACCCAAGTCGCTGTCAAGAGCTGGTGTCGATGCAGCAATCGGTTTCCGTATGAAACCAACCCTTTGTGCACAGTTGCGTGTAATGACTCATACATTGGCCTCAGTACTTTAGTTGCAAACATCAAACGCAGCTTTTTTAAGCAAAACCACTTCGTTTACAAATCATAGGGCTACCTATTACCAAAGGAAAAAACAGCGTTAAATTTTTGACGGAACACACAGAAAGACGGACGGGACAGCGCCTGTTCCGTTCGTCTTTTTGAGTGTTCCGTCAACAATTTAGCGCTGTTTTTTCCTTTGGTTAAACACAATGTCACACCAACTAGCCCAGCAAGAGATACTGTTGACTTTTTACCCTTCATGGTACTGCCCGCACACCCCTCACACACGGTCAACGCAAATATAAACGATTTTTTTAAATCTTGTGTCCTGTTATTCTACACGTAAAGGCGTGTTATTGGTCCTACACATCCACCTAAACCTTGTCACAAACAAAACTAGATCATCCTTTGATGGGTAATATTCACACAATATGCTTCGCAACCCATCAGGGAAAGGTCTTACAAAATATCGCCGAATTCCTTTCCTTTCTTCTTTCAGTTTCGTTAAATCAGTGGCTGTATGCGGTGAAATAGGAGACAAATTTCTTTCTCGCAATCGAAATTGTGCACTATGAATACCATATTAGATTAATTGCTTTTATTCTACAATACCGGCGCCTTCTGTCAACTAATAACATCCACTTGACATCTACTGCGGGCTCCACGATCATACTTGATGTTGTCGTGGCTTTGGGGCTAAGTCGACCCGGCCTTCACTTGGTAGCGTGCAGAGACTCCGGGTTCATGAAGGATTGAATCTTCGAAGTTGGTAAAATATATACAAGCAGGTTTAATGGCACTTTGAGAAAACTTATTTACATGATTATTTACATGAAAAAGAAGGATATATTAACAAAATGGCAAGCGTGAAGACTTCATAGCGAGAAGCGTCTGGATGAGCCGTTTACCCAGGGCTCAGAGCCTTATTTCGTGCTCTGCAATGTCCTTAAAACCCCCTATGTCCAGCCCCTCTCTGGAGATGCTGACCAACCAGTTCCAGGGCACGCCCCTCAGATATTGGCATCCAATCGAACACATCACTGCACTGATGGTCTGATGCACTGACTGGTCCGGCATTGTTTCGTTGGGCGTGGTCACTTGTTGGCGGGAAGAGCTTGGGAACGGCGAGGAGGTACATTTCTATTCTTCAGCAAAGATCCGGTAGGCTGGTTCCGGTAAGTGGATTTCCTTCTCAGAAACCCAAGTGCACGTGCGCGCCACGTACTGCTCCCAGCATTGTCCCTTTCCAGCAATTGCAAATCTTTCCTGCATTCCCGGGAAATCCTCTAATGGCCGTAATCACCTTGCTCCTTTCTTGTCCTGTACGTCAGCGGACGTGTCACTCTGTCGTCTCCTTTGGACAGTAGGCATTCCTCACTGGACAATAGCGCTTCTCGACGGGAAGTGTGAACAATTGAACGAAAGCACTTCCAGCTATTTCCCGCAGGGGGACATTTCTTGGTATTTTCCTAGACGTTCCCTTGACAGGGCCAATTTGTCATTTGCAGGGTCTCAACATAGCAAAACAGGCTTACAAAAAAGGATTCATGGAAACAGGCTCACTTAGAGCCATTGTACCAACAGCACATATCCACAGCACTTATCCATGCCCACAGGCGAACAATAGAGCGCGCAAGTGCGGATGATGCACGGTCATAACAATGTCTACCAATAGTGAAAAGGCCGCGGAAGGACCATAAAGAAAAGATTACAAACTATGGCTCCTAATTTCCAATATCTGCCTTCGTGGTTAAGCGGCTGAATATAGGCAGACGTGATGCTAACTCAAAATATTTGTAGGCCCAAAGACAAAAAGCGTTGCGATGTAGTAACACACTTTCATTTCTTCATTTTACAAAGTCAGTGGCTAGCTCTGGACAACACCCTGAGCTGTGGCGAGGATAAAATTCTTCCACAGCCCCCCTCCAAACAGCCAGGAATCAAAAATAGGAGAAATGAGATGGGCGTCGATAAGGAAAGAAGGCAAGCAGGGGAAGAAAACAAACGTAGGTGTCAAGGACAGAGTTACACGTAAAATGAATTACAAAAAAAATGCACATACAGCGGCGTTTCCCTTAAATATTTTCTCTCCTGCTCCATCCTGCTCACGTAATATGTTATTCTGGGAAGTTACCGAGAGAAGCCTAGTTCCTCGGCCCTCTCGAGCTTATGTGAACGGCTCCAGATTTTAGCCGCAAATGCTCGACGATATGGAGCTCAGTGAAGACTGCGTATGCGAGTGGGTGGGGGAAAAATGAAACAAACCAACAAAAATCAAGCCGCCGCCGTGGTGGGTCAGGGCTTGGGCGGCCGACTGCTGATCCCGAGTACGTGGGTTCGAAATCCAAATACAGGTCACTTGTGCTTCCATAGGTGGAGAAAAACAAGAATATAGAAGCTTCCTTTACTTGAAGCGAGACAAACTTTGCTTATCCGCGAGATTACCTGCGTTGCACCTTTGGGTAGCATTCTAGTGCGCCCTACTAAGCTATTGTTTTGTCTCTTTTGAACAGAAATGACACTCATCGGCAACGAGAACACCACGAATCCTCTTACCTAGATGGCCTAGTTTCAGCTTAACCGACTACTCCAGGTGTGGCTATGAGGACAATTACTTTATCATGTTAGGGTCAACCAGAGGGAAGACTACTAGCGAATATTTTTCCACGACAAAATCCCAGGCAAGCATGTCTTTCTTACGACGTTGGCGTTCTACAGGCATAAACTGCCGCTGAACTCGGGTTCGATTTCTCCGCTGTTGTATGGCTCGTCTCGGGGTGTTACCCTTTTGGCACCCTAAGTTGTATCTGCCAGAAAGAAAAACGACACTTCTGACTTTTGTACCAAGAAGGCGATGGTTTTACTCGCACTCAACATTCGACGAGAGATTGGCCTAACTTCGTTTCGATTCAGGAAGATAAAAATAATTCAACGTATAGTACACAGTTACGCACGCTGCAAAATTCAGCGCTGCTATCAGAGGGCCAAGTATATACCGAGAAACTGGATGCTCCTATAGCAAGCAGCCTTTTATGATATTTTAGTTCCGTCGCAAGAGGAGTTGTGGCAATTGAACCTAGTGCTTACATGTCTGCTTCGTTCAAAGAGACGATATCTCATTGGAGCCAACAGGGGTGTCAAGTGTAAGCGGGCATATTCAGTAGCTTCCTCTTTCACTTCAACAAAAGCAGTTCGGCCTGGAAACTAAAATGTTTGCAGGTTACTCGTTAGCAGAGAAGCTTCACAATTTAATGGAGTTATACTATACCATGTGATTTATGATATAGTTAAGAAAGCAGTATTCAGTGATATGTTTAATGTGCTCAGGGGCGTCGGTGAAAATAAAGGTTGTCCTAGTAAACGGGGGATATGTTGGCAAGCCTCAGGATTCTTTTATTACTAGAAGAGGCGGCTGTCAGAATGGGTTCAGATTAAATACAGGGCTCTTGTCGTTCCGTAGGTGGAGAAAAATAAGAATATAGAAGCGTCCTTTACGTGAAGCGAGACGACCACACCTTTGCACGAGTTTAAGCATGTGCAAAGCTGAAATGCCTAATTACTGCTGTTTAAACGTTTATACGCCATTTTCCTAGCTTTCCCTCTAACACTAACAGCAAATAACAGTCAAAATTCTTAGCTGACGCTCATTTGCATACGCTGCCTTGTATCGCAATGCTGTTTGTACTTGACTGTTCTCGAGAGTGAAACTGCTGACCGGGTCCTATTTCTGAGCAAATTGAACTTATAGTTCAATTTTGAATTGTCAGCATCAGCGCTCTCTCAATGCACAGCATTTGAGCTCCAGGATCAGAACAAAACACAGCGCCGTGTGATGGTTACCATAAAAAGATCAGACCCCTTCTTAATAGCAACATTGACTATTACTAGGATTTAATTTTCTCGCTAGGGCTGCTTTCATTTGACCTCGTACGGTACGCTCAGTCTAAAATTAAGAAATTAAGAATGAAGAAAAAATTAGCAGGGATACGCATATCATAATTACAGCTGCAAATGTTCATCGCTTCCACATACTGTACTTTACGGTGTAAATTTTCAAAAGATTTCTAAAACGACGTTTACGGAAGTTACAAACACCGCCCGAAAATTCGACATTACATCACTCACACTCGTATTTCAAACATGTTTAATGCAGCATATCCGACATCGAAGGACATAGCAATTAAACCAAATGCATATTCTCTTTATACAAACTTAGATATGCCGATGCACGAGACTGAGCGTCGCTAATGTCCCGGCGCGTTCTCCCCGCGTCAATTCCGCAGTGTCAGTGAAAAGGCTCACTATAGGTCTCCCGCTCTGCGTAAGAGACGGAGGAATGGCAATGAAACGCTGTTAGATGGGTGACAACTAATCGGTGGGGAATATCGATAGGGTGTCACCCTATCGTAAATTAGATCGTAATTTATAGTCTTCACGCAGAGCTGTTATAATTGAGTCCAGTATAGACAAAGACTACTTATATCGGTCTGTTGAATTGGAATTTCCCACCAAAAGTATTTCCTGTCCCCGTATAGAGGAAAATCAAACTGGGCATGTAACGAGAAATTACTGCTCTATATTCACAAACAGGTGCATTTGACTGAAATAAGACCTGCATTATTCGTCTCCCCTCCCCCCCCCCCCCCAAACACACACACAGATTTTCTGCAGGTTCCAGAAAGAAAAGACTCATCGCTCGCTTCGGGCTGGTTTCACAAGCTGGAATTGATGAGGAGGATGTAGTTTAGGGTGATTCTGAGCCATACCGTCCATTCACTACCAATGTGGGATCATGGAGTCCTATTCGAAATATAATTCACTAGCTTGCACCGAGGGGTCCAAAATTACTGTTAATAATAATCTTACTTTTTTAAGCCCAACTTCTTTAGCATCGGTTTCCTTTAGGTTATGAGAGACGTCATAGTGGACGACTTGCGTCTGCTTGCGACTACCTGGGGTTCTATACCCTGCATTGATATGAAACAGCACACTGACACCTGGCTTTTCACCTCCACCGAAAAGCGGCTGCCGCAACAAGTACTGTATCCGCATATTTGACAGCAGTCGAGCGCCCCACCCACTAAACATCAGCGGCCGGGTTTTCTCAGCACTGAACGTAGCTTGTGCTGTGAAACGTGCATCCACGTAGCAGTGACACACTTGGTTAGCGCATGAATTTGGAACATCGTCTAGAGGCTCCTAAACGCCCCGTTTTCCATTTTTACTTTCGCTAATTCCGTAACAGAAGTGAGCTGAACGGTTGCATATTCTTAAAGCAAAAAGTGGTTGTAGTTGTCGTTAGTATTTGTTGCACTTGAAGCCTGTACTGGCTAATTAGTTTATAGCAGTGCCTAATTCAGGGTCTAAAACCACGAGGCTGCGTACCACGTCCTCTGTACGAACACACTTTTGACAACAATGAATCAGTAACAGGATAAATAGAATTATTCAATAAACCGTTTGCTGGGAATAGTTTCTGTTTTCGTCTGTATAGTGTGTAGCAAATCTCTCTCTCTCCAGGCTCGACCTGTAACAGCGAGTAACAGTGAATCATTGAGATTGCAAATAATTATTAATAATAATTGGCTCATAGGAAGTGAAAGGCACAGTATCTGTCACACTTGTTTCTGTGAACACCTGACCCGCGCCGTAAGGGAAGGGAGGAAGGTGGGATTTAAAGTGGAAAGAGAGAAAGATTGCAAAAAGCATTTATTGTTTCAGTCATTTAATTCACTAGTGGCCACATCGCTAACGATGCGATGCGCTTGAATATTTCGTCTTGAACGTTGCATACTGCAAACCACATCCTCGAGTACTTTGCCAGCGTTGTATGAGTTAACACATTTAAGACGAGGCGGTTAACTTAAATGATAATCGCACCTGGCACCTGCACTGCGTTACGTCCATTTAGTGATACTCTGGTTGCGATCTAGAACGACAGGTACGAGCGCTTTAAACTTCAATTAAACGTTAAGTGCTCTAATGGTTCACCGGCTGTTCCTTTTGCTGCAGGTGCTAAACTGGATGCTAATGCGCAGAGTGACGCTTTGAAACCGTGCTTTCTCCAGACTCCCTTCTGCAGTGTTCTAATACACCATGTTTAGTAAATTTCTTCCTCGTCTGTCTGCGCCACCATCGCAAACAAAGACTTTGAATACAGCAACATTCCACAACAAGCGCCGCTCCGTGTCGTCTTCGCAATCATGGCGCATCCCGCAGTATCCGACTATTTCATGGTTTTCCAGAGACCATATTCTTGTTATCGGAGTTTCAAAACAAACCAATTTTTGTCGACATTTGTGCAAGCTTTTAATTTCATATCACTAATCCTTTTCGTCATGCGTCCACAAACTCAAAGCACTATACCTGGGTAGCGTTTCGAGGCGAAAGCCTTTAATTCCTCATGCTCACGTCCGGTGTCCTGTCCCACAATAGCTGTCAATCATCCTGACCTAACGACGCCGCGATAACATGATGGATACTGTCACCGCTAGTTAGTGGAACATAGTGGCCGATAATGATAGTGGTGGTTACTGATAGTGACAGTGATTACTGACAATGACCTCATCACCAGGTGACGTCGTCATGACGTCAAACCCGACCATATCAAATAAATGAAACTGACGTCACAATGACGTCGCATCTAGTCATGATGTCACCAGGCGATTCATGCATATACGAAGCTTGGTTTACAGGAAAGAAAAGTCGCAGTATCTGTCACAATTCTCGGCACACATTTGTTAATACGTTTAAGATGAGGTGCTTAACTGAAACGATCGTCGCACCTGGCGCCTGCACAGCGTTACCTCAATTTAGTGATTATCTGGTTACGATCTGGAACACCATGGATCAGCGTTTAACAACTTGAATGAAACGTTAACTCCTATAATTATGCACCGGCTAGCCTTTTTGCTGTAGGTTTTGTACTGGTTGCTAATGCACAGAGTGAAGCTTTGAGGTCGCGCTTTGTCTACATTCCCAACTATACGTTGTTCCATCACACCACACACCAAGCGTAGTGCATTTATTCTGAGTAGGAGGTGATAGTTACAGATGTCAGAGATGACTGACTATGACGTCAAAACAGGTCACGTCATCATGACGTAACATCCGACCATATCAGTTAAACACAACTGACGTCACGATTATGCTACATCCAGTCATGACGTCACCAGGCAATTCACACATATACGAAGCTAACCCCGCCGGTAGTCCGATCCAGGCGTCCGTGATCGATTTTCATTTGGCGCTTCCTCGAACGCCGCACCACACAGCACACAGAAGCAGACACCGTATAGCAGGCACCAGCGGCGTTTCAAATCGCTTTGCAGGAAAGAAAAGGCGCTGTAACTGTCACAATTCTCCGCGGACACCGTAACCGAGCCGTAAGAAAAAGGAGGGAGAAGGAACGTGGGATTGAAAAAAGAGAGTAGCAAGTGCCGTAATGGAGGACTTCGAACCATCCTGCAATAGACGCTTTCGCCTCATCTCACTTTAGTAGTCCTAAGTGCCCCGTTGTTTTTTCCAGAAAATCCTACAGGGTAGATGAACTGGGTTAGTATGCTGATTTAAAATCCTCTTTCTTTGTAAATGTATGTTATGTTCGATTCCAACTTTCTTCTTTTTTTTTTTTGCCGGACACAGAATTTTCGGTCATCATTTTCGGATCAGTAACGTGTAAACCGAAAAAAGAATGTGAAAAAATAATACTCATCAATGAAAAAAAAGTCAAGAGGATATTTAGTTCAGTAATGAAGGGTATCACGCGAAAGTGTAGGTGGCCAGCCGAATTTAAACCTCAGCTTTGATCAACCCTAATGTACGAGACTGCGTAGTCCAGCTGTAGATTGCCTGCATCCTGGGGCCCTGAGAGGTGCATTCTTATTCAGCCTCCCCGCCGCCATTGAGCAATCCAAGATGGCAGCTCCTTCCATCTTTATCGCATCATGTGGCCGCGCTAGCAGCACAGGTCGTCAAGAATCAGTTCCCATGCTAGCGGTCAGCAAACCAGCTGCCTGTGTCTGCTTGTGATTTTTCACATAAATAGCCGATCACTACGCCGATGATGACGGCGACAACTCCAGTGCCGTATCTTCTGATTAACTGGGCCGTTAACGCTACCTCGTTAAAGTAAAACAAGAAACAAACCCTTAAAAATCGACGTTTTTCGAATAGATCGATCGTTATTGAACAAACTTGAAAACCAATAATGTCCAAGAAAAAAGTAAGCGTTATAGAATTTATTGTGAAGAAATCAGCTTCAGAAGTCAGGAAGGTAGCATTGAGAAAGAGATACTTACAGGTGAATAATTGTTTAGTTCTCCACAGGGACAAGCGTTGTTGCCTCTGGTGACGTTTGAACGAGGCATTGCTTGGCCAACATGCCTTTGTCCCTGTGTGCTGCTGCCGGCTCCTCGCTCTGCAAGATATAATCTTTTCAGCACCGTGTGCTAGGTTGCTCCGTGATAGCAACCGCGCCGGATGCACTTGGCACGGCTACTAAACGTCCGCCGCGAGGTCACTCTGTAGACGCGCTATCCGTGGAATCTGGAGCTCTTAGATACGCCTCTATGACGCACACCACCACAAATTCCCTAGCCGCAACCCGCAGAAGCGTCTTGTATTTCTGGGTTGTAAGCAGCTCACTTCTTGCTGCTTGAACAATACATCGTTACCTAGTAGGCGTTTATATGGAACATAATACTTATTTTCGCTGAAAACGATTACGACGCAAGACGAGCAAGTCTACCTTACCTTGTAACCGAACGCACCACCAGCTTTCGCGATCTCCACCATTTGCTAGGGGCGCCATCAACAGACAAATGCGGATTATCCGGAGCATGTTTAACCCCTGCCTCGGAGCACTAATATTTTAAAGGGACACTGCAGCACTTTTTGCAAAAGTTAGGCTTTCATCAGAAAGCCATGGTTTTTCATGCTGCGAACGCGAATATCAGATTAAAATTAGGCAGAAGAAAGCAGAAATAGCTTTTTTCAGCAGAAATACGCAGCCCGCGCGACGGGGCTCACAGCGTGATTGGCAAAGACGTCGCGTGACGACATTGTGAGGACCGGGGAAGCTGCCGATGCGGGTCCTTCGCTGCGCTGTGTTCATCGCAGCTCTCTGCGGCTTTGTGAATGTCATTATAGCATGCCATTTCCACACGAATGACCATCGGGATTTTTACCGCATGTATCCGTACCAGATAAGCCCACAAACGATGCACCACTTCCTTTGTGGGGACCGTAGATTTGGCATGAAAACTTGCTTTAGGGACTGTGAGGCATTTTGAAATGTAGTGTGTGTCATAATTAGCAGAAACTACATGGCCCTCAGCGAAACATCGGCGCGCATATTCCTGCGAAAGAAGGGCAGCAAACAATGCCCTAGCCGACTACCTCCGTCTCAGGCCTCTCGCCCCGTCCAAAAGGTGATTGTTGTGAAAAATTAACCCAAAGCTTGGTGTACCAAATCCTGCTTTGAATGCCAGTCGTGGTACCGTGGGGAAACGAAGAATTTTATAGAAAGGGTGAAGCAGTACACAGCTGCCACCAGACAAATGAACAATAGGCGAAGCGCAGTTGCGGAGCTCTGCTATGCATACCAGGCATTGACGGGGCCATTGTGCTGGAGACCAAATCAAATGCGCGCAGCATGCTTTTTGAGTCATACGACATATAGAAGACGTTGAAAGCCTTTCCTTTTCAACGTACTGTCACAATACATGTTTAGTGAATTGACAGCTGACGTATGTTGAAAGCCAAGCTGCCGCTCCTTCGCACCCATACCTTCATGAGAAATCCGTGTTCCGAAATATGTTTTCTTACAAGAGCTTTGTCGTTTTCATTTCCAACCTAATGTGCATCCCCAAACAAGACATGCAAAATGACGACGCAGCAACGAGTGCAAAATCGCAAGGTCATGTATGAAAACTTCGATGATTGATTGCTTGGAAGCACCGAAGGAAACCTCGCTCTTTGCGCTCCTTACCTGAATGCACATATACCCAGCTGATCGGTACACTCCGTATCTTCTAATAATGCTTCCGTAAGGGTTTCACGAACATATCAGGCACATGCCGTGCTGAAAAAGATCTCGCAGTCTTCACAATCTAGCTTCGACACAGCATTGGGCTCTTCTTAATTATCTGCTAGTTCGCAAAAAGCATCAGCGCGTGCTACTGATGAGTTGTCCATGTTTAGCACAGAAGCCGTTGGGCAGTTTTTGCGCAAAAACAAAAAGAAGAAAAACAAGACACGCGAATAAAACCATGCGCGATGCTATCTGAGCTTCCCATTATGGAATTGCAGTCCATGAAGGGATCGCAGATGACTGTTCCGACTGTTTTGTACAAGCAAACAAAAGTAACCGCTTCATGGTTCAGCCATGCCTTTTTGTCAAAGCCCTTCTCAGCAACGCCGCATTGCGCCGCTAGCTTTTAATACAATGTAAGATTATATCGTCGCGTCCACAGCTGTTCGTGCATCCGAACGCATACAGAGCTGTGTTGTATCAGGTGCACCACACTAAGTTGACGTGTTTTGTACGTTCGCAGCGCACGCAAAACGAGGAACAGCGCACGCCGAAAACCCCGTTCGTTGGCTCTGAATGCCTCCGGCTCCTCACGGTGACCTCACGATGGACGGAGAAGCGAGGTTTCTCCCTCCGCTTTCCTTCTCTGTAGCAGTCGCGCGGGGCGCGGGAAATTTGAACTGCGCGCATTCAGTCGACGATTGCGCAGGTCTTTTATGCATAATCGAAAAAATTACTTTACAGACGGGATCAACAAATAATCTACTTCAAAAGCCTATAGTATTGGTACATTTGAAAACCGCTGCAGTGTCCCTTTAAAGATAGCTGCTCCGAGGCGTATATTCGATCCTCTTCGTCTTCTACTTCTTCTCGGCTCGTTGAAACGTGCCTCACGCCCACACGAGGAGAATTGCGAATGCTCTGTGGCATACACATCCCACAACTTGTTCTGTCTTCTCTCTAGTTCTCTCGCTGCAAAGTGAACAGTAATTTCAACAAATATATTTCACTGAATGTAACTTAAAAGGGAACACACTTTCATACAAGGCGTTCAGTGATTTGGTGCAGTAAAGGGCACCTTGTCATAAATACGGCACCCCAACATTTCATGTCGCCTCCTGTCTGTGTTGACCGCTGTATTTATGGCTATTTACATCCAAAGGCATTCTATATTGCAACATAAAAGAGACACAGCCTCATGGAAAATGGCAGTAATCTAACTGCCGCCGCTTCGACGACTCTCTGAAAACTGCTGACAGATATGCTGAGCGAACGAAACAGTGGTACTGAGAGGGCAATGACCTTTCTACGTAAGTGGCGATTCGACTATTATCAACCATGAACTATTGAAATCTGTCAAAGAAGCATTACCTTAAAGACTGCTGAGGGTGCACATGTTATTGCTGGCCGTATATTGGCTAAAACGTCAATCTTTCACTTTATTTGTGTTCACATTTTCGAATATAATCGACCTGAAGCGCCAGCTTTGAAGATCATATAACACGAACTCCAACAATAATATGGCTAGCCGCATAGACATCTGACTTCAAAACATCATTTTATTTAAAGCACAATCTCGGCTAGTGAAATTTTTGTGGAATTATTGAGTGGACGCTTTCCGCTGTGAAACATCGAGATGCCACAGTAAGCGGGCTACAAGAGTAGACGTTTGCCTTGCAGAAAAGTGAATTTTCGCGAATAGAAATTTGTCCTTCTTTAAAGAGAATTGAATATAGGAGAAAAAAAAGAAAAAGCATTTCGGCAAGAATACAGGACGACATTTAAGTATACGAAGAATAGGGCACATTCCAAAATTGCAAGCATTGTATGGATATTGCAAAAGTTCTTTAGCAGCCTTTGTAAGGTGAGATGAGATTTCTCATACATAGATTGCTCACTAATTGAAAAAAAAAAGCTTGTTCAAGCAACAAAAGCAAACAGACCGGTATCCCATTCTCATTTTTTTTATAACGTTATGTGATAATAATGGAGGCGATTTGAAATTAAATTTGATAATGATTATCTGGGGAGATCAAGCCATGCCCCTTTGTCGTCTAATTGGTCTCTTTCGCTAGGCTTTAGAAGTGTTATGCAAGTCATGTTGATACTCTTAGCATCAGATGCATGGGCGCTCCTTGAAGTGTTATATGGTTATCACGGCTGCCTAATTATTTACGTGCAGTGTTCTCGTACAGATGTTTAAGAAAAGGTTAGGTTAAACAAAAGTCTGAGTGGCAGAGGTGATCTTCCAATCTACGCTCCTTTTCGTGAATGTTTGACGGCTGTCAGTTCTATGCTTCGATCAGAGTGAAGCAAAGAACAGAGACCTAAAAACCCTCCAGCAGTGGTAAGTGGCTCATTAAGGTGGAGTTAAAAGCCAGCTGGTCCGACACAAAGTACGCCAGAAGAAAGTAGCGCTGAGACGATGCAAGAGAAGGCGAGGACAGAACGGGCACTGCTGTTCAAAGTGTATGAACTGATATTTAAATGCTTCCGACCAATTAGGAGATAAGGTGCAGGTCTCTACGATACGGTCTCTTTTCAAAATACGTGCCTTGCCCTGGTAAAGGGCAGAATAATCTACCCAAATGCCATGATCATGCAATTCATTGTAGACAAGAATTGCAATTTTTAGGTGAGCTATTCTGCTCGTCATCAGCAAAGGGTGCTCTAAGTAAAAATGCGCATTGATGATCTGATGAATCTATATTTTTTACGCAACGCAGTTCATTTTTGCAATAACTTAAACCTCTGCATGTTTCTCTTAGGGGCAGCATGGTTTCCGGGCCTCCATCTAAAGGGTAGAATTCGTGCTACAAGTATATTGTAAGGGAAGATTTTCGAGGTCTTCTAGATATTATCACTCCAACTGGTCACCGCGGAAGTATCTATGAAGGGAAAAAGGAAGATGATCGCGAGAAAGCGAGTGCCACGAGCTGCATTCGGAACGTGGCTCGCGTAGCAGCTGCGGCAGCGGTGACGTATCTAGCCGCTGGCTGACCAAGTCAGAAGACCAGTTTCCGAAGCTACCGGGACACTTACTCCAAGCTAACAGCCTGATTTCTGCCCAGGAAAGAACATATATGCCCAGGCGAGCGGACGGCTCCTTTGGGTTCAGCATCGTGGCCCTAGCTGACGATGCGGCAAACGCTTCCAACACCGGTCCCAGAACCATCTCCGCCGAGTCCGATCTCGGGGGATTCTGGGGAGCTCGCAGCATTGTGTCTCAGCTCAGGAGACCTCCATCCATACGTCGTGCATGGCACGAAGCTCTCAATCTCAACAATTTGGCCCACTCGCTGCAGCCGGCTGCTGTTGAACGAGCCGGGGTGATGCTCCAGTGTCAGCGCCAGCGGTACACTCGCGGCTCGAGACCAGCGCCGAGAACTACCAGCAGAGCCGGTAAAGTTCTGTACACACGAAACCAAGCTTTTAAACAGCGAGAACTCCGGAGAGCTTGCCCCGCCACTGATGGTGTCTTTTCAAATGCAGAGCCGTCCGCCCCTAGGACCAAGACAATGGCCCGTTCAACGGCGATGCTAACCTGTTGGCCCCACAGCGTGGCGAGAAGCACGATGCCCTTGAGCAAAGTTTCTACTGCACCGAACATGTGGCCGGCAACAGACACATTTTGCCGGTCAGAAAAGACGCTGGTTCGGATGCAAGATACACTGTCGTGCCTCGTGTTTCTTGGAGCAAACAGCGTCGAAGGCAAGGATGACCCCTCCACATGTGTCAACAGGTCGAAAATTGTTTCCGAGACCATGGATGATCTACGCCAACGCCTCTTCATCTGCGCACGACTGCACTGGTGAGTGGACAAGGATGTTTCCTCCGCTTGTCTCAAGACCGCTCTTGGTGATAAGGGCATGGACATAACCTGCGCCAGAACATGTTCCCAATTCCGCCATGCTCTAACTGCTTCACCGGAGGCAATTTAGACTAGCTACTGTAGTTCCGCAACCCTGTTTGATTTTCCACAGGAAGGGCAGCCGTGAGATAGGTCGAATATTTGCCCGGCAATACAGCTTCTGATGACTACAGTGCATATCGCTGGGGCTGTAACTTTTGATTTCCGATGGGTGGGGCGAAGAAATAAGTTTGGGTGGGGCGCATAACTCCGTTTTAATGGTATGACGCCACAGCATTAACGGGCCTTGTATGCGTCGCCAAATACTGATTCTCTTTAGTGTTCATGAACTTTGCACTGGCCTAATAAATGGAATATTTCGTTGTTATCTCTCTTATCTAATAGTTATTATCCGGGTCTATAGCCGTCGCCTACGATATTATGTCAAATACCGCATAACATAGACACAAAGTACCACTTAACAAAGCCTTTCAAACGTTCCAGACTGACCTAGGAGTACAATATGTCAGACTCTGAAGGCAAGGTTCGTGGAGGGTTCGATTCCCATCAACCTTCTATTTGTATTGACAGCCTGTTTGGCAGCTCCTACCAATAGGCGACGTCAAGTGGTCGCTTGGCGTAATTAAGCTATAAGGCTTATCAGTCCCCGTCTATATCAGCTAGCATATAGTGACACCCATGATTTTTCTCAGAGCGCAGAAGATGACGCCAGTAATGAAAATGACTGAATTATTTATTTTTGAGACAGGGTTTTTTAATGCTGTCATGATAAAAATTATATATATGATCTTATGACTAGGCAGTGCAGGTTCCCGATAGGAGTGCCCTGTTTAAAAGAAGCTATACAACCGACTAAAGAGTACGACAAATCATTTCGTTCTGTCGTGAACGTCATTATTTTCAGTAGTTCTGTAGTACTCAATAGTACTATTGGAGTTTTGTTTCGGTTGACGTTTCTGAAATCTGTAGATAGTAATATTTGTTGTAACTACAAAGAATTCCGATGTTATTACAGAAGCTCCCGTTGCGACAACAGGTTGCATGACAAAAACCGGACAGAAATTATGTCGTAATAACGAAAAACTTTCTGCAGCATTTCCCGACAGGGCGGCAAGTCAGACTCAGAATGCGAAGGTCTTAGATGACCATCTATGAGCCAGTTGTAAACACGTAAGTAATGTGTAGACAACTCGGTCCCATTATCTGCAATCTCAATGAATTAATTATTGCCTACTTCTGTAAGTCCAGAGTAAAGCTAGAAAGCGAGGTGTCTTTGGATAAAACATTGTTTATTACCTGACCACAATCATCTTTAGAGTTGAAAATAAGTTTTGTTTTTAGTATGAGTCACCGAAACCTTTCGTACGGTAAATGGGGTAGTTTTTATGTTTCCAACAGCCTTGCCATTGCAATAATTATTTTTGATTTCACTCCGGATCTACGTAAGGTAGAGCAATTGAGTTTACGTACGTGGTTTGCCCTCCTTCGGTAGCCTTCCTAGCCCATGTAGAGTAACCCGCTTTGTTTGGAGGTCATGTTAGAGGTCATGGAATCAAGGCAGAATTTAGCTTAATGCGTGTGTCATAGGTGCCACGTTCAAAGCCCATAATACCGCAGGGAAGAAGAAAATTACACTTCCTATTAACTAATGGCGTTGAAGAACGCCAAGAAGAACACGTGATAGAGGAAGACGGCGAGGGAGTAATAGTATTAATACTATTATTATTAATATTATTGTTATTTACACTCCGCTCTCTAGTCTGCACTAATTTTGATGGCTTTAACAGCGTGCAATCAGATTCGTAACGAAACTTTACTCAGAATGTAACATGGAACCGATTAACTCAAACGATGAGGTAAGGCGGGGATAAGTGGAGCCACCGCTGCACTTCTTCGCCGTCTTCCTCTATATCATACGTGCCCTTCTCCGTATTCTATGGAATATAAGCATACTCGGCCGGGAGTCGGTAAAATTTTTGTCAGCCACCGCTTCCGCCCGAAGTCGTCAAAAAGCACGTGCCAGACGTTACTTGCATTAGACATGACGGTGTCCTATTAGCTGCCAATGTAGGTACAGTCTGTGAAAATGGTAGAGCCCAGAGGGTCTGCTTCTGAGCCACATCGTGAAGCTTGTAATGCATTTACAGGGCTGCAGATCTCTTCATGGCAACTAGAGCTTTTGTCCTGCCTTCTCCAGTGGGATGGATCTCCACTAATGTTGAATCAGCGCCACTGCAGAGCTCAGAAGCAAACCCCCCGGGCTGTGCTACTTTTTACAAAGGCTGTGCATCCTTCCAGTTCTTGAAAAGTACAGTACGATCGTCGGCTGCCCTCCGCTGTTGCATCGTAAGACGTAGGATGTGACGAAGCGTGCGAGAGCAATGACACGTCCACAGTTCCTTCTGCTGAATTCAGCGTCGGCTACTCTACTGTTGTCATTAGTGCGAAGTAAACCCTGAATCGAATGTTACGCATCGGGACTCCAAAAAGCTGCCTCAGCTTGTTTTGTTGCGAAAGCAACATTACGCCAAGTTTCGGCCCGTCGCGTAGTCCGTGGCCGCAGTCACGAATAACCTGGAACAGCCGCGAAGAAGACGAAGAACACTAAGAAGAAGAAGAAGAAAAAGAACGCTCGGCCACCCGCAGCTAATGCTTTTGCTTCGCATTCGGTTCAGCAAAGTTGAACCATTCTAATTTTTTATCTCTTGTATACATTGCGGCTAATATCTGTAAAGAATATTTGCAGTAAACAATTCACCATGCCCAATAACTACTTACAAGCACTTGTCTCTCAACAGTTATTGGTCTACAGCGTGACCATATCAGTGCACTAATAATTTAATAAGAAACATCCGCGAGACAGTACCCGCAGATGGTACAGGGGACAAGCGCCTTAAAGGGCCACTGTCCAGGGAAGGCCCTTTTAAGAAAAGGAGCCCAGTGTTTCGATCAGGTACCGGAGATAGTCTGTGCAAAATTCTACAGCGACACGCGCGCCGCAAAGCATCGAAAATACAATTCAAAGCTCCCTCATGTTCTCCTTTGAGAAGCCAGCTTCACCGCTTCCTGCGCTGGCCCGACGGGCCCCGATAATGACGTACGTACCGGGAACGACGTCCATTGGTCCGTCTCGCTGACTAACGGGAGAAGGATGGGTGTCTACCGCTCGCAGCGCGCTTTGCCCTCGCCACGGCCAGACTGAATCCAGCGGCGCGCGCTCCCTCCCGTTTTTTTTTTCGCGCTCGCGGAGAGCCACGCCCCACCTCCCGCCAAACGCGGAGGAGGAAGGGGAATTTGTATTGCGGAGGCTATAAGACCTCGGGCAGGAGAGTGAAAAACCTTTGCGAGGGAACGGAAGGAGAGAGGCAGGATAGAATCGGGTGATTGCGGTGGCTGTAACTGCGTTATTAGTGACTCTTTTCAAAAACATTTTGCGGCCTTGCGTTCCAGGGGCGAAGTCTCACAGTCACCGGGGAAGAAAATATTTTCGACCGGAGGGTGGACAGTGGGCCTTTAAGCGCAACGTTGCAACTTTGCTGCTATCAAAGCTGCAAGCGCAAAGCTGATAGAATAAGCCATAGCTAAAATAAGCTCTCTCACAACTCGGACGTAAATTGTGACTTGAGCGGCTGCTTCAGGGAAGCAGATCAGCCAAGCAGACGTTTTGCCCTCAAGCAGAACGCTTACATCCCCCCCCCCCCCACCACCCAAACTCGTTCCCTCTCCAGATTTCGGCTTCGCTTCAGCTCAGCGCCGCTGTATCGACCATTCGATGGTCGCACGGCACAGATAAAACATTTGCCACACGTACTGTTTCGAGCTTTATGAAAGAGAACGCGGGAATGCGTGGCAGATAGCCGCATCGAACTGGAAGCGAAGCTCGACATAGACGTTGAAAAAAAAATGAGTGGTTCAGCTCCGGGTAAACCTAGTTGGGTTGCAAGAGCGACAGCTGCATGGCTACGCTTAGGATAGCGTGTAGGCTACGGCTTAGCAGCGGCCGGGCTGTCCTCCAAATTGGTCGATTCTGGCCGCGCGCTCCTAGATTTATATATACACGAGCCCATACAACCAACGGAAAAAGTTATGCGCAGCTGTCGCCTGTTGTGGTTATGACGTCACTTATGCGACACCGGTTGAGCGCGCGGCCGAGCACTGCCGCGATAGCAGCTCCTACACACCAGCTGCTACCTGTGATGTCACGCGGCTCCTCGCGCATGCGCAGCTTGGCCCCTCCTGCACCACGCGAAATGGCTCGACGAATAGAGTAGTGTTGCTTTTGCAACAATAATATGAAGGGAGTGTTGCTATTTTATGTCCTCGCTGCATCCCGTGCACAACAAGAGGATTTTGCATGGGCAGCTAACTGTCTCTGTGGCGTCAGGCTGCCGGCAACTGGCCCCCTTCTCTTCGCGCAAAATCGCAACAGCGGCTGATAACAAAATAAATAACCACGTTAATCTTGGTGCTTGCGCATAAAAACAGAAATATACAGTGTTTCTTAAAAGTTTATAGCCCAGGGGATCTGCTACTAAGCCCTGTACTAGTGCTGCTTCAGCATTTGTGGGGGTCTTCGCAATGAAAAGTGTAGGCCGAAAATAGTTTTATCTTCGTTTGATTAGAACATTGGGGAAGCACTACTCAGAAGAAGACGCCCAGAGATCTAAACGATTGGCTGTACAACAAAAGAAAGCGATACGACATGCATTCTTGCATGCGGGAAGCTTGTGACATCACGCATGGCCCATGTATTGTTTGCACATGGTTTGTCTTTGTAGCACGTCGTGCACCACCGCCCTTGATAACTTTTGCAATCCTTGATTGTAGCGACGCGTAGAAGGCCTCATCGAGCGGGTAGTTCTGTAATCGGCGCTCTCATTGTGGTTGGACTGGGTCCCCTAGGTCTTTGGCGTTGTGCGATTTCAGTTCTAACTTCGAAAATCACGCTTTCATTAGCCCAACACGTGATCAACAACACTAAGGTAGGGATGGTCTCGTGGCCACACTGCAAGCATGACCTCTCACTTGACAAAAATTTTCACGCTCTTTTTGCAGTATATGGACTGCAGAAAGATCCTGCTGAAAGAAGTAGGAACCGTTTGGCAACGTTTCATTCAAGACACATGGAATCTGAACGTGGGTTAGTATTGTGCTGTACGCGGTGCTATTGAATTTTCTGCGCATTTTCACCAGAGGGCCTAGCCCGTCACAGGACAGAGATCCACGCTATCTGACATGGGCCTACTGGCCATGACCTGCTTGATAATTTCTTGTCAAACAGCCCGCCACGCTCCGTGGTGTTTATACAATTTGCTTGATAATGTAGATTGACCTGAGAAAAAGCAACTACTCTATCCCAATCCTGCACAGTCCATTTACTCGAATCTTTGGCAAATTTAAGGCGAGAAGCCCTACTTGATTCCGTTTTGATGGCTTCTGTGCCTTAACACGGCTTCATAATCCGGCCTCCCTTATCAATCGGCGGACCGTAGGTTCACTGTCGCTAGGTTAACAGCTTGACGCACATCCCTTACACGCTGGAAGCTGTCCTGGGCTGCAGAAGCTATAATAAGGTCTTCCTCATGGGTGGCTCCTCGTGGTCTTTGGCGTGTGGTGCACCCTTGATTCAGCGCTCCGTGCGGTATATATGCTTAGACAATCCGGTTGACCCCCTTTAGTTGCCGTCCTCCGCGAACTTTGTCTGTAATCGCTTAGACAGAGCTCTACAATTCTGATACGGTCATTATCAGGCACCCTAAGCATCTTTAATTAAGAGAGAATTGTGCCAAATCTGCTTCGAGAGTCAAGGAGCAGAGGTTCCGCGTGCCACACCGTTCCGAGACGACGCCTGTAGTGCAGCAGCGAATCCGATATTTCCACAGCAGTAAGCGGTGAAGTTGTAGTAAATAAAAAAATAAAACAGCCAAACCCTTTTTCGTATTGGTTCCTTTTCGTCCTCACTTTTGTTTATCTTTTTTATTGGAAGGCCTCAATAAAAACGCGCTCCCCTTCTTCGCTCTCAGCCGTTGTCTCAGTTTTCCGCGAAGTAAGCGGTGGTAGCAGTTCCTAGCTGCTGACACCACACTGATATTTAGTTGCCGATGCAGAACCCTCTCGTTGTGCCACAGGTGCGACCAGTGGACGGAAGAGAACCTCTCTCTACTTCACTTTCAACGTCGCCGTGGCGCCGCGTCTTCATTTCGGAAAGAAGCTGTCTTCCAGGCGCTCTCGTGTTTCCTTTCATAAAGCTAACTACTGCAGCTGTTTGTGTCAGCGCTTTAGTACGATCTATACCAGTGTATACAAGCAGGAAACGGAGAAGACTTGCCGTTCGACTCTGAGCAAGTAAGGCCACCCAGCCTGCGAATATGTCTGTCGTTGTCTAGCTTGCCTCACACTACTTGGCTACATTTTCGTCTGCCGCAGATGGAAGTGTCTCCTACGCAGCTGCTGTACCCGACACGGCATCCCCGAGTTTAACTGGGGGCTTTCAAATTTCAGGAGCTTCGGCCAAATTTTCCCCAGGTGTTGGTTGTAAAACCTGGCGCGTACACGCCACGGTCAGGCCATGCCCCAGCGTTCTTTCCAGCTTCAACAAACCCATACTCTCCACAACAAATTTCTTACAAATTTAACAGTCAGTATTGTTTCATTTCAAATGCTTCTGACCACATTTATGGAAAACAGACGAAATGTCTACTGATGCTGGTTTGTTACCTCAGAGTTTGATCGCACAAAAGCGCTATAACCTGTATTGTAACTGGGAAGCATACAAAAAAAAGGTGTGTGAGCATGGCTTTAACCAGCAGTAATAGAGCGAAAGCTGAGACTGTTGCAGCAATAGCCTCTGAACACGGCCTTTTAAATATGTGGTTTTTCTCAATATTTTTTCTTTCAGTTAGGATTCGAGGGAAGGAATGCGCCTCAAACGTTTGGGTGGACACCATGGAATGGGGGACACCTATTAGAATTAAGTTCATGTTTTGATATTTTTCTTGTAAATTGTAAATTATAAGAGAGGAATCTCGCAGTATCTGTCAGACGTCAGGAAAGGAAGGAAGATGGGAGTGAAATCGGAAGGAGTGAAAGAGGCCACGTAGAACAGGGCTCCGGCGCAATTTCGGCAACCTGGGGGTCCTTAACGTGCGCTTATATCGCACAACGCAGGCCTGACTCTCCACTAAAGCTCGCTTTTGGGGAAAATAAATCCAAGTATACATTGGAAGGACAACCACAATTAGATCAGTCACTTGAAGGTCTAATTTAGTGTCTCGCGAAAACCGGCTCTACCTAGCTAATTGTGAATTGGTTGATAAGAAAGGAGAGGCGCAATATTGTTCAAGGTCACTTGAAGGCCAAATTATCAGACCCGCGAAGCACGGCTCTACCTGCTTTAGTGAAAGCCGTCAACACGTCAATGCAGTGGCTTCCAAGTCTTTGAGCACACAGGCAGGGAATGACAAAGCGGTGCAATGAACCGGAGCATCTGCGATTCTCCGACAGAATCATGCCACAGCTATCGTGTATGTATGGGCATCCAATCAACGGGGATGAATGCGAGCGTTGCCAAACATTGCTGCCGGCGCTTGAAGAATTCATTCTTATACGGATGCAATCGGTTAGACGACCGTTTTATGAACAAGAAAATTGAAGTGTTTCGTTCGCTGTCGCAATTGGCACAAGCATACTGACTTTATTGCGAAAACGTTAAACGTATATGTAATGCAGTCCGGCACAATTTGAAGGCTATCGCAAGAGCGTTGACCAGCTAGTGTTCCAGAAGCAAATCGGCCTATATTTATACAGGTAAAATCACGATTTCGCCTTGTTTGCTCCCTCGTTCCCTGTTCCGTCCTCCACTTCCAGCACGACCACCAGCGTTTCGCATCAGTTTGAACACGTGTAAAATTGATATGCCTATTTAGATGTATTTTAAGGTTTATATGCCATTTTCCTAGCTTTTCCTTTAATACTCAAAGCAACAGATGGCTAAAATCATACGCTGATGCTCATTTGTATTCGCAGCCTCGTGGCATAATGCGTTTTCTAACTTACTGCTCTCGAGTTTTAGACTGCTGAACAGATCCTTTTCTGAGCAAAATAAATTTATAGTTCATTCTTGAATAGTCAGAATCAGCGCCCTCTATATTAACGCGTGATTGCTGCTTTTAGAAAAATCAGAACGATTATTTAATTTTAATCTGGTTGCCAATGGTAGGACATAATTACCTCACTAGGCCTGCTTTCATTTCACCTCTATGTTACACTCACCCTGAAATAAAGAAATTAACAATCATAAAAAAATTAGAAGGGATACAAGTATCATAGTTACTGCTGTAAATTTTCGTGGGTTTGGCATGTTTTACTTTATAGTGTGAACTTTGAACTGCCCATAAAATAATGTTTAACGACGTTACGAACACCGCACAACCTGCGGGAATTATATCACTTAGTTTCGTATTAAAAGAAAAATTTATACAGCATATTCAACACCGAAAACCATTGCAATTAAAAGAACGCACCTCCTCTTACCTCTAGTCTCAGATGCGCAGATGCGCGCGACCAAGACGCCACCTGTTGCTGAGTGTCCAAGCGCGTTCCACCCACGTCACTTCTGCAAAGCCAGTGAAATTGCTAACCCACTTCTGCCGCTCTGCTTCAGAGGTAGCGGGGTGGCAACGAGACGCTTTTAGGTGGATGACACGCTATCGGTGGGGAACACCATTTTTCAAAAATAGTTCGCAAAGTATAGCGTTCACGCAGAAAGTTTAAATTTTAGTCCAGTACTGACAAAGACACCTTATACAGATCTGTGGTATTAGTACATTCCTTTGAAACTGTTTAGAGTGACATTGGGGGCAAATAAAAGTTGGAATGCACCTAGAAATTACTGCTCATTATTTACAAACAAGTGCATTTGACTCAAGTAGATCAGAATTAATCTCTTCTCCTCCCCACCCTCCCGTTTCCAGACCGCAAAAAGAAAATAGACTCATCGCTACCCTCGGCTGCTTTCATAAACTGGAAGCGATCAAGCCGATTTAGTTTAGGATGCGGATCGGTGATACCAAGTCATACATTCCATTCACTACCAAACTGTGATCATGTCATCTTATTTGATACATATTTCACAAGTTTGCACCGAGGGGTGCGAAATTTTTAAGCCCAACTTTCTCAGGGTCGGATTCCTTTATGTGTGTTAACGTCCCGAAGCGACTCCGTTTATGAGAGATGCCGTTGTGGAGGACTTAGTAAATTTCGACTACATGGGGTTATTTAACCTTCACTGATATCAAACAGAACACATTGTAGCCTGCCTTTTCATCTCCACCAAAAAGCGGCCTCCGCAACAAGGACTGTATTCCGTATAATTGACAGCAGTCGAGCGCCCTACCCACTGCACATGAGCGGCGTGGTTTTCTCAGCCCAGAACGTAGCTTGTGTTGTCAATCGTGCATCCACGTAGCTGTAATACACTTCGCCAGCTCATGAATGCGGAAAGGTGTTTGTCTACCGGTTTCTAAACATCAGGTTCTCTATTTTTTTCATTTTGCTAATTCCATAACAGTAGTTCGCTGAACGGTCGTATATTTGAAAAGCAAAGATCGGATGGAGTCGGCCTTATTATCAGTTGTATTGCAGCTTATACCGGCAAATTAGTTTATATTAGCAGCTATCTCCGGGTATAAATCAACGAAAGAGCGCAGCACATCCTCTGTACGCACACAAAGTCTTGTTAGCAATGAATTAGTAGCAGGGGAAACAAAATGGCTTAGTAATCCGTTGCCAGGAATAGTTTCTTGTTTTCGTCTCTTGAGTGCAGCAAATATCATCTTCCAGATTTGATCTGTAACAGGCAATAACAGTGAATCAACGAGCTTACAAAAAGCATTCTGTGTTTCAGTCAATTTAATTCACTTGTGACCACATCGCTGAAAATGCAAGGCGTTTGAATATTTCGTCTTAAATATTGCATCATGCAAACGACAACCTCTAGTCCGCCCTCACATCCTACATAGCACTTAAGGTTTCACTTAAGGCAAAGCCCACGGGTGGAAGACGAAGTTGAAGAACGTGAAAAGATGTGTGCCTCAGATATATGTGTGTGTTCAGATATATTTGGGCAACGTGTTTAGAACTGGATGTCTGTAAATGTTGTGCGTTCCTGTAATAGTACAGGCATAATCTTTAGCAACTTCTAGTTCAATAATTGATTTAACGCTAGCAGCGAATGGAATAAGGGTCTCATCATGATCTAGGGTGGATGGTGGTACCTTTAGCGCCACTTCCAAGGTACATTTAATTGCTCCCTTTAGAGCAATTACTTGTGAACAAACATTTGTCAACCACGAACTCTTTAACTCTTCAAAAAGCTTGCGAATTCCTTTTTCTCCTCCATACCATCATCTGAGCAATCTGAACGTGCTTAAAAAACACTCTCTTCTCAGTAAGATGCCACTGAGCGTTCAGTGGTCGCTGTGAAATCGTTTGTCTCTAACAAAATGTCGTGCCGATGGTGGAACGAATAATGTGAAAAGGCATAGGTATGCCTTTTCACATTCTTCGTTCCACCATCGGCGTAGAAAAGCTGCGTGGAAGAGCCTTGCTCATAACCAGTGTCCCCAAAATTCTATAAATTATAAATGTTATGCGGCATCAATTAAAAAGAAAGCATTCGTAAAGCTAAGGACGAATATAATGCAAATATGAATATTTATCTCTAATCCAAATAATCGGAAGGCATTGCATAGATTCATTGAACGCAACCGCAGTTCATCTGCATCACATGTAACCGAGTCAGAAGTGTTACCACCAAATGAAGCAAAATATATATTTAAACAGATTGCAAAAGGCCTTGCTCTTCGCTTTCAAGCGCAAACGATGTGTCCGTTACTTTGAACTACGCCATGTGCGGATTTATTGCAGTTGAGCCATCGGAGTTGCATTGTATAGTGGCTGCTCTGAAACCTGCAGCTCCTGGGCGCGACGGTATTACAATCGATATGCTGAGAGCTTTAGGACAAGACAACAACTCGATCGTAACAGTTGAATGTTGTAAATTTTTCCCTGAAGACTGCTTGGTTGCCAGATGACTGGAAAGCTGCTAAAATTATTCTAATCTTCTAAGATACAAAAAATGTTTGGCATGCAAACATTTCGGCCGATTTCTCTAACTTCACACTTTGTAAAACTTGTTGAACGCATATTTCACCTGCGCCTCAAAAACCATGTTATGACCCTGAATGCCTTTACTGATGCAAAATTTGGGTTTCGTCAAGTGTGCTCAATTTGGACAGCTCATATAAACTTGGAGAGTAGAATTAGGATTGCAATGAAGAGGAAAGAAGTGTCAGGATTGATAACTTTGGACATCGCGAAAGCATATGACAGTGTAGAAGACTCTAGGCTGTTGAATAAGATAAACGAAATTTGGCCACCTTTTTACATTTTTGCATGGCTAAAAGAATTTTAAGGAATGGGAACTTTTTCTGCCCTAGAAATTTTGTAACTTCAGAACCTCATTACCAAACTAGAGGTGTGCCTGATGGATCGGTGCCATCTCCATTGATTGGTAATATATTAATAAGGAATATTCCTGTTCATCCAAGTATAAAAGTGTATGAGTATGCGGATGATTTTTATTTCTCTTCTGAAAAAGATGTTCATTCTTTATACCAGTTATTGCAAGCCTACTTGAATGCCCTTGAAGTTTGGCTGGGTAAAATAAAATTAATTCTTAACGCGAAGAAATCCCCAGTACTCGTTTTCCCACTGGTACACCTTCTTTATATCACCCTTGCATATTGCGGTTCGCAGATCCCATAAATTGAATCCTTAAAATATTTTGGTATATTATACCACTCCCAACAGCATGGTTTTTATCACCCTGCTGAAATTGGATTTCGTCCATACATAGGTACAGAGGACATTTTGGCTGTCTTGGCATCAGCAGTTCTATCATCTACCCGCAGCCGCAATGTACGTACCATATTAGCAATGGATGTTGAAAAGGCATATGACAACATCAGTCATGCTGCAATCCTGAATGCCATTGACATGCTTCATCTCCCTCCTAGAGCACGCACTTTTTTCGCATCATTTTTGGAGGGAAGAAAATTTGCAATACTCCTCAGCGGTGACACTGTTGGTTCATTCGTTTCACTACGTGGCGTGCCCCAGGGATCAGTATTGTCTCCGACGTTGTTCAATATTACTTTCATCCCATTAGCGTGGCGCTTACATGATATCCCTGAAATCAAGTTTTTGCAGTACGCAGATGATATCACAGTATGGAGCACTCACCATGATCTTCTCACTCAAGAGGCCGCCCTTCAGTCAGCATTAGACGCAACCTCTGATTACGCATCCTCCATTGGCCTTCAACTTTCTGTGTGTAAAACTCCATACACGTCAGTCGCCAACCGCTGGGGACGCCGTAAACGTGCCTCAAATCCAATTCGTCTCTCTCTATCAGGCACCCCAATACAACAAAGTTCGAGACTGAAAATTCTGGGCTTAACAATTCACCAGTCAGGATCAGCGACTGCTTGGCTCTCTCAGGCAAAAAAGCAAGCACTTCAAACTATAGGTTTAATAAGAAGATTTGCACCTAAAACGGGTGGCGCTGGCTCGTCTGTTGCACACCAGTTAGTGAGGGAGGTTCTGCAGCCCAGTATTGTTTATCAGGCCCAGTTCCAGCATCTTACAAGGGCACAATAGGATCGCCTTGAAGCCGTAAATCGAGAAGCTATGAGGACCATAACATGCCTTCCACGAATCACACCGGTCGTAGCGTTACAGGAGAATGCGCAGCTCAACACCATCGATGAACTGGTGCAGCAGCGCCGTGATGCTCGCAGACTCAATACCACTTTGTCACATTCCAGGCAAGCACTGAGGGCGTATGCAACGTCACACATTATTCTTCAGCCACCTGCACCAGTTCTCCCTCCCTGGAAATTTATACAGTTAGGAGACAACAAGCCAACTGACATCCGCAGACCGATGTCTGCCAACTCTGCATCGTTGCTACGCCAGAGAGTTGAAGAGCATACTAACCTGCCTCAAGATTCCATAGTAGTGTACGTAGATGGAAGCCTGCAAGGCTGTGAAGCCAAAACGGCAATCTACTGTCCACGGAGACCTAGCCTGAATCAGACAACTACGTTTCATCTTTCGGAACCACTTACATCTTTCTGCGCTGAGCTTGTGGCAGTTCAGGAGGCACCCTGCTCCGTGACTTCTATAACCATGCTCCCTACAGCCCACGTTGTCATCCGCACTGACGCACTTCAAGCAGTACGTCTGCTCCGACGTGTCAGCCGCTGCCCTAAAATTTGCCAGGACATCCACCAGCTTGCGGCGCGCATCCCACAATCAATACGCATTGAGTGGGTCCCACGGGATCTGCTGCCTTCCCAAAGTCAAGCTGATTTTGCAACCCGCCTCGTGAACCAAGACGCATCAATTCCACGGCTTCTCGAAGTCGACAACGCTACCCTCCTTTTGTCAAGAAAGGAGCACCTCCGGCGCCGCACACGTGCACTTATCCCTCCGTGTGCGATATCCCTTCCCCGCGGTCTCACCCGTGCAGAGGAGGTTGCGCTTAGGAGGATCCGGGTCGGTGTTGCCCTTACACCAGCTATAACTAGGATGTGGTCATACTTCCAACACTTATATCCTCGCCCAGGATGCCCGATCTGTAATAACGAAGATGTCGAGGCCGACATTCACCCCTTGCTGTGGGACTGCCCAGCACTCAAGCCAACACGAATCCGGCACCTGAGCATAGCTGGCCTTTCAGCAACCAATCCTGCCTCATACGTCATTTGGACGCAGGGACCTCATCATCACTCACTTCTAGACTCCATAAAATCAGCCAACCTTTTTCCATTCATTTAATCATTTATTCATCCTTCATCTCATAACCTACTGATGCCCTGAGGCAATCAATATCGACTAAAAAAAACTAGACTGGTGGCCTCATATCAAAGGCGATTGCCTGAAAGGTGAGCCCTTTGTCGCCTGATGAGAATTAGCCATACGAAATTCGGTATGCGCAGAGACTCTTTTGTTACTCTATAAACTTATGTAAGACCAATTCTGGAGTTTGGTTGTGTTCGTTTCTCTGCATATCATGAATACAAACTACGATCTTTGTTGCTTCTGGAGAAGCGCGCTTCAGGACTATGTTTGGGTTTACCAAAACCAGTTTCAAATGCAGTCCTCTTTTTAGATGTCCGTGTACGAGGCCTGAACTCTCGGTTTGAGCTCCTCACTGTGCGAACCTTTTTACGAGCGCTTGAACCTCTGTCTGTAGTGGCTTCTCCCATTTTTATTACACACCATGATGAGCATTTTTATACATTTTAACCCTTTTTTCATTGATTTCTATTCCTATCGAATCAAAATTGTCCAAAATATTTTAGCAACACTAATTCCTTATTAATAAGTTATCTATCATACAGTGTAAATCGACATCATGACTTCTGTTTTGAAACCTGAAATGTATTCTGGCCAGTTCCCCACTGTGAGTATGTGCCACATGCACCGCAGAAGAAGAGAAAGAAGCCTGTCTCGCGCCAGTGCTCGCGCTGCGCTTTTTGATGCCCTTCAAGAACAATCTATTCAGTCCTGACAGATGCACAGCGCAGGTCACCCAGGCCTGCCAATTCCTGCTGGCGATTGCCGAGACCTGTGTACTGGAACAGCCTTGGAGAAAGCACTCTCGGTTACTTTGAGCCTCGCGAGTGGCGGCCCTGATGGTCCGAGGAGAACATGGTGCGGCAGCAGTCCTTCCTACCGGGTCTCCTCCTCAAGGTTCCCACTGCTGCCGGAGTTCACTGGGAACAAGTGAGGTGTTCCGCCTATTGACACAGGTAATACGGTTCCTCGGGGGTTAAGTGCCGAGAATTTCCTCACAGATGGGCGCGTATAGAGCGCGCGTGTGAGAGCACAAGTCCATGTGCCAATTATCTCGGTGCAATTCGCACAATGGCTTTAATTGCTGGTTGTATCTCTTTTTTTAAACATCAGTCCACGCATGCTCTAAACTACCTGTCTACGTAGGTGTAGACGCCGCTTCAGCGCAGTCGCGTCGCGGTAATTGTTGAAACTATTGCCCCCAGCTAATCATACACCTGTTTGTCGGTTTATTTTTGAGTGCGCGTTTCAAGTAACCGAGGGGTGAGAAAAATACTTTGCGCGCTGAATTAGTTTTTCGGCGAATAGTTACCTCAGCTGGACGCACTTCCTCAGTCTTGCTCATCAATTTATTGCGCTTGCGTGTAATTGAATTTCAGGTTCGGTTTATCGAGTTTCTACAATAAAGTCACAAAACTGTACCTCTTAAAAGCTCCTTGCAAGCGAGCAGCAAGCGACTTGCCTTTCTCCCCATCGCAGAAACTGTACGCAGAAACTGTATAACATCTACGCTTAAGGAAATTTAACAATAATTTCAATTGGAGCACCATGGTTTCCACTTTAAAGGAGTCGCTCTAATGACTCTCGCCCAAGTCGTCTAATACAAGCCGTTATTCCCATTCATCGCGTACTAAGTGAACATGCAAGGTCGAAGAGAACGTGACAAGGCAAGGAGCAAGATGCTTTATTTCATGCATTGCATGTTGCACTACACTCATTTACATCGTCAGATCGAGCAGAGGGTCAAAACGTCCGCTTCATGGCTATGATTTTTTTTTTTCTGTCTGTGTGTCCCCGACAGTATACTGAAAAATTTGCTCTGTCATGCGCCAGGTATTTCACATCTCGGTTCCACGATATATCCGCTACGGGTATCTGTGTCATGAGAGCTTGTACCAGTGTTTCACGAGATATATTTTGGTGAAACTTGTCAAGGTAGTATCGGTAATTAAAGTCAAACACGAATAATCTCATATGGTATACCATGAGGACTTTAATCGAGAAATGAGGTACGTGACTGGCAGGAAAAAGAGAATTGGCCCTTTTATCCAAAAGAGATCGCTCATATATGCCTACTGCGTTACGGACAACTCAAAGAGCTTAAGACCACCGTTTTTTTAATGCAAGATTTAACCTCAACTGACTTGCGAGGACTTCCCTCGGCTAAATTGGCGGCGCAGATAAACACGGAGAGTACTTCTTATTTAGAGCCTGCACGCACATCAACCACAACGCTGAATTTTGCGCGAAGGCTACGCCTATCCTTCAGCGCCTCTGTCGAATTTACTCAGTTAAGGTTTCTCTTACGGTTTTCTCATCGGCCGCTCGCGTCATATTGCAGCACGCTCGATGTGCAGACGCCGCCTGCGGAGAAAGCTTTCAAGGGGGACCTTTGGCCGCAAGCTGGACGTTCGTTGCGACATCCTCCCGCCATCTAGGGCCTCGCCCAAATCCACCAGCAGCACCCGCCGATGCGGGAAGCACATAACAAGAGTGAGCAAGCTCTTCGACGTGGTATCACTCAATGACTAAGCAGCAAGGGCTTCCTAAGATACGCAAATTCGCTTTTGGCGAACTGAGCGACCTCCAGTGGGTGACTTTTTACTGGGACTTATACGTTAAAATCCTGTTAGTTATTTCATTGTCGTGTCTTACAGGAGGGCGTAGTAACTAGGGCTCAGGTAGTTCAGAAGAAGAGAAAAAATTCAGAGGACGCTTTAGCTTCGTCTTAAGAGTGTACGCGTAACGTCTTTCATGCCCCATTTCTATTCTTAAAATTTTGGACGCTAAACGGCTGGCATATATTTTGCCAAAGTATTTAGCGTCTTTAATTAGCCTCACTTTTGGGGAAAGGAAGGTGCAGTATATTTTTCTTGTTTCGGCGGACATCTACACTTATATGGACGGCACACAATTGGAAGTGCATTCCTCGTCGAACGTGCATGTCATCAGTTTGAATCCTTGTAGCAAATGGAAATCGACGAGCAGAGTGAAACCGAATGTGAAGAGAAATTCTAACATACCATCCTGAACGCCGCAAAAGAACAGCTCCCTCAAAATTTTGATATCAGGCTGCGTGTGCATTTCTCCGACACGTTTCACTACTAAGCATTATTTGGCTCACGCGCGCCGTGTGCGGATTCTATGTACATAATGTGTCCGCAGTGGGTTTGTAGCTTATGTCTACTACTGAGCGCGAGTGCCACAACCCTAGGCAGAACGGCGCTAGCGTTGATCTAGAGGAGCAAGAGGAATCCCGTAACTCCTCTTACTGCTGCTGCAGTAGGCGCTCGAATGAATTTCTGCATTGTAACAGCTATGAGTCTCGTATTTTAGCTTTTGATCATTAGCCGGGGCCAACATTGCACATCTTGATCTTACGTCGTCGCAGGGGTCGCCATAGTTTATCTAAGCAACTGCTGCTGTGGTCCGTTCCTGTTTTGTACGTAAATGCCGAATGCATACCCCGACGAAAACCGGCGCGAGCTCGTATTTCTATGTGAAAAATAAGCTACGGGAAGCTTGGTTAATGGAGATGAAAATGGGTAATAAAACGAACGGTAGTTCTCTTTTACGCAGCGGGCATTTTAGAAAACAAGATTTCATCTCAGTAGTTACCACTGAACACTTGTGTGAGTAGTCGCCGCAAAACCAGTAAATACGCAGTAAATACTATAGAGCATACTATGCAAGCATACTATGCCCAGCGAAGGAGTTTTTAAAATTTGCATTGCTGGAAGCCAAATATACGAGGCAAAAAAAATGTATATTTCGAAATTCATTGCCGATAAATAAAATTTAAAAACTGCTCTGAGCTTCAATATTGACAGCTGTAAATTTCTTAACATATTTTGGCCATTATAATCAATAGTAAGCACTGTTGATTATAATTAATTTGGAGTAATAATGATTTCATCACTAAGTTCTATCACGCACATAACATCCGCCTTGCTTTACAATCCACATGCACCAGCCGCACGGATGTATTGCTCGCAGGGCTTGAAATAACAATTTATAAACGGTAAGAATCACACATGGTAGGATACCATAAAAGGTCAAGTTCAGTTAAGGCATGTAAATTTGACCATTCTGTTTCTCTTAAAATAAAAAGTAGAGCTTGGATCCACGCCCATGCTCGAACAGGAAGAGCGATTGTTGGGTAACTGCTTGGGCGATTTAAAGTGTAGTGTTCTGCGGTAGCTCCTCTAACGTTACTGTGTTTAAATGAAGATGAAAAATGAAGGAAGAGCTCACAGCAGTGAAACGGAAACAGGCAACAAGCACATTGGTTGTGTCTCCGGATTGTGTGTTTATGGTCAAGAATACGCGTTCAGGTTACGAGTGTCGCGTGTTACGAAAAACAAAAGGGTATAGAAAATGTGACGGAGTATAAGCGAAGCCCTTAGACCATGGCTTAAGATTTCAGTGCATTTTATCGTGGGATTAAGCGATATTGGCTCCCTATTTTCCGGCTGATCACGACTTATCTGGTCTCCGGTGATTGGGAGAGAATGGATGAAAGATCTCAGGGATTTAATGATGAGCAGTGTGGATGTGTGTCTCGGTATTGTGCAGAGTAGAAACACCCTGGGTCATCGCCTAGCTCTGTCCTGTGTCTGCTGCAGTTTTTAGTTTTCCAATGCCGCACCAACTGGCCTTCATATCTACCCTGCTAAATTAAAAACAATAGTGATGCCGTAAATCAAAATTAGTATTTAGTACCAGGTAATTCTACAAACCCAAAGGAACCCCAACGCGAGATCAAACTGGCGAAAGAAACGGAATGAGCGGGTACAAGCAAAAAGCATCAACGGCGTCCATTGAGGCTGTCTTCTTTTTCTTTTTATAGCCTAGTTTCCTACTTCTCTTTATTCCTTTACCAAGCCGACTCTGATGATATTTTATTAGTAGATTAGATTCAAGCTGGCCCACGTTGTGAAGGATGGTTGATAAGATTTCCTATATAAGCGCTTCTTCTTTTTATTCTTCCTCTGGGCGCAGATGGAGGAGGATTTCTCCGCCTAGTGGAACAGAAGAGATATCTCAACAAAATTCGCGACCGTCGTTGAACAAACAGAGTAGTGTATCTTTCGTAGGCAGCTCTAAAGACTAATCAATTTATACTAATTGTAGAAAATCCACGCCATACTGTAGTAAAAAAGTTGTATCACATCGACCTCTTTTTCTGCCTGGAAAATCTTTTATATTATTTGCCTCCCAATTTGTTCTATCAAACCGCGGGCGTTGTGGGTGACCAGTCCGCAATCCCCTTCGAGTTCCATATATCCATGATCGACAGTACAAGTACCCCGGCCGCGTAACCTAGTGAGGTCTGGATACATTTTAATATGTAGCCCTGCAGCTGCAGGTTCATATTACGCGCAAAATTCATCAATTTCTACGCCTTTATTTAGGCGTGCACGAAATCGCTAATGTGAGACCGACCTTAAAGTCATCCAAGCCGCTCATTCGACAGCGAGCAATTCTAACCGACTGGGCGTGTATTGATGTTTTTCGTATCCCCTCTTCGAATGTGGGCCCCTCGCCCTCTTTTTTGTTGAGAGTTCAGGAGCCTAAACGTATAAGGTGCTCTGCCCGTCAGCTATATAAGTTACCCTTAAAGCTATACACGTTTTTGGTTTAGTTTGGTTTGGGTTAAGGTGTTTACCGTCCCAAAGCGACTAAGGCCATAGATCTACATTTAGCTTGTGCCCTCTGCGAACAAGTATGTAAGTGTTTAAAAACTGCCAAAAAAAATCGAACAGAAAGATGCTGAGCCACGCATACCTCTCTAAAATAAAGGTTAAGCCCTATGCAAGGTATACATAAAAATTACGCTGCTAAGAGTGTACTTCGTCTGCCTTTTTTGTTTTACTTTTTCAAGGAGCAATGCTGCAATTGCAGAGGCATCGTGCATATATGCCTACCCTAAATTCGAACTCCTGCCTCCCCCCATACACCTTCCTGCTAACCTACTTCGAATGTCTAGCTATTAAGTCATTTTATCTGCACCACCTTAATACCTAGCTGTTTCTATAACCTGTATTTTAATTACTAATTAACGACCTTGTCTTCTATTACGTATGTGCAAATACAGATTAGTTAACCTTCATGACATGCACGGGCTCGCTCAATATGAAAGGGAACAAAATTTTATCCTTCAGTTAAGGTAAACGATAGATACTTCGTCATTAGATGTGCCAAGCATACTTTTTCTGTTGCTGAATAGAATTCTGTTGGTATACAAACGTAATCTCCAAAAGTCATTTTCCACTTTAGTAGATAAAAAAGAATCGTCGTTTTTGTGTATAAACTGACCGTTCCTTTCATACCGAGCCACCATGTGCAAAGTACTAAGAGTGGAGAGCAGCGAGCGCACTTCGAGTACGTGATGCGCCTGCGTGCTTACTTGCTTTCTGCAAGATTTTCTGCCTGTCGCATGCAACAGCCAGTTGCGTCGCAAGACGGTGCGGGCAGAATATTTTATTTTACACAGGTTAAAATGACACATGTCATTTGGAATGGCATTGTTCAGGTCGTCAAGCGGAGGTTTTGATACGAAGTGCTGCCCAAAGTATTCGTAGGGGGAAGGGAGGGTGAGCGCGATACTCCCGTGTCACCGGCCGCCTAAACTTTTCGCCGCCTCTTGAAGCTGCCCATAGGCCCGTGTGCGGCAGCTTGGAAAGGAGGGAAAAAAGTAAAGCCCTAAAAAAGCGCGTCTGAAGAGTCCCGACTGTGTGTTTTCTGTGTCAGTGAAGCAATACGAGCCACTACCCAAGCGATGATCTTGTGCCATCTTGTGCTGTTTACAGCAACATTGCCATAGATATTCGGCAAAGGAACATAAGAAGACAGACTTGTTTTGCGGAAGGAAGATCTGTGACACCTCAGAAAATAGGGTGCCTCCAAGGAATGCCTGCCTTTGCTTTCACTTTCAGGGTGGGAACACCTTTTTTACTACCAGCTGTTAACCCGCCATGTAGGCTTCTCACCTGCGTGAAGGATACAGACACGAAATTGCGACGTCAGTGGCGTTGCGACGGGGGTGCGGAAGGATGCGGTCCGCAAGGGTTGAGCGGGAGCAGGAGGAAGGGGCGGGGAGCGAAATGAATTATCGTGTAACGACGCGACAAGACGCGCACTGGTACCGCTGAGACTGACTAGAAAGTGTGATCTTCTCGTAGAACGAATTATGGCGTGAGGAGTGCTTGAAAACACATGCCTTAGATCATGCAAGAGACTCCATGCCATTTTAACGTTGGGCCGGGCCTGTGCACGAGCGTGTACCCTCGAAACAACAGCATTAACCAACACCGATTGGAAACCCCTGCGCAGGAGCGTGTTAGACGACACCCGTCGACGGCCGCGCCGCCGCATCGCCTCTTTTTATGTATGTGTAGTTCACATCTCCTTTCCCGAGCGAGGACCGCTAGCAGTATCTCTCCGGCAGTCTTTTGTCTTGTTCATTTATCTCCTGTCTTTCTCGACCCTCGGATGCAACTGACACTTTCAAAACGCTGAAAGGCACTACAGAGGAAGTACAAAGGAAGGTGCGAACCGCTGCTTAAAAGGCGGGGACGGCGGCGTGGGGAGGGGGGGGTGGGGAGCACCGTGCATTTGCACCTGGTGCGGGTGGCCCTAGCGACGCCACTAGATTGGGTAGCGCAATACATCATGTCCTGGCTACCGTGACGATTGAGAACTTCGATACCTTCCATAATAAAGCATCCCACGTGAGTGTCCCGCACCCAAAAAGCAAGACTGAATTTTAATGAAGTCAGCGATTTCTTCTAAAAGCGCAGCTCCAAGATCTATCATGTGCGTCCTGATTACTGGTAAATAAGACGTTGGCCTTAAAAAACTCTAGCATACTTTTTGAATTATACAGGATTACCACTTTATAACGCAAAAAAGGTTGTAACTCACTCAAAAGAAAAATTTATTTTCTAACAAAAAAAAAAAGAAAAGAAACAAAAGCGATGTTCCGGAATGAACACTTCAAAAAGCGCAATTTCAAAGAATGAAATCCAAAACTTCCAACCCCTATTATTACGTAGCCAGCCCACGAAGGTGGAAGAGAACATTTCCTCCGAAAAGGTTAGGCACAATACTTTATCGCAGGGATTCTGGAATTCCTCTCACTGTAAAATAGCACACTTTCTCATGTGGCCCAAATAGGGCATGTTCGAGAAAACGCGGTTTAAGTCCATCGGGTGTGAGCGGACTCAAATAAAAGCCAATTATTATCCACAACTACGATGCATGTTTTCGTCCACCCATAATCACGCGTGCAAACGCATTTAGTGGGCGTTTGTTGATACATTCACGTTCGCAACGGTGTATAAAGAACATATTGCATTAAGCCGGAACAGATAAGATCAGGGCCGAAGCAGACACAAATTCTGAATAGGTGTCAATTACTGGAACAAAAGCGTTGATTGGTAAAAGCTGCGAAGGACGGCCTGCCCGAAGTGTCACTCATGATACCGATTTAGTTTTCATCACATCGGTGCTGGTATGAGGTAGAGCGACGGACAAAAACAACGCACAGGAGAATAATTGAGACTCCGACTGCTCTTGTCAGAATATAGATGCCAAGATAGCGTCAGCTGCGCACTGACGTAGTCTTTGACGTCACATGGAGACCCCCTATATGGTGTATGTTTCACTATAAGTTCGATGCGACCATGACATGTGAGAAATATATTCCTGGCTAACCTCTAACCGCTATGCGTTCGTGCGCGATATATGATCACATTTTCGTTTTCAGTACCAATTCTGCGCCAAAAATGTGCCACCTGTGATTACGCTAAACGTACGCAATGCGCGGAAGCTGCCGGATTCCAACGTTGCACAGAAAATCCTATGCTATGGTGTGGATGCTATGATATACAATTAATAGTCGACAGCTCGGAACAGCAGTGGATTAAATGGGACGGCATTGTAGAGATCTCCGGTCCGCATTCGAGCGCCTGCCATTTTCTAGTGCCCTAATACCGCTCAGACAACAGATGGCTTCGCATTTCGTCCCCCCCCCCCCTCCGATGACATGCGGCCTTCACGGCCATTGACTGATTGACCCGGCGGCGCCGTACTAAGCATGGCTTTGCCTTATAGCCACCAGGCCAGCGCTGAAGGTGCATTTAAAAGAAAATTGGGTATTGTGGAGCTAGTAAGAAAATGAAGAGTCGCATGTACGTTGAGATGCATTCTGTGACCATCTAAGACTGCATTTTTTTTTCATACGATACAATGTGGTGAGACTAAAATCCAAGTCGCTGTCAAGAGCTAATGCCGATGCAACAAGCGGTTTCTGTATGAATTCAACTCTTGGTGCACATCTGAGTGTATACGTAATGATGTATACATTGGCCTCAATGTGTTATTAGTGAACATTTAACGCAATTTTGAAACCAAAATCCCTGCTTTTACAGATCATAGGGCTGCCTAATACCCTTCATGGTACTACATGCACTCCCCTCACACACCGTCAAAGCTAAATGAAACGATTTTGTAATTTTTTGTCGTGTTATCGTACACGTAAATGCGTGTTATTGGTCCTACATATCCCCTAAACCTTGCTCACAAACAAAGCTAGAATACCCTTTGAATAGTTACATCCTTACGCAGTACGAGTCGCAACCCATCAGGGAAACATCAGCCAAAACGCCGTTGAATTCCTTCCCTTTTTGCTGTCAGTTCGCTGAATTCAGTGGCTGTATGCAGTGAAATAAGACACACATTTCCTTTTCGCAATCGCAAGTGTGCACTATGCAGAATTATTTAATTTCTTTTATTCTACATTACTGGCGCCTTCTGTCAAATAATATCATCATTTTGACATCATCTGCTGGCTCCAGGATCATACCTGACGCCGACAAATAGTGAAAAGGAAGCGGAAGGGCCCTAAAAGAAAAGATTACGAACTAATGCTCCTAAATTTCAATATGAGCGTTCGTGGTTAAGCGGCCAAATACGCGCAGACGTGATGCTGACTCAAAATATTTCTTGGCCCAAAGCCAATTGGCGTTAGGATGTAGTAACACGCTTTCATTTTTTTTTTTTTTTACAAGGTGGACTGTCCTTTGGACAACACCCTGAGCTGTGGCGAAGATAAAATTCTTCCAAGCTCCCCAATCCAATCAGCCTGGAATAAAGAATAAGAGAAAGGAGATGGGCGTTGATAAGAGAAAGAAGGCCAGCAGGAGGAGAAAACAAAGGGAGGTGTCACGGACAGAGGTACAGCTAAAATAAAAGAAAAAAAAGTGCTCGTACAACGGCTTTTCCCTTCATTATTTTCGCTCCTGTTGCATCACGCTCTCGTAATATGTTATTCTGGGAAGTTGCCGCGAGAAGTCCAGTTCCTCGGCTATCTCGTGCTTATGTGAACGGCTCCAGATTTGAAGCGCAAATGCTCTACGAGATGGAGCTCAACCAAGATTGCGTATGCGAGCGGGCGAGGGAAAAAGCTAACAAACAAATAAAAAATCAAGCCTCAGCCGCGGTGGCTCAGGGTTGTGTCGTTCGACTGCTGATCCCAAGGGCGTGGGTTCGAAATCCCGGATGCGGTGGCTACGTTTCGATGGAAGAGAAAGGCAATGTGCGCGTGTACTGTTGGATGCTAGTACACGTTAATGAGCCCCAGGTGGCCAAACGTTTTGGAGCCCTGCCATAAAGTGCCCCGTAAAGCAGGTGTCGCTTGCTTTCGGATGTTAAATCCGGTAAATCCGATTAGACAATTCGAAAAAAAAAAAACGTGTGGAATGCGCAGCTACTGCCGTGTAGCCGTGCACTGGTGATGTGGAGGAAACTTGTTCGCGCTTGCTAAGGTCGAGGCCGGCGTAGACAAGACCGAGCTCAGCTTGCCATCCTGTCAAAAGCCAAGCGACGGCATCAGACTGAAGTGCAGGGAGCGGGTCATGGCCGTAACGAGATTTGCACCGACGCCAGAGCATAGCGAACGGGCCTTCAATTTTGTGAACTGCCACCTCAGACTAAATTCGTGCTAGGTTGGCGGACCTTTAGAGAGAGCGCACAATTCAGTAGCGTGGAACCGCCTCCTGCCCACATCAATCGTTTGATTAGGCATCTGCATAGTTCGGCCAATTTTATCTTTCTGCACATGGCCTGAACACATGCATTCCTAAGCCGTTACAAAGGTCGCGCCAAAGTGACCCCAAATCGAGTGTTATCGTTACTAACATGAGTATCGCGTCGAGCTAAGAATGACAACGCCTTGCTTTCTTTTCCTGTGTTGGGATGCTGTCTCCTGCGCAGTAATCACTGGCTTGGCAGTAGCGACGACCGATGTGCGCACCACTTTAACCGCTCCTGTTCTACTTCACAGGTTAGCTTAAGTTTTGTGTATTCTTGGTCCTTGCATTTCGATTTTATTTGCGCCGCTACTGCCAAGTGTGAAACCTTGTGGTCTAGCCCGTGGGGGACTTTCGTTTTTCGCTTTCTGCACAGCTGTTTTTTTTTTCTGTCCTGATACAAGATGAAAGATGACGTGAAAGTTGAAATCACCAAGTTAAAAGAGGAAATCAAGCAAGAGCTTAAGGTTTTTCGCGAGTGGATGAAAAGGGATCTGCGGAATGAAATCCGCGACCTCAAGAATGAACAAAAGAGTATAACCCAGAGCCTTCAGTTTGCGTATGACACAATTGAAAAGCTGGAAAAGAAACTGGATCAGGTGGTTTAAAAAAAAACGAGCAAAACGTGGCTGAAAACTAAGGACTGCATGCAACCGTCACGTCTGTGGAAACCAAAATGAAAGATTTGGAAAATCGGCCTACCCTTTCTGAGTAGTACTCTAGGAAAAACAACCTGGAAATAGAGGACGTGATTAAAGCTGAAAATGAATCGGTTATCGATGTCCTGACAATGATCGGAGACGCTGTAAAAGAATCTATTTCCGAGACAGACATCGAGGTCTGCCACCGTGTGCCCACGCGAAACTCTGATAAAACAAACATCACCGTTCAGTTCCATTCTCGAGCTAAACGAGATAACGTGCTCAGGAAAGCAAAAAAGATGCATCTTACGAACAAAGACATTGGTTTTGATACTTCGCAACCCATTTTTGTCCAACGCTTAAGAAGCTACTAGCTATGACTGTCAAGAAAAAGTACGAAAAGGGATGGAACTCAGTCTCGGTGAACAATGGCAAGATCTTCGCCAGGCAAACAGACGGCATGCCGATTGTTCAGATACTAACTGAAAATGACTGCTAAAATCTTCTCACGCCAGCCCAATGCCAGTTATGTATCCAGCAATACCGAGTAAATGGTGTATTAGCTTACTTACCTACAAAAAAAAAGGTAAAATGGAGCATCAGGAATTGATACTGCCATCAAAACTCGAATTACATCAGACTTCTTTCGAATCCGTTCTGAATGTCAATGCACGTTAGGCTGGCTGTAAGGGGGATGAAATTGCTCAGCTTTTCAAACCAGTTTTCGTTTCAGTTTGACGTAATACTAATAAGTGAAACTTTGTACTCAAACAACTGCAAAATGCTAGAAATTGAAGAGTATGACAATTTTTTTTCTCAACCGTCCAAGCAGGCGAGGTGGCGGTATTGCCATTCTTGTTGCAAGTCGAAAAAAATGTGAAATTCGTTCCGAATTCAGTATGATCACTGATGACCATGAAATTCTGACGCTGCAAAACAAAACAGAAAATTTCATTTGTGTACCGCCCACCGCGAGGGAGTGTCATACGCTTCTTTCAGTTATGAAACATTTCTCAGCATTGCTTAACGAAGTAACCTCATGTTGATCAACGGCGGCGATTTCAACATAAACATTTTGGAAGATAGTATACAAGTGGAAGATTTCAAAGCACAACTGCTCTCTTTTGGTTTCTCAAATGTGATCGTTTCACCAACTCGTGTTACGTGTTATGCATCTTCGACTCTCGATCTTTTGATAACTAACATAGATACAACCTTTTACAGTGCAGGTAAAATCACCTTTGATGTCAGTGATCACTGTCCGGTTTTTATGACACACTGCAGTGATCCTGTGGAAACTGCTCAACCAAACATACCTTTTGTTACACAACACATCACGAAAAACAGTTTGGAACTGTTCAAACAAGCGATCACGTCTCAAAACCGGTCTTCTGTAAAATCCAAAGGTGACCCAAACGAAGCATGTAATGAATTCATCAAGGTCTTTGTAGTTGTCTATTCTAAACATTTTCTTTTTAAAAATATAAAACGCTGTAAGAAGGCCAGGAATCCTTGGATAACAAAAGAGCATCTAAGGATGATTAAGTTAAAAAATAGACTCTATCAATCTTTCTTACGGACAAGATTAGAATCGACCCTTAGAGAGTTTAAACATTTTCGCAATACCCTTAATGCTAAGCTGAAAAGTGAAAAATTGGTATACTATGAACAAATGTTTGCTACTGTTACTCAGCTGCGCCTTGACGCTGCGTGGAAAGTAATTACCAGTGTCTTGGGTCGTCGAAAAGTTAACTCTATTCCTGATTCAATGCTGGTGGATGGCCGAGAACTTAGCGGAAAAGAACTTACTGAGTATTTAAATCATTACTTTGATAACGTTGCTGTCCCCGCCCCCGGAGGCAATCCCTCGGAAGAATTAATATACGACAATAGCGTCAGTGATAGTATTTTACTTAAGCCAACAGATGACTGAAATTTTTAACATAGTGATGGCCTTGCCAAACAGCAAAGCTTTAGATGCAGATAACCTCCAAATAAAGCCTATAAAGTACGTCTTAAGTATAATTGCACTTGCTCTTGTCCATATTTTTAACTTTGTAATGGAATCGGGAATTTTTCCTGATCCAATGAATATTGCTAAAGTCTCAGTAATTTTTAAGGGCGGAAATAGAAACTTGCCAACTAATTACCGACCAATATCCATCCATCCAGTTTTTAGCAAAGCACTTGAAAAAATTCTATCTCTCAGAGTAACCAAGTTTTTCGAAATCCATAAAGTTATAACTACCGCGCAATTTGGGTTTATGAAAGGCAAGTCCACGGAGATGGCCCTGTTAACGTTAAAGGAACATATTTTGCAAAATATAGACGATAGCAAGTTCACTGTAGCTTTTTTCGCGGACTTCAGTAAAGCTTTTGACTGCCTCGACCACTAAATTCTATTCCAAAGGCTTGAAACATATGGAATTCCTGGGCGATGCTCAGACCTAATAAAATCTTACCTTAAAAGTAGAGCTCAGTTTGTAAGCATACATCGATATAACTGATTGCTTCTCCCAGTGAAATATGGCATCCCGCAGGGCGGCGTACTAGGCCCACTTTTATTTAATGCCTTCATTAATGACATTGAAACTATAGACAAGACAATAGAATTTATTATATATGCCGATGATAGCACTTTGTTATATTTCTGGTTTTAACATCAATTATTTAGTACTGAAGTCCAACGATGTTTTGGAAAAATTGTCAAGATGGTCAAGACTAAATCTACTTAAAATTAATGCTGGCAAAACAAAAGCAATTATTTTCTTGCGCAAGGAATAAGAAAGTGCAAGCTAATATTTTCTTTCAGCTCGACCACCAAGAAATACAAATCGTTCATGACCATAAAATCCTTTGAGTATATTTTTCGTCCAAATTAAGCTGGGACACTCACATTGGTTACCCAAGCAAGAAATTATCTTCGATAACTGGAGTCTTATCACGCTATCGCAGCGTACTACCTGTAAAAACCAAAAACCTTAATCTATCAAGCTTTGTTTGCTTCCTATTTATCTTACTGCACCTTAGTTTGGTGTACAACCACGAAAGGTAATTTAAACAGGCTTTTCATGGTACAAAAACGAATAATTCGCCACATTGGAAATATGGAATGTATTTCCACTACAAGAAATTCCAGTACAAGAAATCCCTTTCGGTTATATGAAATTGTATCTGTAGAACGCATTTATGAATTCCGATTGCTAAAAACATACTATTTTTCCTCTCCTGATAATACAAACTACATGGCATCACTGGCAAGCTTACAATACCGAAATACTAATATACCCACCAGAAATCTGGATAAATGGGAAATTCCACGATTCCGTACATTTTACAAGCTCCAATCTCTGGCTCACAATCTAGCAGCAATACTGAACAAATTTCTGCACATAGTAACCCCAATCGAAAAGAGCTCAGGTCTTTGTTTTCAGAGCAATAACATTCCTGTTTGCTTATTCTGCTTTTTTTTTAAGCAATAAAATTCCTGTTTGCTGTTTTTATTTTTTTTATTTGTTTTTTTTTTTTTAGATCGAACACCTCATTTTTTAAGTTGAAGCTACTGAAATTGTTTCACTACTTTTTTTTTCTTTTGTCGTCCCGGATGTGAATTTCGTGTTTTGAACTGTTTCGGGTTTACAGTTTTAGGATGTAATTAGCAAATTGTTTGATTTTTGTCTTTCTGTTTAATGTCCAATGTAAATATCATGTTTTCTACTTTTCGTCAATTGCAATAGCACCAACGATTGTTGGTGCTATATCCTGCTGCTGTGTCTTCGTTTTGTATGCTACTGCCACGTATTGGTCTCTTGGGCCTTAGTCACGCTTCTTGAGGAGATTTTAGCTCAGGAGACCATCCAGCTTGTTTTCTGGATAAATAAAATACATTGATTGATTGATTGATTGTTCTCGCGACGCTCTACTCTTCTATAGGGAGGGGGGGCTGACACAAATTGTGCATATCCTCGAGATTCACTGCGTCGCACCATTAAACAGCGTTCTACTGCGCCATACTAAGCTGTTGATTTATCTCCTCTGCGCAGCAGTGATACCCATCAGCGAGGGGAGCACTGCGAATCCTGTTACCTAGATGGCGTAGTTTCAGCTTAACTGAGAGCTCAAGATGTGTTACGAGGACAATTACTTTATCATGTTAGGGTCAACCAGAGAGAAGGCTGCTAGCGAATATTATTCCACGACAAAATACCAAGCTAGCATGTCTTGCTCACAACGTAGGCGTTCTGCAGGCATAAACTGCCGCTGAACTAGGGTTCGATTTAACCGCTGTTGTATGGCTCGTCTCGGGGTGCTACCCTTTTGGCGCCATCAGTTGTATTTATCAGAAAGAAAAGCGACTCTTCTGTTTTTTTTTTTTTGTAACAAGAAGACGGTGGTTTCACTCACGTACCAGCTGCTGAGTTTGCACTAAACATTCTTGGAGGGATACCCAAAGTTCGTATTGATTCAGGAGCATAAATATAATTCAACGTATAGTATACTGTTAAGCACGCTCGTATTCAGCGCTGATAACGGAGGGCCATGTATATAAATGAATGCAAGCAGTCTTTTATGATATTTTTTTCCGTTCAGAGAGGAGTTGTGGCAAATGTATTTAGTGCTTACATGTCTGCCTCGTTCAAGCGGACGACTTCGCATTAGAGACAACAGGAGCATCAAGCGCAAGTGGGCATATTCATAACCTTCCTGTTTGACATCAATAAACGCAGTTCAGTCTGAAAAGGAAATATTAGTTTGCTGGATACTCGAGAGCAAAGAAGCTTCACAATTTAACGGAGCTCAACTATTCCATGTGATTTACGATATGGCAAACCACGAAGTATTCAGTGATATCTCGAATGTGCTAAGCGGCGGTGGGTGAAAATTATGGTTGCACTTCTAAACGTGGGGCAAGTTGCCACGCTTCAGGGTTTCTTTGTTACAAAAGAGGCTATCCTCAGAATAGGTTCAGATAAAATGCAGGGCTTTTGTGCTTCCGCAGATGGAGAAAAACAAGAATATAGAAGCGTCCTTTACTTGAAGCGAGATGACCACACCTTGCATGAGTTTAAACATGAGTAAAGCGGACATGAACATTTATCCGTGTTTAAATATTTAGAGGCCGTTTTCCTAGCTTTTCCTTTACTAATAAAAGCAACAGACAGATACGATTCTTCACTGAATGCTCATTGGCACCCGCTGTCTCGTGTCCCAATGCTCTTTTTACTTGACTGTTCTCGAGATTGAGGCAGCTGAATGGCTCAGTTTTCTAAGCTAATCGAATTTATTGTTGGTTCTTGAATCGTCAGCATCAGCATCGTCTCAATTCTCAGCATTTGAGCTCCAGGGTCAGAACCAATCACAGCGCGCGTCATTGCTGTTGTAAAAAGATCAGAACCCTTGCTTAATAGCAATATCTGACAACTGGTAAGATTTAATTACCTCGCTAGGGCTACTTTCATTTGACCTCATATTGTAAGAAATTAACAATGAAGAAAAAATTCGCAGGGTACACATATCATGTTACAGCTGCAAATGTTCATTGGTTGGGCATACTGAATTTTAGGGTTTAAATATTTAAAAGCTCTCGAAAACGATGTTTACGAAAATTACGAACACCGCAAGAAATATCGGCATTCCGTCAATCACATTCGTATTTAAAACATGTTTTATGTAGCATATCGAACATCGAAGGGCGTTGCAATAAAACCAAATGCATATCCTATTCCTTCTAAACTTAGATATGCCGATGTACGCGACTGAGCCCCGTCGCTAATGTCCCGGCGCGTTCCTCCCGCGTCACGTCCGCACAGCAAGCGAAAAGGCTCACTATAGGTCTTCCGATCTACGTCAGAGGCGGATGGATGGCAATGACACGCTGTTAGGTGGGTGACACCCAATCGGGGGGGGGGGGGGGGAGTACCGATAGGCTATCACCCTATCGTAAGTTAGTTCTTAAATTATAATCACAACGCCAAGCTCTTATAATTGAGTCCAGTACTGACAAAGACTTCGTATATAGGTCTGTTGAATTAGAATGTCCCTTCAGAAGTATATATATATATATATATATTAAAGTCACCGTAAAGAGGAAAACGAGAAATTACTGCTCTACATTCACAAACATTTGTATTTGACTGAAAATAGACCTACATTAATCGTCCTCCCCCCCCTCCCTCCCCCAGACACATACTAATGTTCTCCAATTCCCAGAAGAAAATAGACTCATCGCTCGCCTCAGCTGCTTTCACGAGCCACGAGGGATGAAGCGGGTGTAATTTAGGATGCTCCTCTCTGATTCTAAGCCATAACTTCCATTCACTACCAAATTGTCATTAAGAATTCCTATTTGATATATATTTCACAAGTTTGCACCGAGAGGTCCGAAATTAATATTGATATTTATTGTTACATTTCTAAGGCCAACTTTCTGAGCATCGATTTCCTTTGGTTAACGTCCAAAAGCAACTCAGGCTATGAGAGACGCCGCAGCGGAGCACATAAGCAATAGCGACTACCTGAGATTCTTTAACCTGCACTGATATCAAACAGCACACTGACGCCTGGCTTTTCACATCCACCGAAAAGCGTCCGCCGCAAGAAGGACTGCATCTCGCATAATTGAGAGCAGTCGAGCGCCCTACCCACTGCGCATCAGCGGCGGGGATTTCTCAACACTGAACGTAGCTTGTGCTGTCAAACGTGCATCAACGTAGCAGTAATACACTTCGTTTGCGCGTGACTTTGGAGCAGTCGCCGTCTACTGGCTTCTAAGCGCTATATTTTTTTTTCGCTAATTCTGCAACAGTAATGACCTGGTTTGGTTGTGGGGTTTAACGTCCCAAAGCGACTCAGGCTATGAGAGACGCCGTAGTGGAGGGCTCCGCAAATTTCGACCACCTGGGGTTCTTTAACCTGCACTGACATCGCACAGCTCACGGGCACCTTGCTTTTCGCCTCCATCGAAAAGCGGCCGCCGAGGCCTGGATTGGATCCCGCGTCCTTGGGAACAGTATTCGAGCGCTGTAACCCCTGCGCCACTCCGGCGGGGCAGTAATGATCTGAAAGGTGCTGCACGAGGTTCTCCTTTATTACTGGGTGTGTCAGCTTCTCAGCTGCCAAGTTCGAGAGGTTCGCGAATGCCGTGCTCGAGAGTCTCCACAACCAGCCACACTGCACCAAACAAGTCCCTACGTTGTTCAGCGGGGAAGGCAACGGCCCCGGATGAAAGTGCAGATCACCGGAAACTAAGGCTGAAGTTGATAGAGGGCTTAGTGGCTAGACGTGGATATACACGTACTTAGACACTACTTTCAGAATGCCACCGTTGGCCTCTGTCAGGCGGCTCACGCAGCTTAGCGATCCTCTCCGCTGGTCTGTGCGTTGCTTTTCGTTTGCTCCACCCACTAACGCCATGGCCACGGGCTGCTCGTGAAACTGATATCTCGTGTTCCCCCCTTTACGTGCTGTGTATTGTTTGTTAGTAGATTTGGGTGGATTTTGCCTTTTTCCATTCTACTCAGCTGTAATACATTGCCCAAAAATATCCACAATGCCCCAAAAAATGCTAATATCTGTAAAGAACATTTGCAGTTGTAAGATGTTTATTGGAGCACCAAGACCGTAGGCAACGTCCGCAAGCCAAAGCGACGGGGGTAGCATTCGAGCCAACAGTGCACTGCCAACAAGGCTCCGGCTCCACTTATTCTACCTCTTCGGGTTGGCGCGCGAGCTGATGGCGATCGGGATTACTACACAGTAAACAATTCACCATGCCCAATAAATAGTTGCAAACACTTCTTTTTCAACTATTATGGTCTACAACACGAAATATTAATGAAATAAATAATTTAATAAGAAACGTCCGCGAGAGATTACCCGCAGATAGAACAGGGGACAAGCGCCTTAAGTGTAATGTTGCAACGTTGCTGCTATCAAAGCTGCAAGCACACAGCTGATAGAATAAGCCTTAGCCTAAATAATCTATGGCTTAAATAAGCCATAGCTTTCCTTTTTAGCCGTACGGCTGCGCTTGGGTGGAGGCCAATAGTAATTACTCCCTTATTACCAATTTACTCTACCTTGGGGGATTCCCCTAAATATTCGATTAACATTAGTGTAGTGTGCTGGTTCCAGTTAACAAACTATTAGATTTTGATAATATCAAGAAAGTGGCTTTTAGAGCGTAGAAAACTACTCAAGCAAGTGTGGTAAGGTCTCGACAAATGCCTATCACATACAGGGCAGAACAAGCGAAAGAAGATGGCTGCGGAGTTTGAAGAGCACTGAACAAGGGTAGAGTGGGAACCTCAGATCTTAATAAAAGCCAACGTTTCGACAAGTGGACTTATCTTCGTATAGCTGCTCAAATGAAGGCAAGTACTCTTTATAGAACGGTGGCTCGACTGGCAAGCTGAGGCTTCCTCTCAAACTTTGTTCGGTGCTCTGGCACATACAGGGACACACAAGGAAAAATTCACAGTTCAAGGAGTTTAATGCCGGGGAAACAAGTTTAAGGCCATGCGGAACATTTGTAGTACGCCACGCTGCAGCCTGAAAATGTCTTCTAATAACCTGTATGTAATGTCTTGTAATTCAGCGCGGAAGCGGTGTAATAAGACACCGGCAGTTGCGTCCACGCTGCCGTAATGTGCCACAGAGCATCACTTCCTCGATTTGTGCGGGCTCATCTTGTGATAAAGCGCTAAGCGTTTCAAATCAAGACCAAGAATCGGAATACAATGCTGCAAAAAGACTTGCACTGGCTGCACGCCGAAGGGGACGAAACCAAAAAAAAACACGGCTGCAGGGGGATATTAAATCTCACCAAATGGCGACGGAGCAGTGACCAGCAAGGGCATCGAAATCTTCGCAAAAGGGGCACTTTGAGACTTGGGAACGTAATTTATACGCTTTCCCAGGCGGTACAAGGCCCGCACTACAGCAGACGGCGATTAGAAACCGCTTCGTGCTTCGTCAGTTTCCTTATCTCCGTTGCCTTGGTTACCTCTGGTTGCCTACTTCGCAAGAATCTCACAAAACCAGAAACGTTTCGTCAAGACTGGTGCAACATCAAGGGGGTGCGATGTTGCATCGGTCTTGACGAAGGCTGGGGGTGCGGGTCCCAGCCTTCGCCCCCACTCCACTTCCGCCATGGTGTGCCGGCCGAGGGCGCACCTAGAGCAATGACTGCCAGCAGCTGCCGTCAGGGGCGCTGCTGGCAGCACATAAATTCGATGGAAAAGACAGAGTGTGGAATTATACCGAAAGTGGAAAAGGAAGATCAGGAAGGAAGCTTTCTTTGATAACTGATAACAGCTGGTAGAATAAGCCTTAGCTTAAATAAGCTATGGCTTAAATAAGCCATTGCTTTCCTTTGTAGCTGTATGGCTGCGCTTGGGTGGATGCCAATAGTAATTATTCCCTTATTAACCATTTACTGACGCGACCTTTCGTAAGAATGCGATCGAGGCCGCAGTGCCGTTCCGTGATCGTCGTGGTGATCCTGTGCTAGCTACAGCCAGAAGAAGGCTACTCAAAAGCTGTCCTGGGAGTCCTCAAGGTGTTCGGTGCCTGGTGCTTCTTCGTGGTGAGGCCTTTCCACGTTCAAGGGGGTTTTGGTCAGGGTTCAAGCTAGCTTTATAGGATTTGGTAATGTAAAGGTGTCATTATCTTGCGCACAGGCATGTCTTTCACCTCCCCGGGAAGGGGCTCGGCAGATTGGTTCGCCAGCCTGCCGAATGAAAGCTTGCATCTGGAATCATTTGCTAAAAATGGTGTCGATGTGATTCCTGTCGCACTTATACCGATAGGCGCTGGAATGCTGAAAATGAAAAATCCGAAAACTATTCAGCAGCAACTCAAAAGTCTGACGGATCACTACCTTGATATCTCTAAGGTGCGACCTTTCGGGAGACGAGGTATAGTTTGAAAATCTGCAAACATTAACTGTGTGTCAGATCTGCTACGCTGCAGTTCTTTTACATCGATTCCTGTCAAAGCCTTTATTCCTGAACAGCTGGCTTGCACTAAGGGTATTGTGCGTGGAGTGGATCCTGCATCTACTGCTCAAGAAATTTTGGAGGAATTTCAGGACGCAGGAGCTGGTGTTCTTTCAGTATATCGCTAGTCTCGCATAGTGGCCGGGGTGCATGTTGCTACAGAGTCAGTTATAACAACTTTTGCCGGTCTCATGTGTCCATCTGAGTAACACATTTGGCCAATTATTTATCGCATTGACCCGCTACGTCCTCGCCCCCTTCAATGTACCAACTGTTGGCGATTTGGACACAGTGGAAGAGCGTGTAAGTCTGCGACAAGATGCAGGATGTGTGGGGAAGGACACTCTTCTAATAGCTGTACCGCTGCAAGACCAAGCTGTTGTCTGTGTACTAACGAGCACTCGGCTAATGAAGCCAGTTGGGAAAAACGATCTCAGGAGCAGGCGTTACTACAATTAATTCAAGAGAATCGTTACTTTCGAGCAGATGCTTATGCCCTTCTTGATCGGAAAAGGCACACTTATGCCAACTGTGTGCGCCCTTCTACTCCAGACTTTGAGACCACGTTGTCTACCGCAATTGTGAAAACGGTTGAAAAAGCCCTTTCTGTCGTGGTTGACCGTATGCTTACCAGCTTTACTGAAGCTTTGTCTAGTATTGTTGGTAGTCAGTCATCTTGCGCACCTCAACCTGTGCTGACTCCAGCATCTATTTCATCTCAAACCTGTGCTGAAAGTTTAAATGCAGATTCTCCTCTAGTGCTGGCTCAAGTGCACCCAATCGACAGTGTCCCTGTAGGCATTTCTCGCAAAGGTATTTGCTCTAATGAGGTTGAAATGACATGCCCTACTCAAAAGCGCCGTGCTTCTAGCTCACCCTCTAAGTCCTCCATTTCCCAGACCAAAACTAAAAAAGGGCCTTCCAAAGTTTTACAGCAAACCGATGTGTTAAAAGAGGGGGTTGCGGCCTCACTGTTAGGCAAGTAATCATGGCAGGTGTACAAGTTCTGCAGTGGAATTGTCGCTCTACTGTAGCTTCACTTCCAGATTTATATCTTCTCCTTTCAACACATTAGTCAGATATAGTGCTTTTCCAAGAAACTTGGCTCTGCCCCGCAAAGTCATTTACCTTAAAGAAATATCATGTTTTCCGCGCCGATCGTGTAAACGGTAGGGGCGATGGTTTATTAACTTTGATATCGTCAAAATTATGTCACCGGGCAAAAATAAGCAAAACAATAATGAAACCTGAGTGTGAGATTTTGGCTGTATATATCACATTGCCGCATTGTGGCCCTGTCACAGTCGCTAACGTCTACTGCCCCACAGGTGTACGTAGCACAGACTATTTTGACAGATTACTTACAAATTCTAATAGGGTAGTTATTGCAAGTGATTTTAACTCGCACCATACTCTTCGGGATGACTACTCCGACGCATGTGGACAGCTGTTATGGACGTGGATGTCGGCAAATGCTGTGCGCTGCTGCATTTTTTGGGCTATAACCTTCATGCGCGGAAATTCGAAATCTGTCATCGATTTATCCCTGGCAGCAGGTGGGATAGGTATAGGAGGATGGTCCACAGTAGACAGTGGTACATCTAGTGACCACTTTCCAATAACATTTACCATCATGATGAGCACAACACGAGATAGAAGTTTGGACCGTAAACTAGTAATCAACGCCAAATATGCAGCTTCGCTACGCTCCTCCCTCAAATCAAACCTTTGTTCATGTAGGACCGACAAAGCACAAAAGGTATTTTCCTCAATTGCAAATGCTACTGTAGATTCCCAGTTCACTGTGCGGTCTACAGTAAACAATAAGTCGCCATCCCCGCGATGGAATGATGCGTGTGAGAAAGCCTTCCGCCGTAGAAAAGCAGCATGGAAAAGCCTTTCTTATAACCAGAGCCCAGTAAACTGGATAAACTACAAATTTTGTTCGGCGTCATTCAAAAGAGCCATAGCGCAGGCAAAGGATGAGTACAACGAAAATTTAAATACTTATTTGTCAAACCCTAAGCAGAGGAAGACTTTGTATCCTTTCATTTAACTAAATAGAAACTCGCACTTATCTCAGTCATTAAGTTCAGTAGTGTTGTCTCCACAGGAGGCAAAGGATGAGTTGGAACAAATTCCCCAAGGACTAGCATTACGTTTCCAGGAGCAGTGCAGAGTTCCCTAGCACGCTGCCATTTCCTGCTCAGACTATGTTGAGGTTGATGGGTCAGAACTCCTATCTGTGATTTCTTCCATGAAAAACTCTGCTCCAGGTTGGGACGGGGTTACGGTAGGTATGCTCAATATTTTAGCAAATCATTTCACTCAGGATCACCTGGATCTGGTTAATGAATCATTAGAATGGGCATGGCTGCCGCACGTCTGGAAAGTGGCGAAAATTATATTGCTCTTGAAAGACCCTGGTAAAGGATTTCATGTTGAAAACATTTGGCCGATAGCTTAATAGTAAAATTAATAGAAAGAATTGTGCATGGCCGCCTCTCAAAGCATATCTCAGAGGTTAATGCTTTGAGTTCTTCCCAGATTGGTTTCCGCAACGGATGCTCAATATGGTCTGCACACGTAGAAGTAGAAAGCAGGATTCGCCTTGCAATGTACAACAAGGAGGTATCAGCGTTAGTGAGGCTCGATATTGCTAAGGCCTATGACAGCATTGAACATTCGATTCTACTTAACAAGTTGTCATTATTACGTCCTCAATTCTACATCTATGCGTGGATCAGGGAAGTTTTGAAAGGACAAGAGTTCTTTTGCACTGATAGCTCATTAATCTCAGACACCTATGCACAGACAAGAGGGGTGCCTCAGGGCTCTGTGCTCTCCCCACTCCTTTTTAATATATTAATGTGTGATATTCCGGTTCATCCTGATGTCACTGTATATGTGTATGCAGATGACATAGCATTCTTCCCCTCTGCAAAAGATATTCATGACTTATATCGTTCACTACAGGCTTACCTAAATGCACTTGAGGTCTGGTTGGACAAAATTAAATTGGTTTTAAATGTGTCCAAAAGCAGTGTGCTAGTTTTTAAAACCATCACCCCCTTATATGTTTCGTTAAACTACCGCTCAGATGTGATACCTCAAATGGAATCTGTGCGGTATTTAGGCATTACGTATGATGCTAGTATGGATTGGAGGCTTCACATCAAGTCTAATGTTTGGAAAGGTGAACGTGCCCTTGGTAGACTGATACGAATAAGTAACAGGAAATTTGGTATGCGTCGAGATACTCTTCTACTTGTGTACAAAGCCTATGTGAGACCGATTCTGGAATTTGGCTGCATTCTTTTTTCTGGGTGTCCAAAATATAAGCTCATCCTTTGCTGCTTTTAGAAAGACGGGCCTGCCTCTCTGTGTAGGTCTTCCACAGTCAGTCTCTACCACTGTTCTGTACTTGGAGGCCCGCATTCCGGACCTTAACTTCCGTTTCCGCCTTCTAACTGTCAGATCATTCTTGCGATCATTTGAGACTACTCCCGATGTGGCTATACCTATTTTTCTGTCAAACCCCTCCCTCTTTCTCACTCACCAGTGGCCAAGGGTATGCAACCCCCAGGTTGTTTTTACGCAGAGCATTTTTACAAACATTGGTGTGGACCTTGCTTCTATATGTGCTATTGGTTGCCCAACGTCCTTTGTGGGTATAAATTATGATTCTATATTTCCATCTAATGTGAAGCACTGACCCTCAAGTCTAATATCCAGTCTCCTATGTGAACACCTTGAAAAGGTCCCTGATCACACGGTAATTGCCACTGATGCGTCTGTGATTGCGCACAAAGCTGCGATTGGAATTTTTTCGGAGTCTCTTTCCTGGAGTTTTTCGGTGCGTGTCCCGGATTACACACCGATATTTCTAGCAGAGTTTATGGCAGGGAACATTTAGTAGCGCTAGCCCATAGCGCTACTAAAAGTTCCCTGCAGTCAATCTAAAATAATTTTTCTATCAGACTCTTTTTCTGGTTTGTTGTCACTGGAGTAAGCACGGGATGCTCTGTTGAGCCGCTCACTAAGGTATTTCATACCGGGGTGGGTGAAAGAAATACGCTTCATCTGGGTCCCCGGACACAGCGGTATTTTCCAGAACGAAGCGGCAGATTTCCTGGATAAATCAGCTCTTGATGCATCTGTTTCATGTACCATCCCTAATATCAGCATTTTTGGAATGTCCCAATTCCAGCGATATCAATACCTAGCCGCTACATGAAATGATTCTTTGCTATCTACAGCCGAATACCAGCATCTCAGATACTCATGGAAAGTTCGAGCATGTAAATCACGGCAGTGTGAGGTAACGATGATTCTCCTGAGATGCAGGATTCCTCGCCTAAATCTTTATTTATGTAGATGCGTGATCAGCCCCACAAACCTTTGTGAGGCTTGCGGTGAAATTGAAAATATTGATCACTTCCTTCTCGCTTGCCGAAGGTTTTCACATCAGAGGAGGGTGCATTTAGAAACTCCATTTACATGCTTGGTATTTACGTTGTCGGTCCCGCTTCTACTCTCCTTCGATGCGAGTGCAAAAGGATTTGCGGTGCCTGAAATTTGTCAGTACTTACATAACTACATCACAGCTACGGACAGATTCCCTTGCTAATTGTATTCCGAATTTACAAAACTCCAAATTTTCGCTTCATATTTTTTAATTCAATAACTTTTGTGATCTTAAATCTTATGTTTTTGTTTAGTTGTCAATTACTTTAACACACTAATTAAGTTTGTGTAGGATATTTGGCAGTTCACACTGAACCCTGACTAATCCCCATTCGTGGGTATGTGCCAAATATCAAGGAAGAAGAAGAACTCAAGAGGCAGTGCCCTACTTATGAAGCTAGATCTGGGTGCCTGAAAACACGAAGCTACAAAAAGAAATTTAACAATGAAGATGATGCATGTGCTATATGTGGTAACTCCAGTAATTTATTGACCACATTTTAGTCGAATATAATGGTATCCATCCGGAAGTCGATGAAGGCGCAGTACCTCTTCCTGAAGCTCTGGGGTTTAGAGATACAAGTGGCCGGGTGAATAAACCGGCGGTGGAAGCTAGCAAAAAACGACTGGAAGACTGCTGGCATAAAAGCAGAAAAGTGATATAATATTAGTAATGTAGAAACAAAACTTCAATAAATAGAATGATAGTATAGTTAACAAATCTACAACAATAATTAGGATATAGGGAGAAGAATGAGCATGATAGCTACTGCTACCACTGTGTTTCAACGGGGAAGTTCCTATATTCCATCCATTCATCCATCCATCCATCCGTGCGGAGAGGAGGGGGATGAGCACTGCCAGTCCGTCGTGCGGCCGAGCGCATTGTGCGCCGTCCTAGCAGAAAATGCGGCCGCGGATATATATTTGTTTGTGCGTGTGTGTGTGTGTGTGATTTAGCATGCTCACGATGAATACTTCCCCATCTACTATATTCACAGCGTTTACACGTGTTTAAGCATTTGATTACTTTTTATGTCCAGCAGTAATTAGGTGGATAGACTGCGCAATATATCAGCGTGTAAGAAGATGAAGGCTTTTTTTTTATTTATAAGTACTACATAACAAAAACACTTCACTTTGTTTTCTCCTTGACTGTTCATTGGATCGCTTACCTTGAGGAGATTGTTCCTTTTTCTTTTCCATAAAGGAAGGGGTTTCAAAGGTTTTCTTTGGCAACCAAAAGTGAAACTATATTTATAATATTGTTACAAAACATAAATACTTGCGTACATAATATCTACATACATATATATGCAATCCATCAACCTTTTTACAATCCATCACAGTGCATAAACTGCAGAACGGAAGGCGAGAATGACCACAACTAGTTCAATTGTAATACACAAAATAGGGAGGATATCGACCTACTGGCAATGCCTTAACTTCAAGAGCTTCAAGCGCTGCCTCTGTGCTTCGCGGTCTTTGTTAAGGTCCTTTGGAAGGAACCTGAATCTAAGCAAAGCATTAAATTTAACGATGTCCCCCAAATTTATATTTGCGTGCTCACAGCAACCAATCGGGGGCAGCATCAAGTTTGGCAGACTGCTTGCAAATTCAAGCAAACTTTCCCCATGCAGCTGATTTGTGCGGCTGAACACAGTAAAAGCATCCTCTATGAGTTTGTTTCTGTTGTACAGTCTTTGGCTTTGATACACAAGGCCTCTTTTGTCAAAATGTAATGTAAATTAGGAATTTAAATCTGCCCTTGCTTCATTTTGTGCGACACACAGATACTCTCCATAAACAGGACAGCCATTTTTGACAATCGCTTTCCTTGCCACATACCCTGCGACGTAAAACACTTAGGCATTGTTGCTTTTATTTTCTGAGTACCCAGAGTGATCATTTTCAAGATTGGCCTCAATGATGTCTTCATCATCATAGATTTTCCCTTTATCATGATATCATATACAGCATCTGAAAGGTGCTGCTTCTGCATAGACTCCGAAGTGCCAGCGAGGCTCAACAAAGCACTTACGACGTGTGGTGAACAATTTTCTCCCTTCGGTGATTGTGCTAGATTATAGATTTACAATTTGACACTCACAAGGAACAGTGACACTGTGGAATGAACATCACTTCCTGAAGATTGCTGTATTATCCCAAACATATTTTCAAGTTTATCTTGGCTGAGACGAGATGTCATTAGATATTTGAACCCTCCCAGGTACCACAAAGTTGGCTATGAAGGGCGGGCTCCGGTGGGTACGATGTAGGCAATGCAGGACAGCCCCAGTGGGCTCAATGTGGGTACTGCAAGAGAAATGTGGGCAGCCCTGGCGGGGCAGCCCACATTTCTCCGGCATTGCCAAAAGGACACATCCCGCCAACTCCCCCCGATGGTCTTACTTTGGACAGATTTGGGCAGCCGCTCTGGATGAACATTTTTTTTTATTTCTGTTAGCCCCTCAAGTAATGACATAGGACCGACGCGGCTTCTATAGCGCAAACCGCACTTGGGCTTGCCCACATTATTCTCATAGGGGTCCGACGAAGGAAATTGATGGAAATCCCTAGTCCAGGTTTTCCCAACCAATATTTATGCACATAATTAAGTAATTATTTTATACATGTCTGCACTTTGTAAACAGCCACAATAATAAATTTTGCACTATTTCATAGCGTTCATCTTTCCTAAAAGACTTCATGTACATCCTGTGCCGGCTACGGAGATGTGTGTTCTGAACAGTAATATTGTGGACAGTTGCAGGCTGTCCCGGGGCAACAGTTAGCAATCAGTTTGTTTTAGTATGTTTAGCGCAATTTTCATGAGCGCGAGAACTAAAGCCACGTAAATTTCTAACCGACTAAACATGGTAACAACTGTTATACAAATCATCTATAACAGTAATTTAGGGCAACATCTAATACAAACAGAGGTTGAACACAATGATTACGCAATTGCACGCACGCCTTCTAGCCCCATTACGGCCTATGTGGGACCTACAGCGGTTTTGTGTAGGCAGCTCTAATTGGGCTGGGTGTTGGTTTTGAACCAAAAGCCAATTTGCTGTTGCACGTGCCTTCAAATTCTCCACAAGGAACCGATTTTGGTATCATGCGGGCCCTTCCGCCTTCCAGCCCCATTACGGCCTATGTGGGATATAAAGCAGTTTTATGTGGGCAGTCCCAATTGGGCTGGGTGTTGTTTTTAAAGGCCTAGAGCCCACCTGCTGTTGCACGTGCCTTCAAAGTCCCCACAAGGAACCGATTTTAGTACCATGCGGGCACGCCTGCCTTCCAGCCCCATTACCGCTTATCTGGGACCTAGAGCGGTTTAGCTAAGGCTGCCTCATTTGTGCTTCACGAGGGCATGCCCAAATTGAGCTCTAATTCATATTTCACCTCCCCTCAAGTAACCTACAAGGGGCCGATTGGGGCAGCATGTGGGTATGTCCGTTTTCTTGCACCACTACGACCCATGTTGGTCCCACAAAGATTTAATGGGGGCGGCCTCATTTCGGATTTATGAGGGCTTTTCCATAAAAAGCCCACATTTAGGTTGGATTGCCCTCAAATATCCGACAAGGAATCGTTTGGTCTGGATGCAGAAATGTGCAATGCATTAGCCCGAGCAATGCCCCTATTGGACCCATGCAGGTGGAACAGGGGAAGGCCAAATGGGGCTTGCCCACTTTTGCCCCATCAGGGACAAATGCAGGTTTTATGATGGTTGCCCCAGCCCCACTTACCTACATCGGACCTACTGGGGCCCCACATTCTGTACCATCTGGGCTAGCGTAGAACACAAGCATGAAAGCAAGTCAAGGGTGCTCTTTACTATAACCTCTGCAGAGGGCATGTGCTAAAGCAGACGTTTGCGGGTTTTGTGCGACACCACGGACACGAGCACCCGCGAATAGCCGTGCGTGGCAGCGCCGTGTCTGGGAAAAAGGGGATCCTGGTGGTGTGCCAATGACGAGTGTTTGGACCTTTTAGGCCCCTCGGCGGAGGCAACACACCACTTTGGCCATGCTTCCCATAGACGGCACCTCAGGCCTGACCCGACTAGAGGAAATCGGCAGTCGCCTTTTCCTATCCTCCCCTCTATCTTTTGTTTTCTTGTCTTCTTTCCTACAACTGTCCTGTCTCTTCCTCTTTTCTTGGATTTTTCCTTTTCCAGGCGGCAAGGGTTAACCTTGTGTGGCTAACCACCCTGTGTTATGCAATATTTGGTTATAGTCAGGGTGTAAGGCTGGCGTGGACTGGACTTTCTTGGAAGCTCCTGTCCCGTCCCCTTGTTGGGCTCGGTGGTGGGTGGCCGCCACCCTGGCCGAACAACAACACTATTTTTATGGCTTCTTTAGTCTCACATGATCGAACCCGAAAAATGGGTCGCACCGACGAAACTTCCAAATTCTGCCTGAAAAACCCAAACAGGTTCCCACGATTTTATGCAGTGCACAGTGACAACGCTCAGAAAACGGCTAGACAAATCTCACCTTTAATACTGACCAAGACACTTATAGAAGTAATAGGTCCGGGTTACAACTGCTCTCGGGGCTGTAAACCTGTTGCGTATGCAAGAATTCAATCTGCGATATCGGATAGTTACGTCTCTACCTGTCTCTCGTTTTTCCATTACGATATCATAAAAAAACAGCATTTGAAAAAAGTTCTTTGTCACAAGCAGCCTTCAAAAATGCGCACGTAACATATCTAAAGGATGGTCCATAATGTGCATAGGTGTCTTATCGCATCTTTTGTGGCTTCCTTACCTTAGCGTTGACGCCTGCGTGCTCATGAAAAAATCTGAACCGTGCAATGCTAAAGTGTGCTCAACTAACACCATATTCTATCCGCAGGTAGTGATGTGTCAAAAATGGTGAAGGAACAGATTATTTAGCGGAATTTCTTTGTCATCCCCGATAATCTTGTCGCCTCTGTGCCGTCGCTTTTTGATGCAGATGCCTTTTAGCTACAGACCGATATGAAGCCCTTCTTCACAGCACATGGCAGCTGGGGTATATACCTAGCAGAATAGTCAGTCAATATTTTTCCTGCTTGTGACAGAGTCGAGCCACGACCGCGACTTCGCACTCGTGCAGTTCAAGCGCGCGTCGCTACACAGTAGTCGACGCGCGCTCAATGCATTGCGTCGACTACACAGTAGTCGACGCAATGCATTGAACGAGCTAGCAAGACTGGGACTCCGGCGACGGATTTAGGGGGCACACTACGTGAGTACCGTTTTTTTGAGCGCATCACTTGCGATTTGCGTGCATATATACGGACTGGCCCCATGCTCCTATTTGGGTCGCACGGCGCGCTTGATGATTTTGGCATCGGAGCCTTGGCTTACAAATAAAATATTCTAAACAAGCTTCATCAAGAACGCAACTATAGATAGAGAAAAACGGTTACTGAAGATGTGGAGTGTTTCGTTCGGCCATGCGGCGTCTGCAGTCGTCCAGCCAACTTTCTCGGGGCATTGAAATTGGGATTTTTATCGACGGGTGTTTGAATCATGGACCACGGTTATAGAGGCACAGAACTGATACCATTAAGACGTAGTCGGCGTGCGGCTTTAACGCTTTCCGAAGTGGTATTCGAGATTATTCATATCGAAACACTCAGCCTTTCGAGAGTACCTCTGCGTTTAAAATGAGCCTCTTCGCTTTTACGTTTTATATCTCAGAACTGCTCCGGTTGAATTGCGTTGGCGAAAACTGAGGCAGGTCTTTACTTTGATATATGCGAACTTGTACCGAAATTTCACTGGATGCGGTTACTCCTAAGTTGTGATACATCAAGGCCTTATCTGCGACGCTGGGTTCCAAAAAAAAAATGCGTCCCATTCAGATATGCGTGTTGAGTATCATCGCTCCTATGTGCTTTTGACGCAAATTAGAACGCGTTTTATTCTTCCTTTCATTGCCGTATTTATCCCACATTGCCGTATATATCCCACATTCTCAAGGAGTGTTACCTGTCATGATGCTCAACCATTGCGATTCGATGTGATGCACTTACCATCCAAGTGAAAGTGGCTGGCAAGAAGGTTGTATAGAAAGGCAGCCAGTCATCCTGATAGACAGATAGGTGTAGCGAATGCCTGCATAGAGAAACATATACGTAAAGAGCGGACACTTCCATAGGGCCCTTCGGCCGAGCAGTGCCAGCGCCCCGTGCGGCTGGTCAGACCGCTAATTATGTCCTCCGAGGTTTTTGGCACGTGATTTCCTCGGTTTTGGTTTCGCTTTCGATAGAATGCTTTCAATTCTGACTTACCTTCAGCATTAAAATATTCAACTATTCAACTATTTGAATATATTGAATATATTCAAATATTCAATATTCAAATATTCCGTGCTGTTTCTCTGCTGACACAAGCCATCGTGGGAACTTTTGGACGTGGTGCCGGCTCTGCACAAAGCCCTGCTGGCAGTGCCGCGCTGCAAGCCCCGAAGCCCTGATCACCTGCATCGCCATTTCAACGAACTCTGCCAGCGCATGCGCAGTTGGCACACTGCAGGAACTGATATAACTAGGCGTCTTCCTGCTCGGTGGTCATTTGGCAGCGGCGGCAGCTCGTGGGATCACCTGCTTATCGAGGAATCCTGCTTTTTACAGTTTCCGTGCTGTTTCTCTGCTGACACAAGCCATCGTGGGAACTTTTGGACGTGGTGCCGGCTCTGCACAAAGCCCTGCCGGCAGTGCCGCGCTGCAAGCCCCGAAGCCCTGATCACCTGCATCGCCATTTCAACGAACTCTGCCAGCGCATGCGCAGTTGGCACACTGCAGGAACTGATATAACTGGGCGTCTTCCTGCTCGGTGGTCATTTGGCAGCGGCGGCAGCTCGTGGGATCACCTGCTTATCGAGGAATCCTGCTTTTTACAGTTTCCGTGCTGTTTCTCTGCTGACACAAGCCATCGTGGGAACTTTTGGACGTGGTGCCGGCTCTGCACAAAGCCCTGCCGGCAGTGCCGCGCTGCAAGCCCCGAAGCCCTGATCACCTGCATCGCCATTTCAACGAACTCTGCCAGCGCATGCGCAGTTGGCACACTGCAGGAACTGATATAACTAGGCGTCTTCCTGCTCGGTGGTCATTTGGCAGCGGCGGCAGCTCGTGGGATCACCTGCTTATCGAGGAATCCTGCTTTTTACAGGTTGGTGTACAAAGCACTCTTATTATTTTATCAACAATTAACCAACAATGTTGCTGCTGCTGCCGCTGCCATAGCGTCACCTTGCAATTGTTCCTTCCGTGATTTGTTGTTGTTGCTGCTGTGTTTTTTTAAGATTTTCAGACATGTCTTATAATTGCCTCTCATGTCAGCTGCCCATTGTCTTGGATGAAGGATCGGGGTCAGTGCAATGCTCAGAATGCTCGAGTGAGTACCACTTTGGCAAGTGCGCTGGCGTAACCGAGAAATCCTTTAAGGGAAAAACCGAAACCGCCAAGGCTAATTGGAGATGCCCAACATGCAGAAGCGCTGTGACACGCGTTCAAAGCGAAGTTGAAACCGATGTTCTCATGGCCATTAATCAAAAGCTCGAAAGCTTGCCGGCACTAGTTGAAAAAATCAGTGACATGGAAAAATCTGTTCAGTTCATGTCAGGAAAGTTCGATGAATTTGAGCATAAGATAAGAAGACAGGACACAGAAATAAAGGCGCTCAGAGAGCGGGTGGCAGAATTGGAAGAGAAGGATTTAGCTCGTGCTACAGTACAAGTTGATCTTGAGCAACAAATAAATGATCTAGAATTTCGCAGTAGGCGGCTTAATCTGGAAGTACACGGTGTCCCTGTTGTCGCGGGCGAAAACCTGTTATCATCTCTGAATCAGATTGCCGACATGCTTCAAGTCCCTCAGCTCACTGACGCTGACGTCGCATCAGCTCACCGCCTGCCAGCCAGGAGAGATAAAATCCCCGGAATTATTATCCGGTTTACCAAGCAGCAGACAAAAGACGTATGGCTTCAGAAAAGAAGCGTGCTGAAAGACAGTGAAACAAATGCTTTCATTCAGGAAAACCTAACTCGCTACCACAGAGAACTTCTTCGGGACGCGAAGAATAAGGCAAAGGAAAAAGGCTATGCTTTTGTCTGGTACGTGAACGGAAAAGTTCTGGTTCGAAAGACAAGCGGTGCAGTTGCCATTGTTATTAAGACCAAAGCTGACCTTGATGGCCTGTAACTGACGCATTGTTTGTTCTAATTTGTTGAAAAAAAAAAAAAGTGATGGATGGTACTCGCTATTACTTGCCCAGTGATGTTGATCAAGTGGTGTCAGATTTTCCGGCGACCTCTTACAAATGTATTCACCTGAATACTAGGTCTGTGAAAAACAAAGTATTCTGCCTGCAAGAATTTTTTGCTAGTTTTTCCTTTGAATTCTCTGCAATAATGTTAACCGAGACGTGGAGCACAAGTGACTGTGATGTTTTCAGGTTGAAGAATTTTACGACATATTATGCAAACAGACATGTTCGCGGCGGTGGTGTTGCGTTATTGCTTCAGGATGACGTTGAAGGCGAATTACTTGAAGCATACACTTTAATTACCACAGATTATGAAATGATTTCAGTTTCTACACAAAGTGCTGTATTCTCTGTGTGTTATCGCCCTCCTAACGGTAATATTGCATCATTCTTACAGTTTTATGACATGTTCTTGGCTTTTGTTGTTCAGTATCACAATAAGAAAACCTTAATAGCTTGTGGTGACTTTAATATTGATATGGGTAATCCCAACCAATCTGCTAGAGATTTTAATATGACTGTTATGTCTAATGGCTTTGTTAACCTGATCAATACACCAACCAGAGTCACAAGCGAAGGCCATTCAGTTCTCGATTTAATTATTACTAACTCTATGCAGCTGAATGCTTTTTCTTGTGTTTTATCTTGTTGTGTTAGTGATCATCTTCCCGTGTTTGCTTGCATTAAGAAGGCTAGTACAATAGGGAGTAAGTCCACATCAATCACATACCAAGCTATTACAGAATCATCTTTGAAATCCTTTAGGGATGCTCTCACGAAAGTATATTGGAGAAAGATAGCTGAACTTCATGACGCAAATGTTGCTTATAATACGTTTATCGATTGCTTTAAACAGATGTATCGCGACTGCTTTCCTCTTGTAACACGTGTGAAAAGTCGCAGAATCCGCAAGCCTTGGGTAACGCCAGAGCTTCGCAGAGAAATACAAATGAAAGACAAACTGTATAGAAAATTTTTGACCAGCCGGAAGGCTGAGGACCTTGCGGTATTTAAAAAATATAGGAATAAACTGACTAAAAAACTGCGGTCTGCCCGAACAGCCTATCATGTGTCACTTATAGAGGTTAAGGATGCTCGAAATGGTGTACTATGGTCGAGATTAAATACACTGCTGCAGCGGGACAGCTCACGCACTGCATTAACAAAAATAAATATTGATGGAAAGGAAGTTTCTGGCGTTGAACTCGCTAATGTATTCAATACTTTTTTAACGAGCTTGGCTACCCGTGCTGCCGGATCTGACGCTTGCAAATATGTTCGAATTCAGAATGATGAAACAATTTTTCTGCACCCAGTCATGGTAGGCGAGGTAGTGTCGGTGATAACAAATCTTAACAATAGCACTAGCTGTGACATTGATGGTATCCAAATACGGCCAGTCAAGCATGTAGTTGATATAATTGCTCCCATACTTGCTCACATCTTTAACATGTGTTTAGAGGCTGCAGTTTTTCCGGTAAAAATGCAATTAGCAAAAGTTGTTGTTCTTTACAAAAAAGGAGATCGCAACGCCCTCGGCAACTACAGACCAATCTCTGTTTTGCCAGTGTTTTCGAAAGCATTTGAGAAAATGCTCCATTTAAGAATGTCAAATTTCATCCATAAATTTAACTTGCTAACACCGTTTCAGTTTGGCTTCTGCAAAAGCAAATCAACTGAACTTGCGTTACTCCAACAAAAGGAATATATAATAAAGCAACTTGAAAACAAAGCTATTGTCATTGGTGTATTTGTGGACTTCTCAAAGGCTTTTGACCTGGTAAATCATGAAATCCTACTAAATAAATTACACTGCTATGGTATCAGAGGAAAAGCGCTCTCCCTCTTAAGTTCCTATTTGTCGTTTAGACAGCAAGTGGTGTTCATAAATGGTATACGGTCTGAGCCGAAGCCGCTCTTCTGCGGTGTCCCCTAAGGCAGTACGCTAGGGCCTCTACTCTTCAATATCTACCTAAACGATATTGTCAACATCAGCGATAATACAAAGTTTTTCATCTATGCCGATGATACGAGCGTATTTTTTTCAGGTGAAAATCTTCATGAACTTATCAAACAATGTAATGCCACAATGAAAGCACTTGAGGTCTGGTCTGCAGTTAACTTGATGCAAATAAACGAGAGTAAGACCAAAGCTCTCATATTTAGGCCGAAAAACAAAGTTATCCCACCGCACGATAATATTATATTAAACTCGCGGGCTGTAGAAATAGTTGAGCAATTTAAATGCCTCGGGGTTATATTTTCTGCCAGTATGTCATGGGATTATCATGTCAATTATATCTTGAAAAAAATAGCTCAAATCACTGGTATTATAGGCCGTCTAAAGTACATACTTCCCACAAAAACTAAGATGCTGGTATACAATTCAATATTCAACTTGCATTTAAACTATTGCCAGTTAGTGTGGGGCACTACAACATTCACCAACCTTGAACGTATTCATTTAATGCAAAAAAGATATCTCCGAAATACATATAATTTACCGTTCCGACATCCAAGTGCAGCTCTCTTTTGTCATTCCAGAGTTATTAAAGCACATAATCTTTATAAATATCGCCTCAGTGTTACTTTTAAAACAGAAATCAGGAATAATGTAACAAACCTTAAGAATTTAGCAGAACTAAGGAAAAAAGAATCAGTCTATCCAACAAGACGTGGCGAAGAATGGACAGTGCCAACACCTCGATTAAATCTTGGTAGGGAATGCCTTCAGTACACTCCTCCATCTCTTCTAAATAGGTATATCCACATTAACCTCGATTTGTTTTCTTTTCCACGTCGTGAACTACATAATTTGTTTTTGAATAACATGGTTTAAGTTTCATTATGTATACATATTGCTGTGTCGTGTATCTTCTGGTGTTTCTTGATGAGCTTGTTTTTAAAATTGTATAAACTCTTGTGTTGCCTCCCTGCCAATAATTAGGATTGTAGACTCGTCAAGCTGCTCAAGGGCAGCTTTTTTCTACGATTCCTCCATCTGTAGTTTTAGATGGGAAAATAAACTTTGACTAACTACATCGTCTAGAGTTGCCCGCAAGTGCTTTAATGATGCCATGCATACGGACGTATTAAAGTTGTGGATCGCAATCGTTTTACTGGAAATACCGCAAGGTTCTCGGAGAACATAAGCGCGGCTGACTTAGGTCATGCAGGTTAGAATAATGCGATCAGAGCTGTTGTGACTGTAATGTTTTGCCGTTATTGAGCCGTTTTTTTAGTGGCACACAAGGAGGCAATGGCTCCATAGAAAAAAGTTTATTTTCTTGTTTACATATTGAATGGCACAGAAAGAATACTGAATCCCACACTTTATAAAATAAATCATAAAACAAAGAGCAACAAGTTTGAAGGTATGGCGAAGCACGCGGAAAAGTGTCACGATGAAGAAATTTCGCATACCGGCTGTGTGTCCTTCCTCTAAAATATCACCCGTGAAAACATCAGGAAAGGATTTGTGAACTGGTGAGAAGAGAGGAGTCGCTGGAGAAAGATTTGATGCTGGGAAAGGTTGAGGGTCGCAGGAGAAGGGGTAGGCAGAGAACGCGATGGTTAGATGGCATCCTCGAGGCGCTGAAGATAAAGTTATGTGATGTTAGGAAGATAGTAAGAGACCGGAAAGCGTGGCGTGACATGGTCTATAGGGTCACGAAGAGTCGGACACGACTGAACGACTGAACTAAACTGAGACACAAGTAAGGAGGAAAAAATGCAGGCACAGCCCGCGCGGAATTTCTATAAATCAGCCTAGCTCAGTAGTCTGTTCAGAAACTTAAACACACCACACCGAATACATAATAGTAACCCAATGCTATGATTATACTCATGATCGCGGACAAAATTGCCCTCTGCCAGTATGGCAAGGGTATTACAGGGAATCCACTGTTAGCGACTAATAGCAGTAGGTGTCGTCGAAATGTAAGCCACGAACAGGCAGCAGCGCTTTTTTGACCCCGACGAGAATGCTTTAGCCATGACAAGAAATTCGGCATGTAAACATGGTGCTTACGAAGCGGCAAAAGCCCATTCATTTTGCAAACACAGCGAAGTAAACACCATTCACAAAACGATCCCAAATGGACAACATACACTTCTTGTACTGCCGAATAAAAGTTAAGTGTTAAGATACATCTGAGCCACCGAAAAATTATTTGCCTTAAAGCTGCCTTAGAAAATTACGCAGTCGAAGGAATGCACATGTTCTTCAGAAAAACACGACCCAAAAACATACACTAACTGCACACTAAACGTGCGTCACATCTCCTATTCTATGTTACACGTGCAAAATACGTTCACGTTGCGCCACAAACGACTTCTTAGCGTTCTTAGCACAACAACAGAAAACTATTTCTGCAGGCAAAAGGAAACTAGTTACCGGCCAAACAAGGTGACGCATTGAAAAACACGGTGAGGTGGGCGTAACCGGCGGCACATGACCGGCTCAGCATCAACGTTTATATGGAAAGAGAAAAGAAAGCATACGCTTTGATGCAAGCCGGTGTACGTATGATAAGCTATCTACCTTTGATGCGGAGTGGAAGCGAACATCGCTACGCTGCCTCGCGGGTGGTCAGACCCTTACTTGCTCGGCCGCGAAAAGGCTCGAGTGTCCGCTCTTTACGTAAGTATGTTTCTGTATGATGCCTGTCCGATCACTTCGTTCAGTTGTTCAGCAGCGTATCATGCATGACGAAATGCTGTAGCCATGTAATTCAAAACAACGTTCAATATTATATTAGTGATTTCTTCAGCAACCATTCATAGCGATAAGGGATACCCAATAATTGAGAAAGCTTAAGCTTAGGCTTTATAATTAGACGTGATGCTCTGCGTAGTACGTATTGCCGCCTTGTGGTTATCGGATGATAACTTGATTATACGTGTTTCTTTTGCGTACGTATAGACGAGGTTTATGCTTCAGCTGAGTATATATGCATTTACCCGCAGACTTAGCTAGACGGAATTCATATTGTCGACAGCTTCGTGGCGACGCAGACATTTAGCGTCGGGATCTTTCGCTTAGCGGACCACATTTGTCCTGCGTTGGCGATCTTCAAATGCTCGCTCACGTTAGAACTCAGCCTTTTCCGCACACTGACGTCGCTCCGCGTTCGTTTTTATTACTCGTAGCTCGGCCTTCTGGCTTCGTTTGAACTGTCCAGGTGCCTCATTACGAGCTTTCTCTACAGCTTCTTAATCCGCCTTGCTAAATCTTTCTTGTCGGTAAGCGCAACCACCACAAGATTTCCGCGAAGGTGCATCACGATAGCACACATCCCCAAAACCGCCACACTATTCATCCAATCTGCTACAATGCCATACGATGTCTCCGCACTCCAACCTTCCAGAGGGTACAGGTGGCCCAAAATTATTACGGAGCACGCGAGCGGCGGGCGAAATTAAAAAAAAAAAACTGCATGTCATTGTCTTCTATGAGATGTGCAGCAAAGAGACATGTATTCAGTAATACTTTGAGAATATATTAAATATAGGCTCGTTAATATCTAGTCAATATTAAAAATCAAGTATTAAATGTGTCAAAATATTTTATATGAAATTATACTCGGAGCATATTTCAAATATTTGAAAAGTACATATGTTTATTTAGCATGCAGTGGAAAAGAAAAGGCAAATGTTATTCGCACGTGTGGCGTCTGACAGCATGCATTGGCCATAAAATGGCCCTTCGGAGTAAATGAATGGTATCTCCTGGTGAAAAACTGCAGAAGTTTCTGGGGAATGTGCGCGAGAAGTGGCAGCTTGTTTATTTAGCTAGTGGGACATATGCTTCCAGAGGGTGCTTCAAGAGAGAGCTTAGCATATGCGCTTCTTCAGATTCTGTGCCCCGTCAAAAATAAGACTTAACGCACATGTTCATGACTGAGAATTCAACATCGGAGTGCTTGCATTCGCAAAAGCGGGGCCAGAAGGTAGCCTGCGACAAATTGAGTAGTGTGCTGTTGCATGTGCCTCCTGGCAAACGCTTCGTGCACACGCTAAATGCGGGACAGCGCCAGCCGCCACGGGACGCCTTGTTTGATCGGGTACCGGAATCTTTGGCTGGCGCTGAATGAACAAATGCTGTTTACCCTTTACTGGAGGCTACATTGAGCGAACAACCGCAGTTCTGTCGCGTTGTAAGTCTACACAATATGCAGTACTGACCTGATGTGAATTTGCACCGGAATCGTGCGCTCAGGCAGCAGCAAAGATGAAAGATAACGTAATGGTGTAGGTTTTTTAAAAAAACTAACTGTCGGTACCTAATTTGTGTTACTTATTGGCAAAATATGGCTAGAACAATTTTTATAATGCGGCAGAGAAAAGAAATTAATAGTGCTTTCGCAAATGTAAACATGGTGTTCAGCGTAAGCTTCGCACCATAGTCACAGTGCGTAGAACCTGAAAAAGATCGTGAGCGAAGCAGGCATGAAGTTTCCTTTTTCTTCCAGGAAAAAGTTAGGAGGTTTGAGCAAGTCAAACAAGAAATTAGAAAGGCAGAAAGAACTACCGAAAAACATTTATCAACTGTTGTTGCGTACAAGATTTCGTTGTCATGCGGCCGATTTTACATCGGAAAAAATGAACAGTGCGTGAAGGAGCGACTGCCTGAGCAAGCGAAGGCTATAGAAAACCACTCAACCCGAAATAAGTCATTCATTCCACATATTGCAAGGACTGTGAGGCGTTTTTAAGCCATTCGACATTCATCACCAAATGTAAAGACCTGACCTCACACGTCATTTAAGAGGTATTTCACATTCACGAATTTGGTGACACATGTATTAGACAACCTTATGTGGCTCTATACCAACAAGAGCTTACCTATCTCAATCAGGGACGGCTCTGATTGCTGCAATTTGTATCTCGGGACCATGAGTATATCTCAATTGATTTTCCTTCTGTGCTTTGGCTATCTGCTTTATATTGATCCTTGTGCCGCCATAAACTCTTTGGGTTTTAGTCAGCGCATGTTTCTGTCGGGGCTTTCCACTCGTGCTGTTGTTGAGCGCTGTTTCTTCATTTCGTTCAACACGAACCAACCAGCCCGACAAAGCAACGTTCTTGAAGTATTAGATTGCAGTGATGTGATGTCGGCTAGGATTAATCAATGATATAAATATGACATCTAGTTCCGCCATTTTAATAGTAATTGATCCTAGAGGACGGGTAATGCTGTTTCCTTGGGACATCTCGTGTGCGATTAGTGTTTTTGTGAATATGCTCCGATCTTGAGCAAGTTCACTTGAATCTGACCGTCTGTGAGTAGGAGGCTGAAGTTTTGAAGTGGTGGAGGTTGCAACTTAAAATAACGATATTGTCGTTCGGTTAGGTTTTTCATAAACATTAATGAGTATTTTCTTTCTTCAACTCGTATTGTGACATCTAGGAAGTTATTTTTTCAGTTCAGTAATTTTCTTCCAAAGAATGAATGAACTGTTCCGCACACCTGTCCATATTACGGATACGTTGATTCTCTCTCGATGATTCTCCTGTATTTTCGAAAATATGTAGAACACTACCGAAGGAGTTTTTGGTAACAGCGCCTTTTGAACTCCTAGTGGTAATTCGTTTTCATCATTTAGTTTAGTGAGTCTGCTGGGATCCCAAATGGGATCGCAAGTCTCACTTTTTATTAGATATTGTATGTAAAGCAACGCCTCCCCCCCCCCCCCCGCCTGTCAGGGTGATTTATTAAAACGTTTCCGCAACCATTCAATTCGACCACTTCAGAGCCCCCATAATACCACTTTCCGGTGACCATTACTATGCTGAACATCAACGAAAATTGCTTTAGTAAGTGATCAATGTCACCTTATTTCTTGCGTAACCTGCATGTATGTCAGGAAATATTTTGAGTGAAGATTCATCATGACTGAAATATTCGTAGCCCCGCCGGGGTGGTGCGGTGGTAAGACGCCCGACTACTGTGCCGGAGTTCCCGGGTTCGAACCCGACCACGGCGGCTGCGTTTCGATGGAGGCGAAACGAAGTGGCGTCCGTGTGCTGTGCGATGTCAGCGCACGTTAAAGATCCCCAGGTGGTCGAAATTATTCCGTAGTCGTCCACTACGGCTCCCCTTTCTCTCTCTATCCACTTTCACTCCCACCTTCGTCCCTTCCCTTACGGCGCGGTTCAGGTGTCCACAGAGCAAGTGTGACAGATACTGCGCCTTTCCATTCCTATGAACCAACCAACCAGCCAACCAACCAGAGATTCGTAAGGCAAAATGCTGATAAGACATGGTAAAAAATTGTGAGGTCTTCGAGCGAATGAAACATATTTGGTAGGCGTGCCGAGCAAAATACATACTGGACACACGCTATTTTTTTGCATTGCTTAGCACTGCATCATGTTTCGTTCGGAACTTAAACTAAACAATGCTGTGGCTTTTCTTGATACTCATCGTTGGTACACGTTGACAAATTTCGATGACTGATGCTTAAATGGACTTCAACAGAATGGCAAAGCGGGCGAGTTGGTGATACATGGTTTAAAAATAAAACAGCGCAAAACACACAGACGAAAGAATAGAAACAGACACCACAAGCGCTGACTCTCAACTGATTTTTTAATCATCGGAAACACTACATATAGGGGAACACAACAAATACATAGAAGAGCACGTGTAGCTACGTGTTGTCCAGATACGCCACTTCACTATCGCGCAGTAACAGCGAAGGTTTGCTGACGCACAACCTGGTTCTTTTTCTCATCTCAAAGGCTTCAATAATTTCACGTGTCAGCTGCACCGGGTGTTTGCACAAAATGTCGCTATAATGGAATAAAGGTGAACATGATTGGCATTCATGGCAATGGTCTGTTAAGTTCGAGGAACGGGCAGATACCAGGGAGCGGTTATGTTCACAAAGACGTGTGTTTATGCAACGTCCCGTTTGGCCAACATACACTTGACCACAGGCAAAGGGAATTTTATAGACCACCCCCTGACAACAAGGAACAAACTCTCGGTCATGTTTTATCCTTTCATGTTTTATTTTCCTTTCCTTTATCGATAGAGCCATTCAAAAAGACTTAGGTGAGACGACATCACGCATTTTCAGATACGTGGATGATTTCTTAGTATTTGTTGATAAAATGCATTTTCCGAGGCTTATGGCAGAAGTGATGGGTGTGTTCAAAGCGAATGGTTGTGGTTTACAGTTCACCAATGAAGTCCCGGCTGATGATCGAATAAAATTTTTAGATTTATGTTTGTATATAGAGAAAGATCATTTATGCTGGAAATATTCGCCGCGGACTGACAAGCCTTTACTTAACTATGTATCTAAGCATTCAAAAACCGTTAAAGGCGGGATTGTTGTATCTTCTTTGTCTTCGGCGTTATCTAGATCTTGCACACACAGGATGGATCAGAGCTTCCATGATCAAGTACGGAGGCTTAGAGAGGCAGGTTATCCGGATGAGGTGATCACTCTTGGATGCAATAAATTAATCAAAAGGCTCAAGACCTTGCCGTCTACTCAGAAAGATTGTGAAAAGCAGAAGATAGCGGTTATTCCCTATATACACCGTTTCTCGCATAACCTTAAGAATGTGGCCCGCAGGTTCGGTGTTCGAGTGGTTTTTTCGGCCCCAAATAAGCTTGGAAAGATTTGTTCCATTGTTGATAGGAAGACCAGTAACGCTTTAAATCCAAAACAGGTGTGCAGGATAAAACATGACCGAGAGTTTGTTCCTTGTTGTCAGGGGGTGGTCTATAAAATTCCCTTTGCCTGTGGTCAAGTGTATGTTGGCCAAACGGGACGTTGCATAAACACACGTCTTTGTGAACATAACCGCTCCCTGGTATCTGCCCGTTCCTCGAACTTAACAGACCATTGCCATGAATGCCAATCATGTTCACCTTTATTCCATTATAGCGACATTTTGTGCAAACACCCGGTGCAGCTGACACGTGAAATTATTGAAGCCTTTGAGATGAGAAAAAGAACCAGGTTGTGCGTCAGCAAACCTTCGCTGTTACTGCGCGATAGTGAAGTGGCGTATCTGGACAACACGTAGCTACACGTGCTCTTCTATGTATTTGTTGTGTTCCCCTATATGTAGTGTTTCCGATGATTAAAAAATCAGTTGAGAGTCAGCGCTTGTGGTGTCTGTTTCTATTCTTTCGTCTGTGTGTTTTGCGCTGTTTTATTTTTAAACCATTAAATGGACTCTTTATGGCTGTGTCAATCCGAGAGAAAATGACAGGAGTGCTCTCACTTTCTTCACACGTGACGCCTTGAATCTCAATATTGCATTTCTCAGGGTATTGGTCTGACTACAACAGCCTGCTGTAGACATTCTGTACCTTGATATCTATAGGCCCTGACATTTCGCATCTAGCACACTGTGTTCAGTTTCAAGCTTTTTGTTGCTTTCGTTTCAAGCTCAGCGTCCAGCGTTTCCTTTAGTTCATCGGCAGTATTGAGGGCGCAGTACAGGCTTGCTGTAAGTTTCTTCTGTTTGCTCGCCAATCTGATTTTGTAGACTCTACAATTTTTCTCGAAATAATTTGATCTCCTGAAGCAATTCCACTTTCATACTTAAATATACCTGCGGCTATCAAATTTATTTACTATTTCTGTGGTGTCATTTTCAGGATCTAAATAAATTGAATCAAACTTTGCAGGAGCGCTTCCCATCGTTCGCATCGCGTCGCATTTCATTCCACGTTACGGGACCTGTGTCATCAGCATTGCCACCCATCCGATCCTCAGGTGAGTCTTATCACGAAAACGAAGGGCCGTACTATCAAATGCTTTAGCTTCGGCTGTGGGGAGAATCTGCCTGTCGCGCAGCTTCTCTACAATGCGGTATTATACCTCGTAAAGGCGCTACATGTATTTACGAAACTCTTTTACTCAGCGTTACTATTTTGTGGGCGAGCTCCAAACCTGGAAATATAACTGACACGAAAAATAATAAAAGCGCTAAATAATTAAGAAAAAATTAGATCTTCTGCCTCATTAATGCTCGTTTTCGGACACTAGACTATTACCTAGAAGATCACATTTGTCTACATTAACCCAATTTTCGACGGACGTCCGGTTAAAATCCGCACGTCCGAAGCAGGATCGGGACATCCGCCGGAAAACGAAACACACCTAAAAACGGCCATCCGGATTGGGATGTCCGTCGAGTTTACGAGGGAGCCTCTTCTTCGGGTCAATATTCAAACAATTATTTACGAAAACCATTCTCTCGATCCAGACCTCAGCAAGGATCTGCAGTTCGCGTGTGGGCACTCATGCGTGGAATGGATTAATAAAGGTTACCAAGAGAATTTTAGACTGGAGCGCAATCATTATAGCATTACTATAGTAGTAAAAAAGATGCCTGCCAATCATTGCGATTTATATCAAATTATCTAGGTCGTGTTTTCTCGCGAGCTATTCATTTGCGAATCTATCGGAGCGGTTCTGCGGAGATTGTGCGCAAGCTTCTTCGCGCAGCTGCTTGGACGCGCTCACTGCACTTTGATCCTATAATCTACATTCGTGATGTCATTACCCCTAAGGAAACATCCTCAATTCATGAACCTCAATCGCACATGCATTTACCCAGCTGTTCGGACTCATGACGGAACCTGTACTATACTATGTATGTTCAAATGGTTCCGCTGAAGCATCAACGTTTCATCTGCCATGCTTGATTAAATACGTAAAATTCATAGATGGCTTCGGCCTTGTCTTATTGCCTCGGTTTTGAGGATGAAAAAGAAAGAAAAGAAGGAAAAGATGAAAGATGAAAAAAAAATAAGAAAAACCAAAATAAGGAAAAGGAGGAAAAAGAGAAAAAAAGGAAAATGACAATAAAGAAAAGGCCAATAAGGGAAACGACAATAACGAAAAGGAAAAACTAAAACGGAATATGAGGAAAGAGGATGCGGAGTAAGAAGGAGGGAACAGAAAAAACGTATCGTAGAATATATTTTTATCCCACCGTATATTTTGCGACAGCTGCGTCCAAACGTATCGAATGTTACTGAGCTCCCTTTTGTTCCTTATTGCAGGCCATTTTATGCCGAGCAAGTATGACCACACAGCGCCAGAAGAGAGTTGCAGCCTACGCAAGGAATGTGTGCACGTCTAGCTGTTGTGAGCTCTATTTAACAGAACCATTTTCTTCTTGACGCATTTCAGTGGTGGCGCAGGGTTTAAGGCGCTCGATATCTGTACACAAGGATGCGCGATCGAATATGTAGGCAAAAAAGCTAGGCGTCCGTATGCTTTGCGTTACAGAACCCCAGGGGTCAAAATTTTGGACCCTCTACTAAGGCGTCTCTCACAGCCTGAGTTGTATGTTGTATTGATACTGTAAAACAGCATGAGCCAAACCACCTTCTTCTTGACAAGTATTTCTTGTAGCTATTCTGCGGAAATTTCAATTCATAATGTTGCCATCCGTGAAGTGTTAAGGCGGCACATTAAAGTTCAATTGCTCCTCAAGAGTTCCCACGCAGTCATGTACAGACCAGTAGCAATTGTTACGCGTTTTGTTGGAACATGGCCCCGCCGCTAAAGAATCGGCGCCGGCGATCTTGGCATTTACAATGTTCGACGTTCCAACATTGAGCATGCTGTATGATTCACTACGCATCGGAGAGCTCCTCTGACGATTTGTCGCATACCCGTTGCGGTGGCCGCCCTGTAGTAACGCGACATTGTGCAAGCTATTAAAAGATAAGTGAATTGAAATACCTTAAGCCAAGCCTGCTTTTTGAGGTTCTTTATCTGCTCGGCGAATCCGGGTATATTTCAATAAATTTGTTAAATTATGCTGATGCGTTCTGCCTCTACAGATATTATTCTGCTTTAACATCTATTTTTACTGTTTTATCTTGGGTAATATCTCGGAAAAAGACATGTATAAACTCACCTACAGCTACTGCGCCCTCTGTAATGATAACATTGTAAATATGGCTGCCTGTTCGCCGACTGAAGGCGTGTCTGCCGGTTTGACACTAAACATATAATCCACTTTGCAGATCTTCAAAGCTATCTGTGTTTCATTTTTACATTTACACTAATCCGAAACCTCAAACAATATCCCACTGATATTGAAAAATGAATGCAAAGATATATTCAAGGCCGACAAGCCATATACACTGGCAGGAATATATTTACCAATGTATGTATGATCATGGAATCTTAAAAGCAATTTAAACCAATTGAATTGGACAATACACGAAGCGTATAAATAATCATTGCTAGCAAGGTAGCACAACGCAAGTAAACGTCATGCGGACAATAAAACAGTGTGAAAAATGGTCGTCGACGTGGCGCTGGCTCGAAGGTATGCGACAAATTGCGTTGAGGGCCTTGCACCTGGCGCCTGAGCCTCTACCATAGGCTCCCCGCACCGGAGCCACGCAGAGCATCTTCCACTGCGTGGTTCGAAAGAACTTTCAAGTGTGCGCCTTTTGCTCAAGGGCACGGTGTTCTTGTTCGGGCGACGTGCGAAATTCGCCCAAACACAAGGAGGCGGTGAACGGCCGGAAGCAGACGGGACTCTGATCCCTGCAAACGTCCATCAGGCTTCATATTATATCAAGCGTGAATGCCTCGCGCTGCACTAGTACACAGCGCCAAAATAATGTTGATGATATTGTGGTGACAGAGAGATGGAGAGACAGAAAGAGAAGTTTGCCAGGCGCTTCCCTCCTTGCGCGCTCTTTCAGCAGGTGATATCTCTCATACGTTTAAACAATGACCAGTGTGATGGGGAAGCTCCCTCTAACGCAGGAGCGCGGTTCTAGAATTGTTTTTGCGTTTAAGCTTTAGACTACCAATCGGTTGTAGAGGGGTTCACGTTCTCTTGTCTATGCGTTTCAAAAAAGAAATTGGGAAAGAGGGTACTTAAGCGCGAACCCTGGTTCGAAATCACCAGATACAGAAGGCTTGTTTTGTACAACCTTTGTAATATCGGGCCTAAATCTACAGTTGGCAACGTGATTATTTTGAAGCTGACCGATCTGAATAGGGTGATAGAGTTAGCCTTCATTCAAATTTCTTATACTTAAACAGGAATGACAAAGAAATCCCTCTTAACCGCAAGTGCATCCATTTATAGCTGTGAACTTTTCACCCTTTAAAAAATTAGTTCAAAAATTAACATTTCAAAAAGGAAACAAGTCAACTTTCGTGACATGTTTTTCAGTATGTGTAGCATTTATTAAACAACTTCCGTCAAAGGGATTAAACACGTGCTATTTTATCCATCTGTTTTTTGTGTGCTTATGCTTTCAGCGAACTCAACAATGATAACTTTGACATAGAGTTGATGAATTCTTCATTGCTGTCTTTATGTTGTTACCCAACTGCCTTGAATATGTGCTGAGAGCATAGTTAAATCATTAGTGCATATTGTGGTCAATGGTTATATAATTTATATATGCGTGACAAGTCAAAACTTTTCAGGTGTGTGACGCCTAAATTTGAGAAGCAGTGTACTTTTTGGTTATGGTGCACTGCCTAGGTATGGTTCTAGGTATGGTTATATTTGGTATTGGTAAGACTCGTGAAAGTTTCAGTGTTGGAACGAAGACTGCTGATGAAAATCGCCAATTTTCGTTTAGAACCATATGTAATAGAAAAGATTTCAACCTGCTTTCAAACAGTATGCCATCGAATGTAGATTCAATATATTTGTTATAATAAACGATATGCCAAAACATGACATTTTAATATTTTATGTGGTGGTAGCCTGATGCTGGACGATAGAAGTTTCACAAGATATGCATATAAAAGCTGCTTGTAGCTTGAAACAAAACATAATGTGAGTCCTTACATAGACATATAGAAAGTAACATGAAGGACTGTTCTTACAGGGCGCGCGACTCGATGTCATTTGCTTCATCCGTGTATGTATTACACAATAAATAAATTAGTAATATATATGCAGTAATATTCTTGCTCTTTTGGCAGCTAGTTCGACTTGCATAATACACGGCACGGGAACTGTACCAAGCAACTTATGCAAAAGGCAAGCGAACGTATATTTGCTAACATCCGCATTTAATCGACTTTTTTTTTCAGAAGAGGCCAGCGTTCCTGCCTGTGCTCACAGGACATTTCTTCAGGGCTAATCTCCGCACAAGCTGCTGAGACGTGGCATAGCCGTCACTGCCAGTATAGCCACTAGCGCTACTAATGTTTCATGGCAAACAGTTCCAGCTCCGACAACAGACCTCCATGGGAAGGCGACCTGTTCAAGTGCCGATTATGCGCGTATACTTCACCGAACTTCGCAGGTATTGACTTACATATGGTGCTGGAACACTCCAACGAAAACCCAGTCTTAGATTCACAGGTTCCCATGGTGTTTACAAGGAACTTCAACTGGAAGAATCGTATGGTACATAACACAGTAGGTCAAACATATGAAGCTAAGGTGTGCCCAATTCCCTCTCCTGAGTCTAACATTCACACTAAGCAAACTAGCGTGGGTGGTAGCTATATTCCCCGACAATGTGACAGGGACCATTGTTCAACTGTGCAGTCGTCGCATTTAACCGACCACAAGCGCACGCCGACCAGCGTTCGACCTTACAAACGCGTCCTGCGCTCTCATAAAGCTCCTTGTCCAAGCGAAATAATACGACACGAGCGCACGCTCACCCGCGAACGACCATACAAATGTGACACTTGCCCTTATGCAGCGGCTACCTCTTGCCAAATAACTGTGCACAAGCGCCGCAAACACACTGGCGAGAAACCTTTCAAATGCGACGCCTGCCCTTATGCAGGTGCTACTTGGGGAGGGTTAGTTGTGCACAAGCGCACTCATACTGGCGAGAAACCTTACAAATGCGACACCTGTCTTTATGCAGCTGCTAGTTCGGGAAAATTGAGCACAAGCGCACGCATACAGGCGAGAAACCTTACACATGCGACATGTGTCCTTATGCATCTGCTACTTTGGGAACTTTAACTCGGCACAAGCGCACTCACACTGGCGAGAAACCTTACAAATGCGACATGTGTCATTTTGCAGCTGCTAGCTCTTCACATTTATTGCGGCATAAGCAAAAGCACACTGCCTAAAAACCTTACAAATTCAACGTATGTGCTTTTGCAGCTGTTCTCTCTTCACATTTCGCTCTTCACAAGAGCATGCACACTGACTAAAAACCGTACATTCTACATGTATGCTTGACCAGCTGTTCGCTCTTCACGTTTAGCTTTGCATAAGCGCCCGAACACTGGCTGTAAACATTGCAAAGACGACATGTACCCTTGCGCAGTTCACCGCTCGTCAGATTTAGCTCGGCCTAAACACGCGTACACTGGCTAAGAACCTTATAAATGCGACATGTCGTTTTGCTCCTGCTCGGGCTTTGAAATCACCTGCATACAAGCGCGCGCACACTGGTGATGAACCTCAAAAATACGGCATACACTCTTACGTAGCTGCTCGGGCTTCACATTTAGCTCTGCATAAGTGCATCACACTAGCCAGAAACCTTATAAAATGCGACTTGCGTCCAATTAGTTTAGCTAGGCTTCGCGTTGAGCGGTACTTAGGCGCAATCACACTAGAGAGCGATCTAAAATGTGTCCTGTTGCGTTTTGCAGCACCTCATTACTCATGTTGCACCCAATACCAAAGCACGGACACAGGCCATGCGACTTTATAAATGTGATTGTAACCCTTTATCATAACTCGGTCTTTGCATTTAGTTCGGCACAAGGACAAGCATTCGAAAGAGAGATTTTACAAATCTGACAATGTCCACTTTACAGCATCTTCGGCCTCCGCAATAACTTAAAGCACGCACCCGAAAACTAGAGATTCACTTTAAAACTACGACGTACCGTTTTGTAGCTTAGCGATTTAGCAGTTCTGCTTAGTACAAACGCGCGCACGGCTTCCCAGGCTGCACATCACTCAGCACATCACTCAGCACATGGGACACACACTGACAAGCATCGCTATCAATGGAGCAGTCTCCTTTTGGAGCTATTCAGTCCGCAACAGTATCTCCTAAAAGGGAAGCACACTGCGACGTTTTGACGGGCGACCTATGATATCATGCGCTGTAATTGAGTACAGTTTAACACGTCATATGTGTATACCTGCACCAAAAGCTGTCACTGGAGTATTTGCTCTTTCATGTGTTTATAAACCATAGCCTAAAGTTGGCAATCTTTCTGTTGTCACACGCACTGTGTTCTTAGGGTAGAGACCCGCGCGTGATGAACGTAATGGTCTACAGAATGTCTTATGACATACGGAGGATGTCTGTTTCCTCCCTTTTTACAGACATCGGCTGTCTTTCTCCTAGCTTTGCAAAAAAGTTTGATACAGCGCTAGGGCTTGGGTTGTTGTCTGAAGAACCTGTTGTATGTGTACATAACGATATGTCCTTAGAAATAAAGGCAGGACTGACTTGACCGCTCAGCGCTGTCACATTCTCTTCGAGCTCATGCCATTCTGCATATCTGGTGACGATTTCCACATCTGGATGCTGCAACGCCTGTGCGTTGCCTTAGGCCTATTATGTCTCGTGTTGTAATGTGGCTGCGTGTCATTGGTTAGACATTGTAACCATTTTAAACATGAACAACCACATTATAGCAAAACAATGTCTTCAAAGCTCCGAAACGAAGCCTTTGGTATTGTTACGTGCGCAATGTATGATGCATGAAATGAGATACTTGCATAGCGCTGACACGCAGATCCAGAAGGCGAGGTCCATTTTATCTTCATTTCACAGGATTGCTTACTGCACGAATATCTAAACGGTCAAAAGCTGCTCACCTTCAGTACTGTCAAATATCTCGTTTCACACGGTGGATCTCCCTAGATTCATTACCCTCTTCGCAATAGAGAGATAATGTAGTACAATGCAAGAGCAGAGGCGCAGCGGAGCGGACGTGTTTCTAAATAATATCAAGCCATATAACTCAGCACCAATGTTTTCCCTAATTTTCTTCGCGGTTGGATTCTTTACTCTTGGCGCATCCGTGGCGTCCACGAAAAAGATGAAGTTAGTCGTTTTATTCTCAGAAAGGCTAATGACAGGAGGTCAAACGCCTTCTATTATGCTCTCTTTACACACTTCACTTGCATTGATATCTATATAGACCAAGTTAGTCATGACCTAAATTCAGCAGCAGATATACAGCAGAGTTCTGCAGATTAGTTCAGCAGAGAGAGAGAGCAGAGTTCAGCGGACATTCAGCAGCGAGATGTTCAGCAGCAGAATTCAGCAACAGATATTAGCTGCACAACATCAAGGCGATTTCTCCAGGGGCGCACAGAAGCAGAGCAATCAATTTCTCGATAGAGAATTCAGCATCACAAATAATAGTTGCACATAGGCGACACTGAAGACCAACTTCCGGCTGCCCACGCTGAGTCAACACCTTCAGCTAGGCAAGCCTCCCGTTATACTAATATTGATGAACGTCTGCATGGTGGTGCAGTGGTTAGGACATACGACAATTGCCCAAGGATGCGGGTTGGAATTCCTGCCACAAGGACCGCTTTTGATGGGGGCGATAAAAAAGGCGTCCATATGCTGTGCGATATCGTTTAAAGGGGTGGTTGAAATTCTGGGTTGTCTATATTTCGGAGCCTACCATTACGGCGTCTCTCATGCCCTGAGTCACTTTGGAACATAAATCCTCAGAACCAAAACCAAAATTAATTGTTTTCGTAGAAGGGCACTGAGACGGGGCTCAACTCCACCTGCATGGAATTCGAGAACTGGGTTTAGGAAGTGAGCTTGTTCGCACTCAGGCAAGCAGAAATGTTCTTGCATCCTTAAGGAGGTTGCGGGGCACCAGGGTCTGCAGAAACGCGGTAGTTTAGAATAATGAGGGAAATGTAGCCACGCCAATTTGAGAAAGCCTGAATTTATGTCAGAGCTAATTAGGGTTATATGTTCAGATAAGAGAGCTAAGCGCCACTGCTGCCCCATCGGTCTCATCTCTGGAATGTTTTATGAATGCGCTAGAAGTTTTGGTATATTTCAAGCCAACCACAAGGCAATAAGGTATCACACTTCATCCACTTAGGCCAGTTCAATATGCACGTTGTGCTTGTAGTTCAAACCTTTATTGGCCGCTGAAAAGAGGTCGCACCGATGGGGAGATATTCATCCGACAAAAACCAGTAGCAACCGCCAAATTTCGATTCACTCGAATAAACAGAAACTTGAAGCCACCTTTTCCATTTTTCTCGTTGCCAAAACTTTGAAGAGCTGTGTGGACAAAACCGCAAAGCTAAAAAGCAGTACAGAAGATCTCATAGAAATACACCAATGAGAAAAATAACAAACTGCGTTCTTTGCAAAATATCTGTGATATGGGTTAAGGGCGCCATTTCTGAATGAGAAGTACTACAAATTAATTATACGAAAATATAAAATCTAGCCAAACAGTGAATATTAGCAGCACAACGAATAAACATTCGCAGAAACAATGTAGAAATCAATTCCAGACGCCTAGTATCAACCCTCAAAAGCACAAATCTATTTTAATTCAGTCACTCCACATGCCTTAACTGCAAAGTCCGCCCATACATTCCTAATGCGAGACGGTGTGATCAAATCAAATTTTTGCCGTGGTAAACTCACTAGTGTCAAGCGGAGAAGAGAAACGCACCGAGGAGAGCTGTGATTGTACACCGAAATGCATCAACTCCGTCATTGAGGCAAACATTATTTCACAATGACACTGGCAAATGGATGTGCCGTCACTGCTGAAGTCCAGCGACTGCTGCCTATATAATAAGGGGCTGTCAGGAGTATTCTAACATTCAAGTCAGGGCTCTCGCCGAAATCCAAATTGTAACCCGCCCAGCCAGCTACATCCCTGAGCCCTTCCTCTGTCTCTTGACAACGCAGCCGTCACTATTCTCTTGGCAAATGTCGGATAGTTTGTTGACTTATGACCCAGAGCCAAACTTTATGGCAGATGTTAAAGACAATCAAACCAGCACCCACATTGGTCACCGTGACTTTGGTGGGGCCATATGCCCGTACTGATACCAGAAGCAAAAGTGCATGACATTGTCGTCAATAAACATTTTTGAATCAATTAACTGCACCGTAATCCCTGTCTTGTCCGGTCTGATAAACTCAGGCAGCACAAGACAGTGGCTCAATATTGGTAATTCTCTGGCAAACGGTGGTTCTACAGAGGCCAATTTTGCCGTTACGCGCCAAACATCGGTTAAGCCAATCCACAACGCATCCAACGATGAATCAAAGTTGAAATGCTCCACCGATGTTCTTGATACCGCGCTAAATTGCTGGCGATATTGAACCTGTTTATCTCATGCTTCCCCGATATTGGTACCGCCGCAATCACTAAAAAAGAAACACCTTCGGCGGAAATCCGTCTGGTTGGGTACTTGAAACAAAAGTTTGAGAAATACTTATCACCAACCAATTTATTTATTAGAACCGGACGTTTCGGGACCATCTCGGTCCCTTCCTCAGGTGCGACTAAAGTTCGAAGCCTGCCGTAGCAGGCAGCTCCCTACGCTTAACCTTTCTCAACTGGTGGCGAAGTCTAACCCAGGCAGCACAAGAGCCCGGGCCAATATTGTCAGTGAGTTGGCAAAGATCAGCCCTATGTAGGCCCAGCGCTGCCATCCTATGGCTGGTATTGGTTGTGCCATTCTATAACACGTCCAACACTGGCCCTGAGGATTCCATTGGTAACCAATATTGTTCGTACCTATTTATAATGATAACAACATTGGCCCGTCATATCCGACGCCCTCACAATATTGTAGGTACCATTATACAAGGATGGCAATGATGGGCCTGGATATCCGGCGTATCACCGGTGTTGGCGCTGCCATGAGATAAGGATGGCTATAACGGACAGCATTAGCCATCAGTCCACTGATGTTGGCCAATATTCGACATATGCTGGACAATAAAGTGAGCTCTGTTACAATGGCCCGCCAATGTCAGATATACACTGGCATACCTTACATATCAACGGTATTGGCATTGCCGTTTCATAAGGATGGCTATATCGAACAGCGTTAGCCATTACTCCACTGACGTTGGCTAATATATGGCATATGCTGAACAATACTGTCAGTTCTGTTACCATGTCCCGCCAGATGCATTGGCATACAGTTTAGTGAACATTGTCTTGTCTATTTCACCTACTGGTCAATATTAGATGCAAATTAGCATGTGGGTGGAAATATTCCGTGGGAAATCGCATTAGCGTGCTTTTGCGGTTGGCAAGCTCATTTAATACTTGGATTCGTTAACTGTGCTGTTATAATCGATGTTTTCAAGTTACCTTTGCAATTTTAAATGCTTTGGAAATCTTGTGTCTAAATAGTTATAGTTCCACGGTGCTAGTTTCCGTCGTGTTTGCTTTAATCCCACCTAGCTGTTGTTGATGTTGCTTGGGATTACACCATGTTCTTTTACACTAGATCTTCATTGACTTAAGCGGGTACTGTAATCAATCCACATGTATACTGTGACGAATTTGGAGGAGACCGACAATCGGTCAACGGCATCAAATATCAATAAGTTCACCGTTTGCTGGTCCGTCAGGGCGGCGGCGATAAATAGCTCCATGCTGACCGGGAGATTAGAAAGAATCAAAACGACATGTTATATATCGTGCATAGGCAATGGTTGCTATTTTTTGTATTCTATTCGGTAATGGTCTAGGTTCTTCCATGGCTGCTCCCGTAGCGATTCCTGCTGCTCTGAGTGAAGAGAATTCCAAATGTTTTAGCAAATTTCTTTGCCCCCGAGTGTATTAGTTTTAACAACAGTGGCTTCAAACAGACGATTACCGCAGGACACGCATGTAGTGCGATGCAATTAATGAGCGATAAGCGTCAGCCTACTAAGGCCGTACGTGACTCAGATCGACAATGGCGAGCGGCTTCCATCGAAATACACTTTAAAAATACAATGTGCGGTTTAAGCTATACGAATACGAAGCATCGCAGCACATACTTTCGCATAAACGATTTAACAATGGTGATCTAAATTAAAGCTGGGTTATTGAGCGGTAAATTAAACGTCGGTCCGCACATGCATGGACGTTCCCACATATGGCAAATCGTATCGACGCTTCCTGCTTCGTTGTCGCTCTAAGAAGTGAAGTATTAGAAAAAAATGGAGAGAAAACACTGCACGTACAATCTCAGTATGAATAATATTAGGGTTATGCTGAAATAAATAACTGGGTTACAGTTTCACTTTTCTTCATCGCACTCGTTCGCACATTTGTTTTTTCTCAAGCGTCCGCTCTTGTTGACGATACACCACGTGCTTCTGTTCCAGTCCACTGATGGCACTCACTCGCGCCGAAATATGGACGCACTGTTCGCTGCTTGCTAGGTGCATTGAAAACATTACAAACAAAGGAAGAAAAACAAGGAGGCACGGCGCCAGTAACAGCGGCGCCGACTTGCCCGAGTGGATGCGCTCTGCAGGTGGGGATGTCGGGTTACACGCTGCGCGATGCAATCCAAGACGCAGGCCCTTACGCTCCACGTGTGGTTCAAGGGGCACACGGCCGCCGCCCGGGCGGGAATTTACGACGCAATGCGTCAGCCGCTATACTTTAAGGCTCTATTTCTTTCATATACCTATTTGACATACGTAGAGCTAGCGTAACTTACGTCTCAGGCTTTACAAGAGTAGACTCATTCCATACGTGTATAATCAAAAGTACGACTGCAATGACCATGGCGCATTAATCACTGATGGAATATCGGACACATGCGGTACTGGTAAATTCTCTGATTATCTTGAAACACTCATTCGACAAACGAGTACGCCAGCTATTTGTTAAACAAGCCTCGAATATTCAAATCACTGTAGTGGCAAAAATGATCGCAGAGCCAGCTAGAGTCGCCCGCGGCACGGCGGCGGGCCGGCTTCCACATTTCACAAGAACTTGAAACGCGAAATATATCCGCGTGGTTCTTTGTCACACTGAATTTCATAGAAACACAAAATAGCTTCGTGTAGCGGCCAGTATACAAGAGCGACAGCTCAGCAGAACAACATTTGATTCGACGCCATGCCAAGTGCATGGATAGCATCATTTTAGAATTTCTGGTTTATTTATTCTTTTTTTCGCACAAGTGCGAAAAAAAGAAGTCTGTAACGTTTCTCCGCTTTTATTCACACCCCCAATTTCGCGATTCCGTCGTCGTTCACTGCAAGACAATGCTTGCGCTACATATGGCAAGAAGGAATAACTGTAGAGTTCAAAAACTAAATAAAGCAGTCATTGTTTTACAATTAATCTTAATTCGGTATCAAAGCTTATTTATTCTCTAACTACTTCCGTGGTGGAACAGTTACAGGCGCGCGCGGCGAAGGTAGTTTTTTTTTTTTTTTACAAATATTGTGTATGGAGTGAAGATACCCACATGTACACGGACTTGTTAGCATTAGAACGAAAAAAAAATGTGAAAGAAAAGACTGGAAAAACAAATAAAATACGAAAAGGTACAATGGGTATATTAACAACTGGATTACAATGACATCTTTGTTTCGCACACGCTCGTTCACAGTTTTCCAGCGCCTGCTCTCCGTGCTGACGCACCGCGTAATCCCGTCCTCGCGCACTTCGCACTCCTGTCGTTCCCCGGATCGCACTCTCTCACCGCATGCGATGCGAGCAAGGTCCGAGGTTGCATACGCGCGTCTAAATCCACGCAGGTGCGCCAAAGCGGTGGACGGGTCCACGCACCACTCAGGGTCCAAGGGGCGGCCGCCGCCCAGGGGAAGGAATTGTGCAGTAATAAAAAAACGAACGCTAACAGACTGGAGACTTCTTTCAAACGTTTCCGGGCTCTCATAACAGGTTGCATAAAGAAATGTGCTTTTACCTCATTTTCGTGGCCAATAAAATATACGCTAGAAACTAAACCGTGAGAAAGAGACAAGCGCCTAATAAATCGGGCCAATAAACGACTAATCTAGCAGATAGAATGATGCTGACGGTGCGGATATATGAAAAAAAAAATGTAAGCGTCGTATGTTACTAGCTTATAAAGAGGTGGCAAGTCGTGGTACTGAGATGCTTAGCTCAATAATTTAATAATTTTCAACAAACTTGCTTCAAATCCTCATTTCAGGGTGATTGAAATATTCCACTCGATTGAGCACTATTGTATGAAAGCATTTTCGTTGGTTAGCAAACTATTCGTAGTAGAACACAGCATTCACAAAATACAACTTGAACAGGTTTGGTTGTTGTAAACAAAACAGCTAGGCGCCTTTCCAGGGCGACGACGAGCTTCGCTGCTGGCACAGAGCCCTACAGAGATGAGCAGCAGCAGCAGCGCATCGTTCAAGATTGGTTCAGGTCCTGTCATCTAGGAAACGCTTGCTAAACGGAGGGTACTGAACCGAGACCATCGAGCTGCTGAAAAAGCGATCACTAAAAAGCTCGAAGGATGACGCGACAATCGCTTAACCGGCACGACGGCGACAGTTTTATTTTGTTTCAAAGAGGGCGCTCCGTTCTTTCGTCCATCCAACGGCCACTCGTTCGCTCGGCTCGACGTTCGGTGGCACCGCGCACGGAAAATGCTTCTTTCTTCAAGAAATATGCCATGTAAGTTTTCAAATTTTTTCCTTCAGATTTCATAAAGCGTTTGTGTATATTGGAGCAAAATATTAGCCTCTTAGATTGAGCATTTTTTAAATTACAAGCGTTGTCTAACATTTCATTGTTGCTGCAGGCTGCGTAAGCCATGTGCTAGGGAGATTTGTCTTCTTTTAGCATATTTCTTACGTTGTTCACTTTTCAAAAGTGGTTTTTAAGTGTGCGCGACTTGATCCCGATCATTTTGCAGCTTATTTCTAGTTAAACCGTTACTGTTTTGCAGAGTACTAATTTCCTAAAGTAAACAACTGCGTGGCATCGTAGCCCTAATAGCCAACTTCGGATATTCACGGCGTTACAGTGGCTGGAACGGCGTATAGCCGTTGCATGGCTCGGCTGCTCGGGTTCCCTCGGGTGACCTCCTCGGGCGGAGTCGGCGGAGTCCGGGCAAAAGCATATTTTCTCGTGTCTGGTGCGATAAAACGCTAACCGCATGATTCGCGCGGCAGCACGATGCGCAGTGCGCTGAGGACCGCTAAAGCATTGCCGCTCGGCGCTGTCGCCCAGGTTCTGGGTTTTCAGTAAATCGCTCACGATGCTGGAACCAGCTCGCGAGGCAGCCAATCACAAATCTTTGGGGTACTCACCTTCGTTTTGTTTTTGTTTTTTGCATGCAAAGTTTGTTTCCCTAGTCCGGTATGAGTGAAAATCCTGCAGACGCTCATTTCGTCTGATCCGTGCATATGCGAGCACATCGAGACGGTTTAGTAAAAGCTTGGTAGGGTAGTATTGCAAAAGAAAAAAGACTAGTGTGGCTAGATATTGCGAATTTTCGAAAGTTGCAGAAAAACGCCACTGCTTTCAATCATGTCTGCATCGCAGTATAGTAGCGCGCCGCTGCGCTTGGACCATTTTTTTTTTGTGTGTGTGTGTGTGTGGGGGGGGGGGGGGGCTCGACGTTTTTCAAGAAATTTCATCAGTGTTGCTGTTTAGTGCAAGAAACTGGATATAGCGTAACTGTACTCATTTCCCAAACGAAGAGGCGGCGCTAACAAAGCAATGCTGAAAACGCGTCTCTGTCGCTGAGGTCCTTCGCTCTGTGCGATGTGCACCAGCGTCAGCGACAGGCGTTGGCGTCGTCGTCGCGCGATGCATCGCCAGGGATTGTCGCCTATTTTTTTCCTTCTGTATCGTTGCTTCCGCTGCAATAGATCAGTTGCAAAACCTACAAGTCAGCTTCCCTGTGCGGCAGACATTCCTGCACAATGGCGGCGTAGACCTTAATAGTTAGGTACAGTGCTAGCACATCGCCTGACGGGTAGGGCAATTGCTGCGCCTCTTGCCCATTCGTCACAGTAATACGCGTGCGCATTGTCGCCCCACTATTACCCTCTCCGGTTAGTGTCCCTTTTCTAAATTTTCTTTCTTCACCCCTAGGGTGACAGTGCTCCCCCCTTTATTCCAGTGTTAAGAATGCCCGAAAACCTTTCTCTGACAATGGCCTGTGCGTGGGGAACTGCATCCCAAGTAGCGTGGACTGTGGTAGATGCATGTACTGCACCTAACTATTATTCCTGAATCAGGTTCTGTCGCCACTGTGCACGAATTCCTGCCTCACAGGGAGGCCGACTTGTAGGTTTTGTAACTGGTCTGTTATAGCATGTCCAGCAGGGCCGGAGCCTTCAGTGTGAGTGATGGGTGGGCTCAGGCAATTTCTGTTCCAGGCCGGGTTCGGGTTTGTAGCATGAGGCCCAGGTCGGGCTCAAATTTTATGACCGTGCACACTTCTAGTCGCGTCGGTTGTGTAGCACACGTTTGGCGCCCGTGCCTGCTTTTAATTTTGTTCTTCGCACCATGACACTTTGCTCCAGCATCAAGACAGCATGAAACATCAGTATGCATTTTCCGGTCGTTATGCTAACTGATCGCCCCATCGCCCTGGCACAGCTATGTTATACCATGTGTAACATAGAGTTGCAGTTAGTCCATTTTTTGAGACAGTTTTCAATTGAAATTATAGATTAACTAAACAGAGAAGAGCCGTGGTATGCTGTTATCATGATTTAGAGGCATCGATTTAATGGAGACTTTCTTTCCTTGCATTTAGGGCTCTTTGCTCTATAACGCCTGCAGTCCAGCTGCTCCACTTGTATCATCGCACTGCTTTTGCACAAGCAATCATATGCCATCAAAGGGGTGCTGCTGCCTGAATGTGAGGCAGACAACATCATCAACATTTTGGTGCTGCAAACCTGTCAACAACTGTGGGAGCCTTGCCATGAAACATGCTGTGTGTAAGGAAACATTGCCTCGGTAGGTATGACACACTGCCTTTGTTTTGCATTATATAAAGGCTTTAAATGCTCTGCTGGCATTTTACTAGCTCAAAACGTACTTGTTCAGAAGTCTTGCCCACCAGTATGCAGAAAATAATATCCTTCATGTCCCTGGCAGTGCTTTAATAGCTGGTGCTATATTTCATTGCTTTATTTCAACAGTATGTGACTATTTCAAGTTGAGGCATGATTGAGTGAACCTGTGGTGTAATATTTCACAATAACAGACATAGCTTGTTGAACTGACGAAGTAGTAGTCATTTGTGTAACATGGGAGTGCAGGTGCTTTCAGTGGTCGAATACTTAGCATACTTGATTATTCTTGCATTACAAGAATTCGCAGGAAGCCTGTATTGAGGTTGCAGAGAAGAAAGCCATTCAGTATTGCTCAGATTATTTGCCTTCCACTCTGCCTTCATTACTGCTGCCTGCATTGTATATTTGTTCATACAGACATGCAGTTACTGACTGCTTGTACATTTCTGGTTGCCTACACTGGCTTCAGCCATGTAGATGCAATATTACTTTGATGTAAACCAGGCTATTTACTTTGCTCAAAGCGACAATTATAAATAATTCTCTCCCCAAGCCACTGAGATTCGCCATTAGCTCCCAACTCGCTTTATTCGCAGCTGCAATGAATTTATTCTGTAACCCTAGAGCAAGACCTTTGCAGAAAGGAGATCATCATGCAATGCTCGTTCAAATTTTGTAAATTTTAGAGAACATTCTGTTTGTTTTTGCATATGCTTCTGCGTTCGGAAAACAGAGCAGACTTGCTTACAGTGCAGGAGGGGTGGGCTGCAAGGCAAAAGGAAATTATTAGTGCAGCTGCTCATTCAGGCGTGCATTCCTTGTGGATTTATTGCTCTTATATATGTGCACCTTTGCCTGCATGCTTGCCAGGGCAGATCACTGCCACCCCATAATGGGTGGCAGTGATCTTGCCGCCTACCCCTCGGGGGGACTGCCATTTTCGAACTACCTGCCCACAACCAACTCACCTCCTGGGCTTCAAATTTGTCATACTCAAGGATGATTTTCTGTGTTTGATGTTACCAGTGACGCCATTTAAGATACACAGTGTGCATCATTGGTCCATTAGTTTCATTTCGGGATGTTGTCACCCCTTATATTCCCTACTCATATTTCTTTTTCTACATCCCCTTGCAACTGCCAAACGAAATAAGACGTATAAAACTGCCAAACTCCCGCAGTCTCTGAATGCTATGTCAAGAACAAAAAAGTTTTTCATGTCTTAATAAAAGTAGAAATGATCCCCCGATTTTTTTTTGATCGTCATTTCTAGTCAGACGGTTTAGTGAACTGCCACATGACCAAGCAAATTGCAACTTTAAGTGCACTGTGGAGTCATGCGTTAGAGCAAGCATATGGATCTTGTGTTGTTTATCTGCTTAACTCCAAATATCCTCCTTTGTCAGACAAGATATTTTTTTAGAAAACTGGATGCGCCAGAAGAAAGCAGATTGGATTCTTAGCAGCATTGTTACTTGTTACACGTGCGTTCCACCCCTGTGTACATGAACTCGGCAGAATTGGGTCGAGTACGTCTGTCGAGTGAAAAATCAGTTGGTGGGTTCATGTATACACAGTCGGGTCGAGCAAAATAGGCGGCGGAGCGGGTCGCGTTAACTCGCTTGCAGGGGGTAGGTTAATTCGTTTGACCCGCTTATCTAAAGGCATGTAGACGCTGTCCAGTCAGGGAGTCTAGTTATGGGGAACTCTGGGATATGAAAAAGCCTCTGGAGCGGCGACGAGCGTCACTCGAAATGAATGCTTTTTAGCGCTCATCAACGATAAAAAATAATCGAAGCTCTCGATAGTAAAAGGCAATGGGATCAAATACAAGTAAGAACTTGCACAATAACTTCGAATCTCGATGCTACGCTCTGCTACGATACTTACTCACTAGAAAGCGAGTTCATGTAGACATAGCCGGATCGAGAATGATGACCCTGCTATTACTCAACGCTGATTCAACCCGGTGCTGTCGAGTTCATGTACACAGGGCTATTGTACTTGTAATTCAAGGTGAACTCTCAGTTCGTTTATTGCACATTAAATTTGAGCGATATTGGTGCTTTTTTGCGTATGTGCTGTTTTGTTCTGCAAACAATACTATTTCTCCAGACACAATCTTATTCTTAATTTGAATACAAAATATTGTCCATTTTTGAAAAAAATATTATTTGTGAGGATGTTAAGAAATTTGATTTTGAAATATATTCACAAAACAGCAATATTTTATAGATACTGAAATATAAAATGTGTGCGAAACAGCTTTTCAGGTAAGGATTAAACTGGTTTTTCAAGGAACTTGTGATAGGGTGAAAGTGAAAAATCACTGTCATGCTAGATGTATCGTTTTTTCACATCACTTTTTCCATAGTCACATCAAGCATTGTATTTTAAGGTGTGCTTAAGCAATGAAAATAATATTTGGCCTGAGATACTCAGGCAGATTACTATTCTCTATACCAACAACTACTATAAATTGGTTTGAAGAAATCAGATGCCCGAGCACCACACCTGGTTCCTGGACATAAAATCACCCATGTATGCCTAACTGAATATAATCTTGCACGTGGAAGGGTGCCGATGGTATGGCCATATGATTAGCTGTGATGAAGGAAAATGCATACCTGGTAGGCTGCTAGCTGATAAGGAAGTACGATATCATTGTACTCAGATCTAGCATAACATTGTTCTGCCTATGCAAAGTAAATTTCTAGTACGTGCTCGATTGCTCATTGCAGGCTGACTGTAATAATTTTAGCTGAACAAGCATGCACTGTATGATTACTAGAACTTCTTGTTGGGCTTGCTCGTATTTATTTATTATAAACTGAAGGCGCCGTAACAATGCACGCACACAAGAAAAGAATGGGACAGAGTTCCACTCACAACTGATTTATTGTGCAGAACAAAGTACCTATATCTCACTGCCGGCACATGCGCAAGGAACACATTCAGCTACATCACATTCAGCATCATGTAGTTTAAGATAAGCTGTGTTCAAGAAATGCTTTCTCAGAGAAAGAGGCTGTGGTATGAGGCATGGGCTTCTTGAACATATCTTAAACTACATGATGCTGAATGGGTTCCTTGCGCATATGCTGGCAGTGACATATATATGTACTTTATTCTGCACAATAAATCAGTTATGAATGGCGCTCTGTCCCGTTCTTCTTTTCTTGTTTGTGTGCATGTTGTTCTGGTGTCTTTAATTTATAATGAGCACTGTATAAAAACTATTCCTTGGTACATTACAAGTAAGGCAATTGTTTATAGTAGAATGCAGCAAGCAATTAAGCTGTGAAAACAAAAAAGCTGGAACTTGAAATGGTACGGTTATCTTGATAATATTGTATGCGTACACATCCTTGAGAATATCTGCGATGTACACATCTCCCTTCAGTAAGCTGATTGAACATAGCTTGAGTGATTCTGTCAGGGCAATTATTTCTTTATTCTGGCCGCAGTAATGTATGCGTGCCTGTAACTGGTGTACTGCAGAAAAATATTTTTTAATGTGTTCTTTAATATCATCCAGTTTTGCATGCTTAGTAATCCATATTGTCTATTGCAGGAATGTTCAAGAATTTTTTTAAAATTGAAAGTTCTGGAGCCTGAACCGTCATATTTTCAGGAACTGTAATTCTAAATGAACACTAAGCCTCCACCTGAAGTTATCGGTTTGCCAGAAGCAGGTTTTTCCTTCCAAATATCTTTCTTTTGTATCTGGAATGGATATTATTTTGCATATATGTTTATCATCCCTACGTCATAAGATGCTACATGCCCTTGCAGGCCCAGAAACCTGTCGCAAAGTGCTCTAAAAGAAGAATGTGTGGCAATAGGCCTTCAGTATATACAGTAGAACCCCTTTATAGTAAAGCCACTGAGGCCAGCGAAAATATTTACTATATCATGGTCTTTACTGTATCAGTGGTCTGTACTGACATGGTCCTGAAAGTGCTGTCTATTAGTTAAATAGGCACTTACTGAACACGTCTTGTTGCTTAATGAAAAAAAAAAAACCTAAATACCTTCCATCTCGCTTTTATCATCTCTTTGTGTGATTTTTTGATTATAAAACTTCTCTACATCTTGTGGAAGTACCTCTGAAGCTTGAAGACTTGATTATGAATGCAAACAAGTTCGATTTCATGTAAAAACTAAAGCCTTGCATGAAAATGGTGTTCCTTTTTGCTCTTTCTGTCTTTTAAAAGGCAGTAAATGATAAATTCGCATGGCACTCAAGTGCTGTAAGGCCTTACTCGCTGCACCTCCACTTTCTGCCACCACTGCCTCATGATTTGTACTGCACATTGCTGTGAATGTTGACCCATTTCTTTCCCTTCCCTATTTCTTGCTGGACTTTAACTCCTTTACTTTCTGAATGGAACACGCCGCCTCCTTGCTATGTTTGTAGACAGCTTTACTTTTTCTTCTTCGCGCTGCCCGCTTTCCCCGACTGCTCCAAGGCTTTTGTAAAGTAGGCTTCTTCTGACTGCTGCTGCGGCTAGTAGTAAAGCCACCTAAACGAACACTTGGGGTTATTGTTCTGTTTTCAAATACAAAAAGTCTTGGCCTCGCGACTCTAGGTAGTGCGCGGGAGTCGTCGCCACGGCCAGAAGCACTTTAACTGATTTTTACCAAAAACATCTTTACTACAAAGGGGGAAAATGTGCAGTTGCCTATGGAAGATGAACTGGGACTTCAGTTTCAGTTATATCAGAAGTTTTACTATAGCGGGGTTGTGTTTTTTGTACTCAATCGTATAGAGCACCCAGACTTCATATGTGTTTGGGTAAGTGTTGAGAAGGTGAGTTTAGATTTTATGGTGATATATGCTTGTCTTCTGTGCAGATGTCATTTGTAAGACCCACGGGCCAATCTCCTCAACAAACTGTTCCTGAATGGTTGTTTCCTGCGGGGTGCCCAGCTTACTACCTGGGCCATGCGCTTCCCCCGCCCCGTCAACCTCAGCACTTGATCCATTGACCCTTCACTGCCAACTATCATGCTCAACATAGTCCACTGCCATTTTCCATCCATGGTGGACACTGCCCTGGAGTGCACCCATGCTCAGCCTCCTATTCCTGCAACACCTCTCGCACTACAAGGCTATTATAGTACATCAACCCTGCTCAACATGTCCAGCCCCTTCCATCATGACCAATGCACACTGCACCCCATCACCTCTACCTACACTACCTGGTCATGTGCTGCTTAGTGCCCTGTTTCCAATTACACCTACTAGCCTCTCCCATATTAACCCTGTACCCAATGCTTCCTGCATCGCATTTGGACCCTCTGATGTCCTTGTGGCATGTACATGTATATGAGCTCTCAATAAAATGTTTTCGGAAAATATTTTGCTTGCCTTATTTAATTACATGTTTTTATGGCTCCTTAAGGAGATGACATGCAAGGTGGTATTGGAAAATGACTGCATAAGAAAACTACAATTGTCAGAGTGACAGTTAAGCAAATGGCAGCAGTAAGGGCAAGGGTGAAATAATTGCATGGCTAAAGGTGGCTTAACAGTGGCAGTGCCAATGCCTCGTTAGCCAATGAATACTAGTGGCATGCCAATACGTGACACTAGGGGCACGGCCAGCTGATAGCCTATGTTGGCAGTGCCAAGACTGGTGCAATGTTGGCATATAAGTCGGACCAATATATAAAAATGTAGTAATTTCTCAAAAAAACAGTGTTACGCCAATGTTGGTACCAATTTTTGTCGACGTTGGGCCGGGGTTGGTGCGATGTTGGTGTGCTGCCTGGGAATTGTGTACGCGGAGGGTAGCGTTCCCGGATTCCTGTTAACCGCTGCACCTGTCAGCCGGATGAACCACGACTCGACGTGACGTCTTTTGAAAGGGTTGGTCTCCACATCAAGTACGCTCACCTCCTCAAAGGCGATTTTATGGTCAGCGCGTTCGCAGTGCTCGGCGAGGGGGTTGCTTTCCGAGTTCAATTGCCAGACGTCATTTTTGTGCTGTAAAAGCCGATGGAGATTTTTTGTTTCGCCGATTTACGAGTCCGGGCACTCGGAGTACGGGATTTTATAAATGACGCCTGGTTGATTTTCTCTGGGGATACAGTCATTTGGTAGCGGTAGAAAGCAGCCGACCTTTGAGGCAGGTTTCTGCGACACACATACGTGTTTGCGCAGGATGCGTGCAAGCGCCTCTCTGGTGCCCGCCACGTATGGGCGCACAATGCGAGGGCGCTTCGTCGTTTCCGTGCTAACCGACCCTCTTGTCCTGCTAGCTCGACAGCGGGAAGCACGTTGAATAAATACGCGTGTGTAGCCATTCTTCTTCAGATCGGCGAAAACTGTGGCTTCTTCCGCTTTTCTTTCCGCCACGGAGGAGCCAATGTACTCAGCTCTCCTCAGAAGAGAGGAAACGACGGAAGCCTTGTCCGCAGCGGGGTGGTTTGAATTGAAATTTAGGTAGCGGTCATTATGAGTGGGCTTCCTATACACACTGATGTTTAGGTCTCCCCCTTGTCTTGACATTAGGACGTAAAGGATTGGTAACTGATTATCTTTTTCCCGTTCCAAAGTGAGCTGGATGGAGGGCTCAACCACGTTCAGGTGCGCAAGTAAGTTTTCAACTTCAGATTTTTTTTTATGAGGCAAAAGCAGTCGTAGACATACCGAATGAAAACTTTTGGCTTTTCATAGAAAGATTGGAGAGCTTTCTCTTCAATGGCCTCCATTATTAAGTTGGAAGCAGTGACTTAGATCGCGGCACCCTTAGCCGTGCCGCTTGATTGTTGGTAAAATTCCCCTTTGAAGGAAAAGGCCGTGCTGTTCAAGCAAAACTCCAAGAGCCGGCGAAGTTCTTCCGAGTTCAAGCTTGTCCTAGCACCGACGTCAGTTTCCGCTTCGAGGGCTTGTTTTGCTGCGGAGACTGAACAGGGGAAAGAAACGCTGGTAAAGAGCGAGACCACGTCGAAAGAAACCATGCACTCATCTTCCAGTTGTACGTGGGAGAGAAGTTCGACGAGGTTGCGGGAGTTGCGTACGTGTGTCGATGTTTTGCCTGTCAGATGGGATAGGATTCGATGGAGATGGTTCGAGAGGGCTCGGAGCGGAGAAGAGCTGAAGTCAACGATGGGGCGAAGCGGAATGCTAGGTTGAAGAATTTTGGGTAGTCCGTAGAATGTGGGTGCCCAGCCGTTCCAGCATATCAGGTATGAGTACACGTGTTTAGATTGAGGGCAGCGTTTGAAAATGGAAGCCAGAAGCTTGTTCATTCTGGTCTGAAGTTGAGTAGTTGGATTCGCTGTCGAGGAGTAACCTGATGTTTTGCTCGTAATCCTGTGGGTCGAGGACTACCGTTGAATGTCCTATGTCTGCCGGTAGAAAGACAGTGTTCTTGTCCCCGCGGAGTTCTCTTAAAGCTGATGTTTCACCTTGGGAGACGTTCGTCGGTTGGCGGCCGGGTAGTTTGGATAGGACTCCAATCACCTTTTGCCGGACTTCTTCACAGGCGGCAGGCTCAACGTGCCTCATACCATCCTCCCCGGCAGCAACTAGTTTTGGGAGTGGCGGTGCCATTGACGTGGTGTTGAACCCGCGGCGGCCTTTCGTCAAAGCAGAAGTTTCGGTAGGATAGTGGTCTCGAAGAAAGATTTGTGACAAAGTACGAAATATCACCAGGAAGCCTACTTGCCTTGTCTTTTTCCTCTAGCAACCTGGAGAGTTTCACTGCGTGGGGGGGTAAATGTCTGTTTTTCGGCGTAGGAGGAGGAGACTATTGGCGAACGACTTGAGTCGAACACACCCTGTACTCGATTTTCAAGCTGCCGACGCAAGAACAGGTCCAGCTCTTTCTGCCTCAGGATGTCATGGCTCTCATGTATCCTTGAGTGCACCAATCGTAGTTTCGCTTGGGAGATACAGCCGGGTTTAAGAACTGGCTATATTGGATCCATTTGTCTTCCGTTCACCCAATATCGGACATCGCACCTCTAAGAATTGGCCACATTGGACCGATTTGTACTATGTGCTCCCATTATGGGCCGTCCCAGTTTTTAAACATGTCTATAATTGACTGCTTTCTCCCGTATTATTCCTATATCTGCCAAGCTCCGACAATAACCTCCGACAATAGACCATGCTGTCCCTCGATGTTCCGATATTGTACGCGCCACGCTGAGGCCTGTCTATATTTAATTTCAAAATATTACTTACTGTTATTATTCCAATGAAAATAGGGATCGATATTCATATATTTTAATACACGCAAGCTAGAAGCAATTCATTGAAATTGCTGAGAAAGCATTTCAGCTATTCTGTAAGCAATGTTATCTCTATAGCCTTTGTTTTCTGCCATGAACCACAGGCCTGAGCACACGACGGTATATATATATATATATATATATATATATATATATATATATATATATATATATATATATATATATATATATATATATATATATATTACCCAATATTTGGAGCTGTTCGCGATTTTCGCTGGAAGGTAGTAGCAGCGCAAGAGGTTATATATCATTAAAACCGAAATCAGGGATACGTATTTCTATATATTATTGCACGTATGCTAGAAACCATTTATTGGAATTTATAGAGAAACCATATGAGTCGAATTGCATTTAACGCATTAAGAGCATAGGCGAAGCAGCCGAATTTCTCGTTTTTCCTTCCACTCATTTGATGTACAACTGGTATTCACATGCCACGCTAATATATTGACACAGGTTCCTGAGCACGGCGCGTGAGTCCTCGTTATACCGAACAGCTAAGGAAGGATGCTAAAGGAAAACATGGCACGATTAATGTCTCATTCTTGCGTAGTGGTGGCCGTTTAGGTTGAAATGGCAATTTTTGCATATACAAGTCCATTCCCTCGGGCTTCATGAAATATAAAATGGTCTCCAAGCTTACGCGCCTAGTGGTCCATATGCATCGGTACTGTTACCACGAATAAAAGAATTGACTTTTGTAACATCGTCTGCTAAGCAACACATATCAAAACTCGGTGGGTTAGAATTTAGCGCTCTGTTCTGCCCAAGTTGCACAAGGAGTTACTGGAGCTTTTCATGAAACACGCATATAAGCCAGGAGAATGGAAATGGGATTCGCCCCGTGCACGCGATAAAGTTCTTTATGTCGCGTCATGTAGCAACACATATTCCGGTGTTCTTTGACGAGGTATTTCTTTCTTGCCTGCCGATGATGGAGTAAATTTGTGTTTTTGGCGTAATAATTGCACTCATGCGGAATGTTTATAATTTGGCCCTGGCACAGGCTTTTGCATTGTTCTAGTGTGTTCTGGCTAGTAAACGTGGTATTGATTAAACAGATGCATCACGAGCAGCTGATAGTTGTAATTGTGATAATTTTTCTTCGTTTTGGTTGTTTCTTGCATGAAGCTGTAGTACATTTTCATTCACTGCCTGGTACAGTGCGCCATCCCATTTAGATGTAGATTAGTGACGCGCGGACGGGCAACATAGTAATACGATTCGTCCGACCAGCGAAACATCTTGCTTAAAAAGCAATGATTTCTTGTATCTGCGAGCAATGAATGCATTGACGATAGGTGTTGCTTGGATGTGTGACATCTTAGTGTAACAAAAAGCCCACATTCGAGTGCATTATTACTTTAATAAGTGTTTTATATCTGTTCTTTTCCCTGAATAGGCTTTTTATTCTACCATGAACCAACAAGCCATAGCACACTGCCACATATTTAACAGTGTTTAGAGCTGCTTTGGAGAAATAAGTAACTTAGTTCGTTGCAAAGTAGTAGAAGTAAGAGGTTATGTAAATAAAAATAAAACACACAGGAAGGAAATAGTTGTGCGAGATGATGGGATCCACGGCTAGCGGAGCGAATGAGACGAGTGGACACTAAGATTAAATAAGAGAGCAGTGGTAGGGCGAAAGGGCAGGTGGGAGGCATAGTAAAACTAATAATACAGTATGTACATGGCCTCGCTGCCCGCGCACGCGATGTGTTTAGCCAGTGCGCTCACAGCTCGGAAGAAGGAGGAGGGGGCGCACTGCGCGCACGAAGGTTTGCCACTGACTGAACAATCGCTCAAATGCCATCAAGGTTTCTATCCTCCACGTCGCGAGGCACACTTTGCTCTTTGTTGTTTTATAGCTCTGTCACACGAGCAGATTTATTGTCTTCGATGCTTCAAATGTCATTCGGTGTATTTCGATGTTGCACAGTAAAATATATGTCATTCGTAAATTGTGACAATTATGATAAGCTATAAAAGAATGTTGCACTTAAAGAACTTCAGTACCCATAGTGGGCGTTTGAAATGACTGTGTAGCATTTTAAAGCTGATTAGAACATTTATGTACGATAAATAAAGTGAAAAACATTACGTCTGGCTGAGCTTTAGTACTTTAGTCATAAAAATCCAAGGCAAGTTTTGAGTCATCAAAAAGTTCGATAAATGTGAACAAACAGTATAGCTGAACACAGCGGAGCGCTTATGTACAGTGTGGAGACGCACGGAGACACGTAGAGCATGCAATTGATGTCCAAGCTGTTAGGTACTCAGGCACAACTTTAAATATTTCTCAGATAAATGCACGGAGAGAAGCGGCCACCAAGGAACACAGAACCGTAAATGAACGTGAGTCGCTGGCTTCACTGCACCGCTGTTGTGACCGAGAGTAACTGCATTCCACGAGAGCCTGCAATGCGAATAATTTTGCACCTAAATTAACAGTCCTTAAAGCAAAAGTCTAGAAATATAATGTTTAAATTTAACTGTGGGCGGAATATATTGTTGAGCTGCTTGTTTCTGCTGCGTATCTGCCGTAGAGAATACACATTCGGTTCAAGATTGAATACAAATGAGTTCCCCAAACTAATTCGATGAAGAATGTCATTGGAACCTTATGATAATAAATTTTCTCGTGTAGCAAGTGAATAATGATATTAGATAAATAGAGAAGAAAGAAAAAGAAGAGGTAGAGAAAGACATGAGCCGCAGCAGCCGTCGTCCACCATCGAAGCGGTGGCGGGTACAATGACGATCTGCAAGAGATAAACATTCGGTGGCCGGCTAGCCCCCGCCACAAGCGCTGGTGACCTACCTATTCCATTAATACCGTTTCTTGGGCTAGTTGGTTCATATTTGTACTGTGAAAAACTGCGCCGAAATAAACACACCTGTCCTGTCTTCTGTCTTGTGGTGTGTTTATTTCGGCGCAGTTTTTCACAGTACACCTACCTATTCCAGCTAGATGCTAAGGTCATTCGATTCGAATGACAATAAATTTGTTCCAGTGACAGGTGTATTACGTGCTGATCCCCTCGAAGGTGTTTTATTTCTCGTCCGACTGCACTCCGCAGGTACAGTCGCCCTCCGTCTATATTCTCTTTGGGAGGGCGATTAGGGCTTTGTGAGTTCTTGGTCCGGGTGGCTCTCCCGGCGGGCTTCACCTGCAAGCCTACCCTCCGGCTCTTCCTGCGTTGATGGTTCTTCTCAGAACGTGTGCGTGGCATGGAGAGCACTCGGACAGCTAACCGGCGCGTCGGGATTCATGTCTGCTCGGTGCTCATCAGTGCTCACTGCTGGAAACCCAAGATCCAGTTTCTTTGTCAGTGGCTGCGGGGCTAAAGAAAAAGCGAAGCACAGAGGTGCTCGCGTTTGGCTCCCTGAATCAATCATTTACGCTTGCCTTTTGGATGGGGAAGACGTTCGTTCAGTGTCTCTGGCCGACGACCCTTTTTATAATTCAGAAGGCAAATATTTTTCTTGTTTCTGTTAATGAATACGTCACCGCGTTATCACTGCATCTTCCACCAGACACACCGTCGAACGATTCAACTCAGTTTATTTGGAGCTATTCGTAGACTGTGGAAGCGAAAAGCCTCATCTGAGACGCTGTCAGAGCCACAGCGCTTCTTAAAAGCTCTGCCTGGAATACGCTTTATGTCAGTAACCTCGGCTCTTCATCTCGTCATATGTTCGGAAAATACTATAGTATAAGGGACGCTGTACTTTTTTTGGCAGGAATAGAGAATGAGAATGCTGGGACGAGTTCTTGATAACTTTCTGAGAACCGTGAAGCTTAAAATGTGCGCAAAGCAGCGCTGAACGAATGGTGAGAATTTGAAGTTTCGGCTTTTGTAAGACTGACCCTCCGAATACAGACTATCTCTGTCATGTCGTCTGCCATCGGTGGCGTCGGAGAGCACGTCGGTCATTCTCCCGAGATCGAAAGCGCTTGCTCTTGCAATGCAAGAGGACAGTTAAGGCTAGTACACATGCAAATGATAGTCAGTTCCGTCATACGCCGCGGCATTGAAGTTAAATATTTCAAACTTGTTGGAACCGTGTCATTCTTCCTGCATGAGCCGCCGCGACCGATCGGAATACTTTTTTTGCAACGTAGCGACAGAAGTTCGAGCATTTTATTTTCATTTAATTGCTTAATGCTTACGTACTATTTTTTTGCACGCCCAGTTGTAGGCGCACATGAATTGCTTCAGGCGTACAATTCTACTTCCAGCTTAATCTGCCAAAGTTTTCTTTCATGAGAAACCTATAACAGCTTTGTCAGGAGGTTGTCGAGTGTGATTTTTTAATTTACAATGTCTGCTCCTCAGTTACGGCACGAGCACCGACGTAGAATTGGGTTTTGCTTTGATTTATGCTGTACAAAACGAAGCTGCATTGAAATTAACGCGTTCAGCAGATTTAGGCGCATTTTCGAAGGTCTTTGCATGATATTACTCTAAAAAACTGTTCAAAACTGGTAGAACATTCTCTCTTTTCCCTATATCCCTCTTCCGAGCGTTGAATTACCAGACAAGTCTGTTTTGTTAATTAGCGCAGGTTTGAATTCCAACACTTCCAAGAAATGTTCTTTTTTTACATTTTGCATGTATTGCTGCAATTTACTTTCTGATTTCTTTCATTGTTCACAACCCTTCCGTCGTTTTGTAAGAGTAGATAAATTAGATCTTTGTGTAAATATGCAAATTTTAGAACTGCAAACCACTCAACAGTAAAAGAGTAGATGCCCTAAAATCGGCGCAGAGTTCCGCTGCCAATCCAGTCCATCTGTTGTAAAGGCGCTGTTGCAAATTTCCAGCCGCCTAAAATGTCATCTTGAAATCATTAAAAACAGCATACCAACCAGAGCAAGAACCACGAATTCGTGGCAATAGCTCATAGCAACTTTTTATGAAGGAGCTTTGTCACATTTCAAAATAATATTTAACTGATTTATATTGCTTGCAGCATGGGACTCATTGTTAAAAACGGCATGTATGTTGCCCCCTTTTGCTTGTATATTTCAATTACCGGTTTTCGGCATGGTTCAGTAATGCGTCTGTTTCTCTTTTGTTTTGCAGATGTCACAGTGAAAGCAAGGAGTGGCTGCTTGTGATTCTTAGGATTTCATCTTCAAATGGTTTCCGGATGTGCAGGCATCCTCTGCAAATGGGCACTGATCCCGTCCCTGGAGAAAGTCTGAACCCCTGGGCGCCTCAGCTCCCAGGATGACCCTAGCCACGTCCCAAGAGCTCCACCTCCATGCATTTTATAAAAGACGAATGGTGTCTTATAAGTATTTTGCTACTTTGAATAGCCAGTAACTCAGTAAAGATACGAGATAGGTATATAATTCTAGATAAATGTACACTGAATGTTGAAAGGCTGTTCACACTCTAATGAAATAGCCAGTAGGCTTTTCTGACTCAGTTTGCTGCCTCTTTTTGACTGCACTGTTGCTTGTGAGTAAAAAAGGTTCGTTGCATAGGTTGTCACAGAAAGATAGAAATGATATGTCTATCATTGCATGGCGATTAAACTGCGGGCCCTGTGCGCCCTTCTTATTCTTTAAAATAAAAAAACAATTCAGTCTCAAAATCCTGTAGGGGAAACTGCTGCAAGGCTTGTCAATGCCTACGAAATGCGCAGATTTATAATGGCACATTATTGGGGAAGCCATTGAAATGACAATATAAGGAAAACATTGTTTTCCAAACCTTCGGAATGCCAATGGATTAGGAAGGCCATCATAATTGGACTATGAACGGACAAGCTAATAGTAAACGCATATTGGCAGTGCCATAGTGCATTACCGCTGGACCTGTGATGGTATGACCGACGGTTTAATGGAAGAAAAAGTAGTAAGGTCTTCTAGAGCCAATATAGGTCTGATACTGAATCGCTGGTTTTCCAACATTGGACCCCCGGTGGCCAAATAGTGGTGTGCTGCTTGGGAACTCAATACCAGAGAAATCCTGCCCTACCTGGGTGAAAACAAACGTCTCTTTCCAACAGAAAGGAACATATTCGGAAGTGTTGATGCGCGGACCGCCGCCGCCTTCAGTTTCATTCTGCCCACAGGTTGATCCAGTGAACCTAGTGTCGAAATTCAAGACCCCACAACAGACGCAGGTGGCACAGTTCACAGGGCTCAAAATATTGCGAGAAGACCACGCGATCCTCGCTGGAGGTTCTCAGGATACACCTTCAACACCGGCTCCTTTGGCGACAGGCACCTAAAACAGCTCTGCTGAATTAGATCTGTCGCCCACACACCAATAAGAAGGCAACTCTTGTTGCAAGAGACCAAGGTAGCATATGTGAGCGGCCTGTTATTGGAAATTGCACTCCTGGTTGTGTAGGCGCCACTAAGAACTAGGAGTGTTATTTGGCACAGGTTGCTGGAGGGATTCATCTTACTGACATTTGAGGAGCCTGCTCAGGGCTCGGAAGCAGTCGAAGGCAGCTGGGATGGTTGAAAACCACCCACATATCTATGTTTTTTTGCCTCCTGATATTTCATACTGTGTCATTCATTATTTAGCATATAACAACGCATTGCTTGTCAACAACGAGGAAAGTAACGAGCATTTGCAGTAAAATGACATGCTAGTTATAATAGACACACCAGGCTGGTCCTTTCAATAAACCAGCCACAAATACCAGAACGCTAACACCAGCACTGGCACACCAGACACACACAAGGCCTGGCACACCAGAACCACGTGGAAACATCACCAAATAAACACCCTAGGCCCGGCTCACCAGAACCCGTGTCTGAAGTTCCACTTTGGTGGAAACACTAAACCTAGGCTGGTGGATTTTTCAATAAGGCGTGGTACCTACTTATTTGCCGCGCGTTATTGCAGAGATCCTGTGTTCGAGTTCTACGTAGCGTAAGCTCGCGACAGCGTAGCATGCCCTTACCAAGTGCTTCAAGCAGGCACTAACGAACATGTTATGTATGTACGCATCACGTGAATACCAAGATATGGACTTCCAGTTGTATTTGTGACCTTCCCCCAGATTCCAAAGGACGACATAACGGGTTATCCACCGTTTTTCCTGCTGTTTGGTAAAACTCCGCCTTACATTTGGACGTGCTGCTCATGTTCTACGGAGCGAAAGCTCGCGACCGCGTAGCATGCCCTAACCGAGTACTTCAAGCGGGCACTAACAGACATGTTATGTATGTATGCATCACATGAACACCACGACATGGACTTCCCGTTGTATTTGTGACCTCCCCCTAGTACTGAAAGGACGACATCACGGGTTATTCACCATTTTTCCTGCTCTTTGGAAAAACCCCGCCTTACATTTGGACATGCTCGTCCCAAATGCTCCATAATCACCTACGCACGTGACGCAATTACTCAAGCCAATGATACACGCCAGTTAGCCCGTATTTAGCTCCTCGGCTCTCGGACTTTCCAGAAGTCCGAGAGGCGTCATGTATCCTCTGATACTGCTCCCTGTTACTTCTATGGTCTCCGGTGCGCTCCGTTGACCTCCCGGAGAATCCTTTCTGCCCCGCCAATTCACCGATGTGACGTATGAACTTGACCCTCTTCTGCCCGCAGCCTCCTCCTCTCTTAACCCTGCTGACATTGTATGGCTTCCCAACTGAAGCCATACCAACTCATTTCTTCTTTGACAGTTTACCGCCGGGTCGGCGCTTACATCGCGGGGAGTCATGTTACGAAGGAATGAAGTCTTCTTTATTTGCCTGATCATCATCATCATTAGCCTGAGTATACCCACTGCAGGGCGAAGGCCTCTCCCATATTTCTCCATTTAACCCGGTTCTGTGCTAGATGCATCCACTTGACCCCTGCGAACTTCTTAATCTCATCCGCCCACCTAACTTTCTGCCGCCCCCTGCTACGCTTTCCTTCCCTTGGAATCCAGTTTGTTACCCTCAGCGACCATCGGTTATCCTCTCTTCGCACTACATGTCCTGCCCATGTCCATTTATTCTTCTTAACTTCTACTAGAATGTCGGTAACTTGAGTTATTTCTCTGACGCACTCTGCACGCTTTCTATCTTTCAATGTTACCCCTACCATTTTTCGTTCCATAGCCCATAACCTCGCAGATGTGAAAACACAGATAGATGACAATGAAGTGGTAATATTTCCGTAATGTTGCTCGCTGCTATGCAGTTGCTGTTTCTTCTAAATAAGGTGTGAATACCAAGTCTCCAATCAACAAATTCATCTCTGACTAGCGTGTTTATCAGTTCGTGTGCAGCTGAAAGGGGCAGACCAGCGAAGAAAATTTTGCTTTGGCTCATCGCAACACATCTAAAAACATGGCCTTTTACTCCAGAAACCTGTGCAATAAACTCACAAAAACTGATTACGTTTGTGTCGGTTAATCTAAATCACGGTCAATGCTCTTGGGATGGGTCTCTAATCCACGAACGAGCATTCCCACAAACATTAAAAAGGAATAAAATATTTCATCCACCTTATTCGGGTCTCATAGTAGGCTGTGATTGCCTGCACGATGAAAGGAAGTGAACGAAAGGCTTTGCAGAATCTTGTAATTTGGTGTCTCTGCCGTTTTAATGAACTTCTTTGTGTGATTTCGAAATACGCCCGACTCCACTCGAATACTTAAAAAAAGCTCTTCATGACTATGATAATAAATCATGACCACCCTTATGAAAATTTCATATCTGCTCCAGATATGGAACATATGCTGCCAGATACAAATATATAAGGCAGCAAATAAGACCTTATTTGGGCCATAAAAGGTCATATATGTGCAAAATGTTGCCCTTATATGGCTCAGACTTGGCCATATTATGCAACATATAATCCATATCTGAACGGGTAACGGGACCTTATATGGCTTGATCAGGGGCATATATGGTATCCTCGCGACCTTAGGTGGCCTGATAAAGGGCATATATGGCATCGTCATGACCTTATATAGACAGACCAGGGCCATATGCCTGGCGTCAACAGGACTTTATATAACCTCACCGGGGCCTTAATTATGTAGGCGCCATAGTGACTGTATATTAGCAATATATGGCCTTCGTCTACCTTCTGCAAATATCCAATATTGGCATGATGTGGTCGAGCTTCAATTTTTCTACTCAGCAAGGCCTGCATGCTTAGTGTTAATTGTATCCAATTTAGAAAATAGCTACAACTCCTAATATTTCAAATATTCTGCAGATTTCGCTGCACTATAATTATTATACCATGTGTTCCTAATCCAGGAGGGCTTTGGGTTATGGCTGCATGCTCCTCTTTCCGCCTACTAACTCGCATTTTCATTTAAAATGCTGCGGCAGTCCGGGGCACAAAAGCATGGTCGGTTAGGTTGAGCGATTCAAAATATCAAGAAAATGATGGCAGTTCAGTATATGGCTCCTTCCGCGCTGTCTAGACGGTGACTCACCCTCAGAGTCAGCTGGCGGTTGCTGCGTCGAGGGCCTCACTGGCTAGACAGTGACTCCTCTCCCGCGTTCCCCTCTTCCCTCTCAGACGAAAACGATCTGGCGTTCCTGCGGAGCGAGCGGACGCGTTTCACCTGGGCTCCGTGTTTTTTTCATTGAACTGCCAGATTTTTTGAGTCGCACCTTAATGAAAGTGCGTCGACCGGATGCATGAAGTTGTGTGGACCACCGGGAACTCGAATTCCGAGGTAGGGGACCGCTTTTGCCAAATTTAAAGGACTTTTGTGTGCCGAGAGGAGCGCCCGCAGCTGGGCCTAACGTCGACTCCGGCCTTGGCCGGAGGAGCGGCAGGACCAGCCCGAGCCTCGGTGAGGCCGCCAGCGGAACATCGAATCATCGGTGATTACGCAAGTGAGCATTGACCTAAGATAACTACAGCTATGCGAGTAGAGGTGGACGGCGTCGAAATTCCGCCGGACCAGTGCACAAGATCGCAAGGCTGGAAAACCGCAGGCGAGAGGGTCAGGCACAAAGGCATGGGCAAGTTAGGCCTAAATGCCGTACTTCAAACGAACCAAGATGGCGCCAAGGCCATGGCTGCCACTGACAGCGATACACGTCACTCAAGGGCGAAACGTATAAACAAGGGCAAATTGTTGAAGGGCGCGCGCATGCCAGACTTGCCGCGCGGCGACATAAAGATCGTATTACGACCACGAGGCGGGCTCCACGTGAGCGACGTGAGCCGCGTTGAACTAAGTCGTGCAATTGTGGCGGCGGCACAGATCCCCCGCAATGAAGCAAGTGAAGATGTGTGCCCCAACCTCCAGCAGAATATCGTTGTGGTGAGCACCTCCAAGAGAGAGAACGCCGACCTATACACTGCAGTCGGAAGGATCGACATACGCGGCACGGCACACGAAGTAAGTACCTACGAAACGGCCCCCCACGGCACGGTGAAGGGCGTCATAAGGGGCATCCCGCTCGAGGATACGGCCCAGGATATTCAGGACAATGTTGTGCACAAGCATAACCCAACGGCGCTACAGGCAAACCGGATCGGTAAGACCCGATCAGTCGTCATTGCTTTCGAAGGGCATAAAGTACCCAAATACGTGAGATACGGAAACCTGCTCATGGAGTGCACGTTACATAGAAAACAAATCGACGTATGCTATGCGTGCGGAAGAGTGGGCCACAGAATGGACGTGTGCACGGATCCTTCGAACACGATCTGCCGAGGGTGCGGAATCTCCAACCCCGCCGAAGATCACGAATGTGTCCCGAACTGTGGCCTGTGCGGAGGCAAACACCTGACAGCGGACAAGGCCTGCAAAGCCCGCTTCAAGACACCCTACGTCGTCCGCCGGCGGCGCTGGGAACGGCGCCGAGCAGAGGAAGAAGACATCGAGAGAAGGAACCAAGACAAGAGAGGTCCTGCAGGCGGACCCCACCGCAGCGCCTCCAAACAACGGGGCCGGTCATACACGCCGGGCCGCAACAGCAACAACAGTGGCTGTCAACAACAGTCGCCAGAGTCAACCGGACACCGAGGGATCGCCGAGAAAAAGGTGGGCCGGACCAACAGGTCTCCCGTCGCTCTAACCAGCGACACCGAATTCCCACCCCTCACCCCCTCCCAACCCCTTAACTCACAAGCGAATCCGCAAAAGGACAGTAGCGAAGTGATAGAGCTTAAGAGGATCATAGAGCGCCAAAACGCTCAGATCCAGGAACAGAACGCCCAAATACAGGCGCTTATGAATAAGATCGAAACGCTAGCGAGTAACGGCAGCTTGGCAAATTCAGGACCCCAAGACAACACGGCGACAAGCAACGCCGCAGGCTTGCGCAAGGTGCCGCGGAGGGCCCCCCCCTCGCCCCGCCAAGGGCGGACAGCTGGAGAGGCTGAGGCCATGCAACGTGCAGCAAATAACCTAGAGGCGATGGACGCCGAAGAGAGCCCCGCGAGCGGAGAGGAAACTGCGAACGCAGAGACCGCGACCACGGTAACGACACAGATCCCGCGAGAAGGAGAGCTTATGGCCATTTTGGCCGCAATTTCCCAAATTAACGAAAGGCTCAGCAAAATAGACGACCGACTTAAAGCTGTCGAGAGTCAGCCTCAGACGCCATCGGCGAAGCACAAACGTCAAGCGCTAAAAGTAGCCTCAACATCGGTGAGGAACCACTTCGCGTCCCTGAAAAAGGAGCGGGCCGAAAAAATAAAAAACGCGATCGCGAAAAGGCGCAATCGACTCGAGACAGCCGGAAAGGATGATGCAGAAGCCAAGTAAGAAGCACAAGAAGACCGGGGGGGAAACCACCGTGATTTACCAATGGAACTGCCGTGGGATTCGCAACAAAGAAGCGGAACTAATGTTATACATTGACGGGCAAGACAACAAGCCTGATGTAATTGCTCTACAGGAGACGAATGGGAAACCAAGACTTCCGGGGTACGTCACTTACACGGACCCCACGGAGAACGGAACGGCGGTGCTCGTTCGCAGCAACGTGGCGGCAACTCAACATGTTACGGCGCAGGGCGGGTGCGAGCACACGCTGGTCGAAATTCATGCAAGAGAAATTGGCAGCGCGGGCAATTTATTTGTAATGAGCGCGTACTGTCGGCCGTCACAACGGCAGTACGAATTTGACCGCATCGTGAGTCAGGCGAAAGGGTTGGCGGGGACCAGGCCGCTTCTGATCCTCGGCGACTTTAACGCCCCTCACACAACATGGGGCTATAAGTTCCAGTCAAAAAGAGGAAAAGCATTGGCCAAAGCAATGGAGGATCACGAGATTGCCCTCCTGAACGAGCCTGACGTAACTACCAGAAGAGGCAACAGTGCCGCGAGGGACACTACGCCAGACCTTTCGTGGTTATCGGGAACGCTAGACGTCTCCTGGAGAAGCGAAGAAGTGGACCTGGGTTCTGACCACAGCGTGATCGGCATCACGATCCGAGGTTCCCGATATCGGGCTGTGTTGGGGACAGCGCGGATCACGGATTGGGACAAGATGAGAAAGTTCACCCAGGAACAAGAAGAGGCGTCTGAGGAAGAATCGGGACGAGCTGAAACACAACAGACCTACACCGAATGGTCGAGGGACCTGAAGAAGACCCTCCAAAAATTTACCCAAGAAATCGCAACGACTTCGCAGACACCGTACGTGGACGCCAGACTGACCCACATGTGGGCGGCCCGGCACTCGTTAACGCGGCGATGGAAACGTCAGCGGCACAACAGAAAGCTGGCCAAGCGCATAGCAGCCTTGAACAAGCAGATCGCCGAGCACGCGGCCAAACTATGCAGGGAGAATTGGCTGAAGACCTGCGACGGCCTGCAGGGCAAGCTCTCGACGTGGAAGACGTGGTGCCTCTTGAGGCATCTGATCGACCCGCTGAGTAGCAAAACTGCGACCAATCGCAACCTTACCAAAGTATTGAACATGTACAAGGGAGACGGCCGCAGGCTCCTGGAAGACCTGAAGGCGAAGTACCTAAAGACAGAGAAGGGACAGTACCCGGAGCCAGAAAGGTACGAAGGACCCGACAACGAAGACCTGGACCGGCCGTTTTCCATGACGGAATTGTGGACAGCGATAGATCAAAGTAACAAGAAAAGTGCACCCGGCAGGGATGCCATAACATACAAACTACTCAGTAACATGAGCAGTAAAGCGGCCCGCGGCCTCCTAGGGCACATCAACGAAGCCTGGGAGAGCTCGCGGTTGCCGAAGGAATGGAAGGACGCCGAGGTCTGCTTCATTCCAAAGCCCGGCAAGGCCCTCACGATAGACAACATGCGGCCCACCTCCCTCACGTCCTGCGCGGGGAAGGTGATGGAGCGTATGGTCCTTCGCCGGCTGCAGAAGCACCTCGAAGAAACAGATCAGATGCCGGAGACGATGTACGGCTTCAGGCAACATCTCAGCACCCAAGACGTGATGATCCAACTTCACGAACTGGTCGTCAAGCCGGCAACGAGGCACACGCCGCGCGGGATACTCGCCCTCGACCTGAAGGGATCGTTTGATAACGTGTCCCACGCGAGCGTGTTGCGGAATCTGAATATGACCAGGTGTGGCCGAAAGACATTCGACTACATCAAAGAATTTCTGTCAAACCGAACAGCGACCATCAGAATAGGGGAGGAGAAGTCAGACCCTGTCGAGCTGGGTGATAGGGGCACCCCACAGGGATCGGTCTTGTCGCCCCTGCTCTTCAATCTGGCCCTCCTGCCCCTGCCCGGTCTACTCAAGCAAATCGAAGGCGTGGATCATGCGTTCTACGCCGACGATATTACGGTGTGGACAGCTCGAGCCGGTTCTGATGCCTGGATGGAGGAAGCCTTGCAGAAGGCGGCAACAACCGTGCACGAGTACGCGAAGTCATGCGGACTGAGCTGCGCTCCCCAGAAATCAGAGTTGCTTATTATCCAACCGGGAAAATCCAAGAAAGAGCTGCCGCCGAACGTGATCGTCACCATCGACGGAACGGCTATCAAGCCAACACAGCAGATTAGGATCCTCGGCCTACTACTTCAGGCCGACGCGAAGGCACACGCCGCCGTCACAAAGATCAAAACTACAACCGAACAGATACTCAATATGATCAGAAGGGTATCTAATAGAAACCGAGGCCTCAAAGAGGACGATGTCATGCGCCTGATACGCGCATTCGTCGTGTCACGGGTTACCTACTCCGCCCCCTATCTCCAGCTGACGAAGGCGAATAGGGACACCCTAAACACGATGCTTCGTAAGGCAACGAAGCAAGCACTGGGCATTCCCATATACTCGTCCACACAAAGACTGCTGGACATGGGCGCCCACAACACGGTGGAGGAGCTCATTGAAGCCCACCTCTCTAATCAGAGAATCCGGCTCAGTCATACGAAACACGGACGAGCCGTCTTACGCAAGATAGGATGGCAGATTGAGCCAGTACCCCTCAAGGAAGCCCTTCCGGAAGACTGGAAGACGGCCATTCAGACCAAACCCCTTCCCCGGAACATGACGCCGGGCAAGGACGACGAGAGGCGCACCGCGCGGGCCAAAGCCATAGCCCGGAAGCTGGAAGAGAACCCCAGGGTCCTCTACGCGGACGCCTCGCTCCGAAAACACAGTGACCGTGCAGCAGTGGTGGTTACGTCAAAAGACAGGCTGATCGTCAGCGCGTCCATAAAGACAACAGACGCCGCAGTTGCAGAAGAAGCGGCCATGGCCCTCGCACTCGCACAGCCGAGCGTGGACACCGTGGTCACTGACTCAAAGACAGCCTACAGAAGCTTCCGCAGAGGGGTAATATCCTCCGCGGCCCGAGCCATTCTATCCAAGTGCAAGCCTCCGGGAAGAGCTATAGAGCTCGTGTGGGTCCCGGCTCACTCGCAGGTAGCAGGCAACATAATCGCAGACTACCATGCCCGAGAAATGTCAATCCGGGGCGAGAACGAGCCGGAAGAGCTACCGCATCCGGTTACCAGCTTTCGGGAAATTACAAGTATGTACCGAGAGGAAAGGTGCAGACTGCCAGAACCGCACCCCAAGCTCACCAGGCAACAACAGACGATCCTGCGCCGAGCGCAGGCGGGATCGCTTGCGCATCCCGTATTGATGAGCCGCATGTACCCTGCGGAACACGACATGCTCTGTCCTTTTTGTAAAAAAGAAAAGGGCACCCTGCCGCACGTTTTGGCAGAATGCAAACAACTCAAAACCCCCCCTCCTCCCCTTCCCGCCAACACCCCCAATCCCCAACCCCTTGAGCGATGGGAGACCTTGTTGTCCAGCCCCGCCCTGTCGATCCAGCTCGCACTGACAGACAGGGGCCAGGAGCTGCTGGAAACATATGGGTCCCGCAACTAGGGAACCACCCCGTCTGGTGCAAGCATGCACCACCGAATTATTTCGGGCTTAATAAATGTTGATTCCTCCTCCTTCCCTCTCAGACAGCGGCGGCCCCTGCGTCGCGGGCTCGCATTTCATCCCTCCTCCTGGCTGCCGCGCTCTATACTGCGTAGGCCGCGAGCTCTCCGTTTTGTGTGTGTTTGCTTCTTTACCCTCCCCCTTTCAACTCCGTGCGCCTAAGCACTTGGCGTCTCGTTCCTTTTCGGTGGCAGACATCGGAGTTCGGTGGTGGTGGTGGTGGTAGAAAACATTTATATATGATACAAATACAGGAGGTTATGCGTGAGCTGACCCTGAAGGGGCCAACCCTCACAAACACTAGGTGGAGGTCCCTAGTTCGGGACCCCAGTGGCGTCTGCCGCCGCTCGGGCTCGCCCGACAAGTGCGGCTGGCGGGCGTGCTGCATGTTGTGTATACGCTCGTGTGTGTGTGTGTGTGCCAGCGCCTGTTCGCTATTAGCTGTGTGCATGTTACAAAAATGCGACAGCAAACCTACAAGAGCTTCAGTCTGACCGTCAGCACAGAGGAAATTACTGTGTCCCAATGCGGGTGGAAGCTGCCTTCCCAGCCTTGGCAGCGAACCTAACGGTCGATTGAGCTTTTCGGGGATTCTGTCCTGGATGGCCCCGGCCAAATCTTCACCATTGTGTCGGATCGCACCCTCATCGTGCCGCCTCATCTTCACGCCCGATCACCAAAACCGTGAGCGTGAGACTTCTTGTCGGGAACTAGCACTTACCAGCATACGGATATTGTTCACTTTATTATTTTGATAGAAAATTAATTCTCCAATCAGTAAATTGGATGGTAATCCGCCTTTTGCGCGAGTTTTCTGCGCATGCGCGAAGCCCCAGCGGCGACTGATGAAAACACACTGAGCGGCCTCGACGCCGCTTCTCGTCGCCGCACTCATAGCCAACGCACGGGGGCTGGAGGCGCGGTCACGTTCACAGCCTCAGTAAAACGATGCCAACCACCTGTGCCGCTTACGGCTGCCACTCTCGAGGCGTGCCGGGATGCAAGACGCGATTTGTTAGGTTTCCTTCGGCGAGCCGCGACCTGCAACGGCGTGAAGCTTGGATTAGGGCAACCAAGCGTCAAGACGTGAATGGGCGACCTTGGCAGCCGACTGCGTGCTCTCGACTGTGCGAAAAACACTTCGTTACAGGTATGTATGCATTAAAGGAAATGTGCATGATGAAAAGTATCTACCAGAGTTTTCACCAAGCCGGTAACCCACCAGTGATAGCCGCAATGAGCATTTGTTCGGGGCGTCGGATGGCGATGCATTTTGTCGTTTGCTTATATTTATGTGCGAAGGGGCCGGGTAGTGCAGATATCACAGGTGGCTGTGTGCGCTAGACCGTAATATTTAGCATGTTTTATCGCGACTGCCGCCTGACTAAAAAGAAGAAAAAAAAGGGTGTTTGTTGTGATGCACCGCACTTAGCGAGCCGAGTGGTTGAGCTGGTCATGAGGATCGCGAACGGCAGTGCATTGAAACGCCGTATTTTTTTTCTTGTTAGCGAGGTGGTAGTCACGATAAAACATGCTAAATATTACGGCCTAGCGCACACAGCCGCCTGTGATATCTAAGCTACCTAGCCCTTTCGCACATAAAGATAAGAAGGGACAAAATACATCGCCTTCAGGCCCCGGTGCAACTGAAGCAATCACGCACCGAAGAAATCCTCATTGGTGCTATCACTGGTGCGCTACAACCTAGGTGAAAACTCCAGTGGGTACTTTTCATCATGCCTATTTCGCTTAGATGCATACATACCTGTAGTATATGTGTTTTTGCCGCTCGGAGCATATGACGCACTTGCACGACGCACAGTATTTTTTTTTAATTAAAGGCTCGCCTTCGTGCACGCCAAAGCATCCGGACTTTGTTCCTTTAATGTACGCAATCAGATGCACTTCGTTAGGGAGCTTGATAATCGTCGTCTTCTTCCAACCGTTTGCAACGGCAAGGAAACCGCCCGGCACAATAAATGAGTCTCCTGGAGGGTTCATGCTCGTTCCCTTGCAGAGTGGATCGCTCTGGACGTAGAACAGGGTTGGTTCCTGACCGAGATGCGCATCCGATATGTAGGAGATTCACACGTGTCACCAAGTTGTTGATTCCGCAGAAATCGCGGCGGAGGCAGAAATGAACGTTGGAGATCCTTTCACAACAGAATGACCATTCTCTGCGCACCGAGAACCTTTTCACCACTGCGACCACATCAGTTCTGACTCCTGAGGCCAGAAACCGGCTACAGCTCTGAATCATCCATTGCCAGCAAAATGCAGCGCGTTTCCTGCAGGTGTGCATTCTGGCCGGGACAATGCCCTTTTCACGGGGTGTGTATATGTGACTCTCTGCCGATCTTCGTGGATGAAATCCTATAGTTGCACGGTTGTAGATGACGCGAGGAGGAAGCGACGCCCATTGCACCATGCCGGCGCTGCGGTGACCACCCCGCGCATATGCGCCGCTCAAAGTCACAGGATACGATTCCACCTAGCTCTGCAGCATCAACAAACCCCTGACTGCTTTGGCCTTTGAGATCTCCCTCTCTCTCTCTCTGCCCCCACGCTCTCCTGTCTGCCGAAAACCTGCACGCTGAGAGCGTCTCATTCTGTCGCATCGAACACGGCCCCCGCTACACGCTCTTACAATACGAAGATAGTATATGCGTACGTGCGTTATGAGTGGATTGTGAAAACGCTCTAATTTCCCTCATACTGCGTGAACATGATATGCTGCAATCACTGTCACTACTTTCCGCTCCGAGGCCAAAAAAGGGGGGAAGCTTTCGCTTTCTACCAGCGTTGGCGTGGCCATTTCGTATGGTGCGCTTTCGCGTCGTCTGCTACACTGCCGCTCTATGTGTTTCCCGCCCGCTCCCGCATGATGGCGCCACATCCTCGCGCAAAAGGCGGATTGAGTAGTGTGCTGTTGCATGTGCCTCCTGCCAAGCGCTTCGTGCGGGACAGCGCCAGCCGCTACGGGACGCCATGTTTGATCGGCTACCGGAATATTTAGCTGGCGCCGAATGAATAAATGCTGTTTACCCTTTACTGGAGGCTACACTGAGCGACCCCTTCATGGATCACTGCCTTGTCGTGGCGGAGGGGCTTGCGAAACTCGATGAAGTCGTGAGCTCTGCTGCGTAGGGCCAACCAAGATAGACAGGTCACGGCAGAGAGTTCTGACAAAATGTGATTCACTGGAGAAGGTAATGGCAACCCACTCCAGTATTTCCTGCCAAGAAAACCTATGGCCAGTCACAATACCATTATCGATATGGCGCCGGAAGATGAGCCCCCCAGGTTGGAAGGCGTCCCACATGTTACTGGGGATGAACAAAGGGCGATTCCTAGTAGCTCCAGGACGAATGAAGCGGCTGGGCTAAAGCCAAAAGGACGCTCAGTTGTGGATGTGTCGGGAAGCGACCGGAAAGTACGATGTTGCAAGGAGATTTATCATATAGCAACATGGAATGTAAGATGTATGACACAAGGTAAACTGGATGTCGTGAAGCGAGAAATGGACAGATTGAACATTGATATCTTGGGTATCAGCGAGCTCAAGTGGACCGGAATGGGAGAATTTAACTCCGGCGACCATTATGTCTTTTACTGTGGGCACGAATCCAAGAGAAGGAATGGGGTCGCTCTCATAGTAAACAGAAGAATGGGCAAAGCAGTGCTAGGGTACAACCCCAAAAACGACCGAATGATTTCACTTCGGATCCAAGGTCACCCTTTCAACATAACAGTTATCCAAGTTTATGCACCGACCACCGCTGCTGAAGAAGCTGACGATGAGAGATTTTATGCGGACCTGCAATGCCTTTTAGACCGCACCCCATCATCAGACGTGGTTTTTCTCATAGGAGACTGGAATGCTAAGGTCGGGAGTGAAGAAATATCTGGAATTATAGGCAAGTTCGGTCTTGGCGAACCAAATGAAGCTGGGCAGAGGCTAGTAGAGTTTTGTCAAGAAAACAACCTGACCATAGCAAATACTCATTTTCAACAGCACAAGAGGGGCCTGTACACATGGACTTCAGCTGACGGTCTGTACAGGAATCAGATCGATTATATTCTTTGCCGGCAGAGATGGATAAGCGCTATAAAAGCAGTAAAAACAAGGCCTGGGGCCGATTGTGGCACCGGTCATCAGCTTCTTGTTGCCAAAATTAAGCTTCGATTGAGGAAAACGCAGAAAACTAGGCCTTTCAGGTATGATCTGGATCAAATTCCACTAGAATACGCTGTGGAAGTGAGGAGTCGATTTCAAGAATTAGATCTAGAAGAGAGAGAGCCCGAAGAGATGTGGACTGATGTTCGTTATATAATACAAGAAGTTGCTACTAAGGTAGTTCCAAAGCAAAAGAAATGCAAGAAAGCAACCTGGTTATCTGAAGAGGCTTTGCAAATAGCTGAGGAAAGGAGGATGGCAAAAGTTATGGGGGAAAGAGAAAGATACAAGGTTCTCAATGCAGATTTTCAGAAAATAGCAAGGAGAGATAAGAATGCCTTCCTGAACATACAGTGCCAAGCAGTTGAGGACAACAGCCAATTAAGGAACACAAGAGCTCTGTATAAGACAATCAAAGATATCAAAGGAAGCTTCTGTGCTAAGCTGGGCGTGATAAAGGACAAACGAGGCAAGGACCTCACTGAAGCCTCAGAGATAAAGAAGAGGTGGCAGGAGTACACAGAAGAACTGTACAAGAAGGACCCGGATGTGCAAACCCAACATAAGACGGTTGTGATTACTGATCTCGAGCCGGGCATCCTGAAGAGTGAAGTTGAATGGGCCTTAGCCAGCCTTGCTAAGAACAAAGCTAGCGGAATTGATGGTATTCCAGCTGAGTTGCTTCAAAACCTCAACCACGACGCTGTTAACACACTGCATACATTATGTCAGAAGATTTGGACAACCCTGCAGTGGCCACAGGATTGGAGGAGGTCAGTTTACATCCCCATTCCAAAGAAAGGCAGTGCCAAAGATTGTTCCAACTACAGCACGATCGCGTTGAGTATCGTCCCTCTTATGTGCTTTTGACGCAAATTAGAACGCGCTTTATTCTTCCTTTTCATTGCCGTATTTACGATCCCACATTCTCAAGGGGTGTTACCTGTCATGATGCTCAACCATTGCGAAGCGATGTGATGCACTTGCCATCCAAGTGAAAGTGGCTGGCAAGAAGGTTGTATAAAAAGGCAGCCAGTCATCCTGATAGACAGATAGGTGTAGCGAAAGCCTGTCCGATCAACTCGTTCAGTGTTTCAGCAGCGTATGATGTATGACGAAACGCTGTAGCCATGTAATTCAAAACAACGTTCAATAATAAATTAGTGATCTCTTCAGCAACCATTCATAGCGATAAGAGACACCCAATAATTGAGAAAGCTTAAGCTTAGGCTTTATGATTAGATGTGATGCTCTGCGTACGCATTGCCGCCTTGTAGTTACCGAATGATAATTTGATTATACGTGATTGTTTGTGTACGTATAGACGAGGTTTATGCTTCTGCTGGGTATCTATGCATTTACCCGCAGACTTAGCTAGACGTCATTTATATTGCCGACAGCTTCGTGGCGACGCAGACGTTTAGGGTCGGGATCTTTCGCTTAGCGGACCACATTTGTCCTGCGTTGGCGATCTTCAAATGGTCGCCGACGTTAGAACTCAGCCTTTTCCACACACTCACGGCACTCCGCGTTCTTTTTTATTACTCGTAGCTCGGCCTCCTGGCTTCGTTTGAACTGTCCAGGTGCTTCATATCGAACTTTCTCTACAGTTTCTTAATCCGCGTTGTGAAATCTTTCTTTTCGGCAAGCGCGACCACCACAAGATTTCCGCGAAGGTGCATCACGATAGCACACATCCCCAAACCACCACACTATTCATCCAATCTGCTACAATGCCATACGATGTATCCGCACTCGAATCTTCTAGAGGGTACAGGTGGCCCAAAATTAATACGGAGCACGCGAGCGGCGGCCGAAATTAAAAGAAAATGCAAAAAAGCAATTCCATTTTAATGCTTATATATACGTGCGCGTATCAAATTTATTTCCTATTTCCGTGGTGTCATTTTCAAGATTTAAATAAATTGAATCAAACTTTGCAGGAGCAGTTCACATCGTTCGCATCGCGTCGCATTTCATTCCACGTTACGGGAACTGTGTCATCAGCATTGCCACCCATCCGATCCTCAGGTGACTCTTATCACGAAAACGAAGGGCTGTACTATCAAATGCTTTAGCTTCGGCTGTGGGGAGAATCTGCCGCTTGTGCAGCTTCTCTACAATGCGATATTATACCTCGCCAAGGCGCTACAATGTATTTACAAAACTCTTTTACTCAGCGTTACCATTTTGTGGGCGCGCTCCAAACCTGGACATATGACTGACACGAAAAATAATTCAGTCGTTCAGTCGTGTCCGACTCTTCGTGACCCTATGGACCATGTCACGCCACGCTTTCCGGTCTCTCACTATCTTCCTAACATCACATAACGTCATCTGCAGTGCCTCGAGAATGCCATCTAACCATCGCTTTCGCTGCCTACCCCTTCTCCGGCGACCCTCAACGTTTCCCAACATCAAATCTTTCTCCAGCGACTCTTCTCTTCTCATCAGATGACCAAAGTAGCTGAGCTTTAACTTTAGAATTTGACCCTCCAATGAGCAGTAATGGTATGTGGTCGACGATATCGACTGATTTGATCTTCTTGCAGTCCAAGGAACTCTCAAGAGTCTTCGCCAGCACCACAATTCAAACGCGAAAAAGGCTGCAGCAGTATGTGGATAGGGAGCTTTCGGACGTGCAAGCTGGGTTTCGCAAGGGCAGAGGAACTAGAGACCAAATTGCCAACCTTCGCTGGATCATGGAAAAAGCAAGAGAGTTCCAGAAACCCATCTACTTCATCTTTATCGATTATGCGAAAGCGTTTGACTGCGTAGATCACAGCAGATTGTGGCAAGCTCTCCAAGAGATGGGAGTTCCAATTCACCTCATCTGTCTCCTCAGGAACCTGTATGAAGGACAAGAGGCCACAGTCAGAACTGGGCATGGTCTTACTGATTGGTTTCCGATTGAGAAAGGAGTGAGGCAAGGCTGCATACTATCGCCCTGCCTATTTAACCTATATGCAGAGTGCATCATGAGGAAGGCCGGTCTGGACGAGTCTTCAGCTGGAGTGAAGATTGCTGGAAAACGTATCAACAACCTTAGATATGCGGATGATACCACTTTAATGGTAGAAAGTGAAGTGGAACTCAAGAGACTTCTGATGCGCATACAAGAATAGAGTGAGAAGTTCGGGCTTAAACTGAACATTAAAAAGACAAAGATCATGGCGTCTTGCCCTATCAAGTCCTGGAGCATCAATGGACAAGAAGTGGAAGCTGTGACAGATTTTCTGTTCTTGGGCGCCAAGATTACCTCGGAAGGAGACTGCAGCCATGAAATTAGGAGACGCCTGCTTCTGGGAAAGAGAGCAATGGTTAGCCTTGACCGCCTAGTAAAGAGCAGAGACATTAGTCTGCCAACCAAGATCCGTATAACTCGTGCTATGGTCTTTCCAGTTGTGATGTATGGATGCGAGAGTTGGACTGTGAAAAAGGCTGACCGCCGAAGAATTGACGCGTTTGAATTGTGGTACTGGCGAAGACTCTTGAGAGTTCCTTGGACTGCCAGAAGATCAAATCAGTCGATATTGTCGACCATAAACCCTGACTGCTCATTGCAGGGTCAAATTTTAAAGTTAAAGCTCAGCTACTTTGGTCATCTGATGAGAAGAGAGGAGTCGCTGGAGAAAGATTTGATGTTGGGAAAGGTTGAGGGTCGCCGAAGAAGGGGTAGGCAGCGAACGCGATGGTTAGATGGCATCTTCGAGGCATTGCACATGAAGCTATGTGATGTTAAGAAGATAGTAAGAGACCGGAAAGCGTGGCGTGACATGGTCCATAGGGTCACGAAGAGTCGGACACGACTGAACGCCTGAACTGAACTGAACTGACATTGAGCGAACAACCGCAGTTCTGTCGCGTTGTAAGTCTACGCAATATGCAGTACTGACCTGATGTGAATTTTCACTGGAATCGTGCGCTCAGGCAGCTGCAAAGATGGAAGATAACGTAATGATATAGGTTTTTAAACAACGAACTGTCGGTACCTAATTGATGTTACTTATTGGCAAAATATGACTAGCACAATTTCTATAATGTGGCAGAGAAAGGAAATTAATAGTTATTTCGCAAATGTAAACATGGTGTTCAGCGTAAGCTTCGCACCAAGTCACGGTGCGTAGAACCTGATAAAGATAGTGAGCAAAACCGGCGTGAAGTTTTCTTTTTCTTCCAGGAAAAAGTTAGGAGGTTTGTGCAAGTCAACCAAGAAATTAGGAAGGCAGAAAGAACCACCGAAAAAAAGTTGTCAACTGTTGTTGCGTACATTATTTCGCTGTCATGCGGCTGATTTTACATCGAGAAAAATTGTCAGTGCGTGAAGGAGCGGCTGCGTGAGCACGCGAAGGATATAGAAAACGACTCAGCCCGAAATTACACTAATTCATTCCACCGATTGCAAGGACTGTGAGGCGTTTTTAGGCCATTCGACATTCATCACCAAATGTAAAGACCTGACCTCATGCGTCATTTAAGAGGTATTTCACATTTACGAATTTGGTGACACATGTATCAGTCAACCTTATGTGGCTCTATACCAACAAGAGCTAACCTAGCTCAATCAGGGACGGTTCTGATTGCTCCAATACGTATCTCGGGCCCATTATTATATCCCAATTGATTTTCCTTCTGTGTTTTGGCTATCTGCTTTACATTGCTCCTTGTGCAGCCATAAACTCTTTGGGTTTTAGTCAGCGCATGTTTTTGTCTGGCCTTTCCACTCGTGCTGTGGGTTAGCGCTGTTTCTCCATTTCGTAAAACATAAACCAACCAGCCCGACAAAGCCATATTCTTGAAGTATTAGATAGCAGTGATGTGATGTTGGCTGGGATTCATCAATAATATCTAGTTGCGCCATTTTAATAGTCATTGATCCTGGAGGACGGGTAATGCGGTTTCCTCAAGACATCTTGCGTGTGATTAGCGTTTTCGTGAATATTTTCCGATCTTGAGCAACTTCACTTGAATCTGACGGAATGTGAGTAGGAGACTGAAATTTTGAAGTGGTGGAGAATGCAACTTAAAATAACGATATTGTCTTTCTGAGGGTTTTTCCTAAACTATAATGAGTATTTTCCTTCCTTCAACTCCTATTGTGACATCTAGGTCAGTAGTTTCTTTCAGTTCAGTAGTTTTCTTCCAAAGACTAACGAATTCTTCCGCACTCCTGTCCATATTACGAATACGATGATTCTCCCTCGATGATTCTCCTGTATTTTCGGAAATATGTAGAACACTGCCGAAGAAGGAGTTTTTGGTAACAGCGCCTTTTGAACTCTTAGTGGTAATTCGCTGTCATCATTTAGTTTAGTGAGTCTGCTGGGATCTCAAATGGGATCGCAAGTCTCAGTTTTTATTAGATATTGCATATACAGCAACGCTCCCCCCCCCCCCCCCCTGCCTGTCAGGGTGATTTATTAAAACGTTTCTGTAACCATTCAATTCGACCACTTCACAGCCCTCATAATACCACTTTCCGGTGGCCATTACTATGGTGAACATTAACGAAAGTTGCTTTAGTAAGTGATCAATGTCATCTTATTTTTTGCGTAACCTGCATGTATGTCAGGAAAATATTTTGAGTGAAGATTCATGATGACTGAGAGATTCTGGTAAGGCAAAATGCTGATAATACATGGGAAAAATTGTGAGGACTTCGAGCGAATGAAACAAACTCGGTAGGCGTGCTGAGCAAGAATACACAATAGACACGCGCTATTTTTTTGCATTGCTTAGCACTGCATCATGTTTCGTTCGGGACTTAAACTGGACAATGCTGTTGCTTTTCTTGATATTCATCGTGGGTACACGTTGACAAATTTCGATGACTGATGCTTAAATGGGCTCTTTATGGCCGTGTCAATCCTAGGAAAAAGGACAGGAGTGCTCTCACTTTCTTCACATGTGACACATTGAATCTCAATATTGCATTTCTCAGACTATTGCTCTGACTACAACAACCTGCTGTAGACATCCTGTAGCTTGATGTCTATAGGCCCTGACATTTCGCATCTAGCACACTGTTTTCAGTTTCATGCTTTTTGTTGTTCTCAAGCTCAGCGTCAAGCGTTTCCTTCAGTTGCATCGGTAGTATTGAGGGCGTAATACAGGCTTGCTGTAAGTTTCTTCTGTTTGCTCGCGAATCTGATTTTGTAGACTCTACAATTTTTCGCGGAATAATTTGATCTCCTGAAGCAATTCCACTTTAATATTTATATATACGTGCGCCTATCAAATTTATTTCCTGTTTCTGTGGTGTCATTTTAAGGATCAAAATAAATTGAACCAACTTTGCAGGAGCGCTTCGCATCGTCCGCATCGCGTCGCATTTCATTCCTCGTTAAGGGACCTGTGTCATCAGCACTGATATCCTTCTGATCCTCAGGTGAGTCTTATCACGAAAACAAAGGGCTGTATTATCAAATGCTTTAGCTTCGGCTGTGGGGAGAATCTGCCTGTCGTGCAGCTTCTCTACAATGCGGTATTATACCTCGTAAAGGCGCTACATGTATTTATAAAACTCTTTTACTCATCGTTACCATTTTGTGGGTGAGCTCCAAACCTGGAAATATAATTGATGCGAAAAATAATAAAAGCGTTAAATAATAAGAAAAAATTAGATGTGCTGCCTCATGAATGCTTGTTTTCGTACACTAGACTATTATCCAGGAGATCACATTTGTCTACATTAACCCAAACGGCCAATAATTTCCGACGGACGTCCGGTTAAAATCCGCATGTCTGAAGCAGGACCGGGACATCCGCCGGAAAACGAAACGCACCTAAAAACGGTCATCAGGATTGGGATGTCCGTCGAGTTTACGAGGGCGCCTCTTTCTGGGATCAATATTCAAACTATTAATTACGAAAGCTATTCTTTCGATCCAGACGACATCAGCAAGCATTTACATATCGCGGGGGGGGGGGAGCACTCATGCGTGCGATGGATTAATAAAGGTTACCAAGGTAATTTTAGACTTGAGCGCAATACTTACAGCATCAATGTAGTAGTAAAAAATGTGCCTGCCAATCATTGCGATTTATATCAAATTATCGCTGGTCGCGTTTTCTCGCGAGCTATTCATTTGCGAATCTATCGGAGCGGTTCTGCGGTGATTGTGCGTAAGCTTCTTCGCGCAGCTGTCTGGACGCGCTCACTGCACTTTGATCCTATAATCTACATTCGTGATGTCATTACCCCTAACGAAATATCCTCAATTCATGAACCTCAATCGCACATGCATTTACCCAGCTGTTCGGACTCATGACGGAACCTGTACTATACTATGTATGTTCAAATGGTTCCGCTGAAGCATCAACGTTTCATCTTCCATGCTTGATTAAATACGTAAAATTCATAGATGGCTTCGGCCTTGTCTTATTGCCTTGGTTTTGAGGATGAAAAAGAAAGAAAAGATGAAAGGAAGCTCCCTTATAGTTGTTCCTTATTGCAGGCCATTTTATGCCGAGCAAGTATAACCACAGAGCGTCAGAAGCGAGTCGCAGCCTACGCAAGGAATGTGCGCACATCCAACTATTGTGAGCTCTATTTAACGGAACCGTTTTCTTCTCGACGCATTTCAGCGGTGGCGCAGGGTTTAAGGCGCTCGATATCTGTACACAAGGATGCGCGATCGAATATGTAGGCAAAAAAGCTAGGTGTCCGTATGCTTTGCGTTACAGAACCCCAGGGGTCAAAATTTTGGAGCCCTCTACTAAGGCGTCTCTCACAGCCTGAGTTGTATGTTGTATTGATACTGTAAAACAGCATGAGCCAAACCACCTTTTTCGTGACAAGTATTTCTTGTAGCTATTCTCCGGAAATTACAATTCATAAGGTTGCCATCCGTGAAGTGTTAAGGCGGCACATTACAGTTCAATTGCTCCGCAAGAGTTCCCACGCAGTCATGCACAGACCAGCCGCAATTGTTACGCGTTTTGTTGGAACATGGCCCCGCCGCTAAAGAATCGGCGCCGGCGATCTTGGCATTCACAATGTTCGCCGTTCCAACATTGAGCGTGCTGTATGACTCACTACGCCTCGGAGAGCTCCTCTGACGACTCGTCGCATAACACACCATAGAACGTTGTGGTGGCCGCCCCGTAGTAACGCGACATTGTACAAGCTATTAAAAGATAAGTGATTTGAAATACCTTAGGCCAAGCCTGCTTTTTGAGGTTCTTTATCTGCTCTGCGAATCCGGGTATATTTCCCTAAAGTCGTTAAATTATGCTGATGCGTTCTGCCTCTACAGATATTTTTCTGCTTTAACATCTCTAGTTACCGTTTTATCTTAGGTAATATCTCGAAATAAGACATGTATAAACTCACCTACAGCTACTGCGCCCTCTGTATGATAGCATTGCAAATATCGCTCACTGTTCGCCGACTGATGGCGTGTCTGTCGCGTTGACACCAAACATATAATTTACTTTGGAGATGATTCAAAGCTATCTGTGTTTCATTTTTACATCTACACTAATCCGAAACCTCGAACGATATCCCAGTAATATTGAAGAATGAATGCAAAGATATATTCAATATCGACAAGCCATATACACTGGCAGGAATATATTTACCAATGTATGTCATGATCATAGAAATTTTAACGCAATTTATACCAATTAAACAATAAACGAAGCGTATAAATAATGATTGCTAGCAAGGTAGCACAACGAAAGTAAAAGTCATGCGGACAATAAAACAATGTGAAATATGGTCGTCGACGTGGCGTTGGATCGAAGGTATGCGACAAATTGCGATGAGGGCCTTGCACCTGGCGCCTGAGCTTCTACCATAAGCTGCCCGCACCAAAGCCATGCACAGCAACTTGGTTCGAAATAACTTTCTAGTATGCTCCTTTTACTCAAGGGCACGGTGCTCTTGTTCGGGCGACATGCGAATTTCGCCCACATACAAGGAGGCGGTGAACGGCTGGAAGCAGACGGGACTATGATCCCCGCAAGATTCCCTCAGGCTTCATGTTATATCAAGCGTGAATGCCTCGCGCTGCACTAGTACACAGCGCCAAAATAATGTTGATGATATTGTGGTGACAGAGAGATGGAGAGACAGAAAGAGAAGTTTGCCCGGCGCTTCCCTCCTTGCACGCTCTTTCAGGCAGGTGATATCTCTCATTAGTTTAGACAATGACCAGTGTGAGAGGGAAGCTCCCTCTAACGCTGGAGCGAGGTACAATAATTTTTTTTGCATTTAGGCTTTAGACTACCAATCGGTTGTAGAGAGGCTCACGTTCTCTTGTCTATGCGTTTCAAAAAAGAAATTGGGAAAGAGGCAAAATCAAGCTAGAACCCTGGTTCGAAATCATCAGACACGGAAAGCTTATTTTGTACAACCTTTGTAATATCGGACCGAAATCTACAGTTGGCAACGGGGTTGTTTTGAAGCTGACCGGGCTGAATAGGTTATAGAATTAGCTTTCATTCAAATTTGTTGTACTTAAACAGGAAAGACAAAGGCATCCCACTTAACCGCAAGTGCATCCATTTAAAGTTGTGAACGTTTCACCCCTTCAAAAAATTAGTTCAAACATTATCATTTCAAAAGGAAACAAGTTAACTTTCGTGACATGTTTTTAAGTATGTGTAGCATTTATTAAACGCCTTTTGTCAAAGGGGTTAAACACGTACGATTTTCTCCATCTGTTTCTGTATGCTTACTCTTTCACCCAACTCAACAATGATAACTTTGAGATAGAGGTGATGAATTCTTCATTGCTGTCTTTATGTTGCTACCCTACGGCCTTGCATATGTGCTGCGAGCATAGTTAAATCATTAGTGCATATTGTGGTCAATGGTTATAGTATTTATATTTGCGTGTGAAGTCAAAACGTTTTCAGGTGTGTGACGCCTAACTATGACAAGCAGTGTGCCTTTTGCTAGGTATTGTTATATTTGGCATTGGTTAGACTCGTGAAAGTTTCAGTGCTGGAACGAGGATGGCTGATGAAAATCACCAATTTTCTATTAGAACCTTATGTAATAGAAAAGATTTCAACGTGGTTACAAACAGTATACCATGCAATGTAGATTTAATATATTTTTCTATGATAAACGATATGCCAAAACGTGATATTTTAATATTTTATGTGGTGGTAGCCTATTGCTGGACCATAGATTTTTCACACGATATGCATATAAAAGCTGCTTGTAGCCTGAAACAAAACATAATGTGAGTGCTTACGTAAGAACATCAAAGGAAAGTAGTATGAAGGACTGTTCTTACAGGGCGCGCGACTCGATGTCATTTGCTTCATCTGTGTATGTGTTGCACAATAAATAAATTAGTAATTTATATGCAGCAATATTCTTGGTCTTTTGGCAGCAGGTTCGACTTGCATAATACACGACACGCGAATTGTACCAAACAACTGATGCAAAAAGCAAGCGAACGTATATTTGCTAACATCCGTATTTCACGCACTTTATTTTCAGAAGATGTCAACGTTCCCGCGTGTGGTCGGGAAATTTCTTCAGGGCTAATATCCGCACAAGCTGCTGAGACGTGGCATAGCCGTCACTGCCAGTATAGCCCCTAGCCCTACTAATATTTCATGGCAAACAGTTCCTGCTCCGACAACAGACCTCCATGGGAAGGCGAGCTGTTCAAGTGCCGATTATGCGCGTATACTTCACCGAACTTCGCAGGTATAGACTTACATATGGTGCTGGAACACTCGAACGAAAATCCAGCCTTAGATTCACAGGTTCCCATGGTGTTTACAAGGACCTTCAACTGGGAGAATCGTATGGTACATCACACAGTAGGACAAACATATGAAGCTGAGGTGTGCCCGTTTCCCGCTCCTGAGTCTAACTTTCCAACTCAGGAAAGGAGGACGGGTTGTGGCTATATTCCTCAAACATGTGACATGTACCCTTGTTCATTTGATCAGTCGTCGCATTTAATCGACCACAAGCGCACGCAGACCAGCGTTCTACCTTACGAATGTGTCCCGCGCTCTGATAAAGCTCCTTGTCCAAGCGAAATAAATCGACATGAGCGCACGTTCACCCGCGAACGACCATACAAATGTGACACTGGCCCTTATAGAGCTGCTACCTCTGGGCAAATAACTGTGCACAAGCGCCGCAATCACACTGGTGAGAAACCTTACAATTGCGACGCCTGCCCTTATGCAGGAGCTACTAGTAAAGTGTTAGCTCAGCACAAGCGCACTCATAGTGGCGAGAAACCTTACAAATGCGACACCTGTCCTTATGCAGCTGGTAGGTCTTCTGATTTAACTGTACACAAGCGGACTCATACTGGCGATAAACCTTACACATGCGACATGTGTCTTTATGCAGCTGCTACTTTGGGAAATTTAACTCGGCACAAGCGCACTCACACTGGCGAGAAACCTTACAAATGTGACATGTGTCATTTTGCAGCTGCTAGCTCTTCACATTTATCGCGGCATAAGCAGAAGCACACTGGCTAAAAACCATACAAATTCAACATATGTGCTTTTGTAGCTGTTCTCTCTTCACATTTCGCTCTGCACAAGAGCATGCACTCTGACTAAAAACCGTATATTCTACACGTATGCTTGACCAGCTGTTCGCTCTTCACGTTTAGTTTTACATAAGCGCCCGAACAATGTATGCAAACGTTGCAAAGACGACATGTACCCTTGCGCAGTTCACCGCTCTTCAGATTTAGCTCTGCCCAAACACGCGTACACTGGCTGAGAACCTTCTAAATGCGACATGTCGTTTTGCTCCTGCTCAGGCTTTGAAATCACCTGCATACAGGCGCACGCACACTGGTGCTCAACCTTAAAAATACGGCATACACTCTTACGTAGCTGCTCGGTCTTCACATTTAGCTCTGCATAAGTGAATCACACTAGCCAGAAACCTTATAAAATGGGACTTGCGTCCATTTGATTTAGCTAGGCTTCGCGTTGAGCTGTACATAGGCGCAATCCCACTAGAGAGCGATCTAAAATGTGTCCTTTTGCGTTTTGCAGCACCTCATTACCCATTTTGCACCCAACAGCAGCGCACAGACACAGGGCAGCGACTTTATAAATGTGATTTTAGCCCTTTATCACAACTCGGTCTTTGCATTTAGCTCGGCACAAGGACAAGCGTGCGAAAGAGATTTTACAAATCGGACAATGTCCACTTTACAGCTTCTCGGCCTCCGCAATTACTTAAAGCGCGCACCCGAAAACCAGAGATTCACTTTAAAACTACGACGTACCGTTTTATAGCTTAGCGATTTACAAGTTCTGCTTAGTACAAACGCGCGCACGGCTTCCCAGGCTGCACATCACTCAGCACATGGGACACACACTGACAAGCAATGCTACCAATGAAGCAGTCTCCTTTTGGAGCTATATAGTCAGCAACAGTACCTGCTAAAAGGGAAGCACACTGCGACGTGACTTTTGACGGGCGACTTATGATATCATGGGTTGTAATTGAGTACAGTTTAACGCGTCATATGTGTATACCTGCACCAAATGCTATCACTGGAACATTTGCTCTTTCATGTGTTTATAAACCATAGCCTAAAGTTGGCAATCTTTTTTGTTATCACACGCACTGTGCTCTAAGGGTAGATTACTGCGCGTGATAAACATTCTACAGAATTTTTTATCACATACGGAAGATGTCTGTTTCCTCCCTTTTTACAGACATCGGCTCTTATTCTCCTAGCTTCACAAAAAAGTTTGATACAGCATTAGTGCTTGCGTTGTTGTCTGAAAAACCTGTTGTATATGTGTATGACAATATGTCCTTGGGAATAAAGGCACGACTGACTTGACTGCTCAGCGCTGTCACATTCTCTTCGGGCTCATGCCATTCTGCATATCTGGTGACGATTTCCACATCTGGATGCTGCAACGCCTGTGCATTGCCTTAGGCCTATTATGTCTCGTGTTGTAATGTGGCTGCGTGTCATTGGTTAGACATTGTAACCATTTTAAACACGAATAACCACATTATAGTAAAACAATGTCTTCAAAGCTCCGAAACGAAGCCTTTGATATTGTTACGTGCGCAATGTATGATGCATGAAATGAGATACTTGCATAGCGCTGACACGCAGATCCAGAAGGCGAGGTCCATTTTATCTCCATTTCACAGGATTGCTTACTGTACGAGTATCTAAACGGTCAAAAGCTGCTCACCTTCCGTACGCTCAAATATCCCGTTGCACACGGTGGATCTCCCTAGACTCATTCCCCTCTTCGCAATGGAGAGATAATGTAGTACAATGCAAGAGCAGAGGCGCAGCGGAGCGGATGTGTTTCTAAATAATATCAAGCCATATAAAAATAATATAAGCCACATATATATATTAAGCACCAATGTTTTCCCTAATTTTCATCGCTGTTGAACTCTTTACTCTTGGCGCATCCGTGGCGCCCACGAAAAAAAAAAAAGAATTTCGTCGTTTTATTCACAGAAAGGCTATTGACAGGAGGTCAAACGCCTTCGATTATGTTCTCTTTACACACTTGACTTGCAGTGATATCTATATAGACCAAGTTAGTGATGATCTAAGTTCAGCAGCAGATATGCAGCAGAGTTCAGCAGAGAGAGAGCAGAGTTCAGCAGATATTCAGCAGCTAGATATTCAGCAGCAGAATTCAGCAAGAGATATTAGCTGCACAACATCAAGACGATTTGTCCAGGGGCGCACAGGAGCAGAGCGAATCAATTTCTCGATAGAGAATTCATCATCACAAATACGAGTTGCACATAGGGGACACTGAAGACCAACTTCCGGCTGCCCACGGTGAGTCAACACCTTCAGCTATGCAAGCCTCCCGTTATACTAATATTGATGAGAGCCACCTTGGTGGTGCAGTGATTAGGACATATGACAACTGCCCAAGGATGCGGTTCGCATCCCTGCCACAGGGACCTCTTTCGATGGGGGCGATAAACAAGGCGCCCATGTGCTGTGGTGGTCGAAATTCTGGGTTGTCTATATTCCGGAGCCTTCTAATATGACGTCTCTCATGGCCTGAGTCGCTTGGGAACAATAATCTTCGAAATCAAAACTAAAATTTATGGTTTTCGTAGAAGGGCACTGAGACGAGGCTCAACACTACCTGCATGGAATTCGAGAACTGGGTTTAGTAAGTGAGCTTGTTCGCACTCAGGCAAGCAGTCATGTGCTTGCATCCAGAAGGAAGTGGCGGGGAATCATAGTCTGCCGAACGTGGTAGTTTACAGAAATGAGGGAAATGTAGCTTCTCCAATTTGAGAAAGACTGAATTGATGTCAGAGCTAATTAGGGTTGTATGTTCAGATAAGATTTAAGCGCCACTGCTGCCCCATCAGTCTCACCTCTGAAATGATTTATGAATGCGCTCGACGTTTTGGTTTATTTCAAGCCAACGCCAAGGCAATAAGATAGCGAGGAAGTATCACACTTCATCCAAATAGGCCAGTTTAATATCACCGCTATGCTTGTAGTTCAAAACCTTATCAGCCGCTGAAAAGGGGTCGCTCCGAGGGGGAGATATTCATCCCACAAAAACCAGTAGCAGCCCCCAAATTTTGATTCACTCGAATAAACACGAACTAGTAGCCACATTTTCCATTTTTGTCATTGCCAAAACTTTGAAGAACAGTGTAGACAAAACTACAAAGCTAAAAAGCAGTACAGAAGATCTCGTAGAAATACCCCAAAGAGAAAAGTAACAAACTGCATTGCCTGCAAACTCTCGGCTATATGGGTTTCCAATTAATGCTAGACGCTGAAACAAGGGCGTCATTTCTGAATGGGAAGTACTACAAATTATAAGGAAATATAAAATCTAGCCAAGCATGGAATAATAGCAGCCCAACCAATAAACATTCGCAGAAACAATGTCGAAATAAATACCAGACACCTAGTATTAACCTTCAATAGCACAAATCTATTTGAATTCATTCACCCTGCATGCCTTAACTGCAAAGTCCGCCCATACATTCCTAATCCGAGACGGTGTGATCAAATGACAGTTTTGCCGGGGTGAACTCACTAGTGTTATGCGGAGAAGAGAAACTCACCGAGGAGAGCTGTGATTGTACACCGAAATGCATCAACTCCGCCATTGAGGCAAACATTATTTCACAATGGCACTGGCAAATGGATATGCCGTCACTGCTGAAGTCCAGCGACCGCTGCCTATATAATAAGGGGCTGTCAGGAGTATTCTAACATTCAAGTCAGGGCTCTCGCCGAAATTCCAATTGCAACCCGCCCACCCAGCTTCTGAGTCCCTGAGTCCTTCCTCTGTCTCTTGACAACGCAGCCGTCACTATTCTCTGGGCAAAGCTCGGATAGTTTTTGACTTAGGACCCAGAGCCAAACTTTATGGCAGATGTTAAAGACAATCACACCAGCACCCGCGTCAGTTACCGTGACTTTGGTGGAGCCATATGCCCGCACTGATGTCAGAAGCAAAAGTGCATGACATTGTTGTCAATAAACATTTTTTATTCAATTAACTGCACCGCACTCCCTGTCGTGTTCGGTCTGAAAAACCCAGGCAGCACAAGACAGTGATCCAATATTGGTAATGCTCTGGTAAACGGAGGTCCTACAGAGGCCAATTTTGTCGTTACGCGCCCAACATCGGTTAAGCCAATCCACAACGCATCCAACGATTAATCAAGGTTCAAGTGCTCCACAAATGTTGTTGATACCGCTCTAAAATGTTAATGATATTGGACCTGTTTATCTCATGCTTCCCCGATATTAGTACAGCCGCAATGACTTAAAAAAAAAAGCATCTTCGGCGGAAATCCGCCTGGTTGGGTACTTGAAACAAACGTTTGAGAAATACTTGTCACTAACAAATTTTCTTATTAGAACCGGACGTTTCGGGACCATCTTGGTCCCTTGCTCAGGGTCGACTAAAGTTCGAGGCCCGCAGTACCAGGCAGCGGCCTAAGCGTCCCCTTTCTCAACACGTGGCGAAGTCCAATTGTGTACGCGGAGGGTAGCGTCCCCGGATTCCCGTTAACCCCTTCACCTGTCAGCCGGATGAACCACGACTCGACGTGACGTTTTTTGAAAGGGTTGGTCTCCACATCAAGTACGCTCACCTCCTCAAAGGCGATTTTGTGGTCGGCGCGTTCGCAGTATAGGCGAGGGGGTTGCTTTCCGAGTTCAATTGCCGGATGTCATTTTTGGGCTGTAAAATCTGCCGACGGAGATTTTTTGTTTAGTCGATATACGAGACCGGGTACTCGGAGCACGGGATTTTATAAATGACGCCTGGTTGTTTTTCTGTGAGAATACAGTCTTTTGGTAGCGGTAGAAAACAGCCGACCGTTGAGGAAGGGTTGTGCGACACACAGGCGGTTTTGCGCAGAATGCGTGCAGGCGCCTCTCTAGTGCCCGCCGCGTATGGGAACACAATGCGAGGGCGCTTCGTCGTTTCCGTGCTGACCGACCCTCTTGTCCTGCTAGCTCGACAGCGGGAAGCACCTTGAATAAAGGCTCGTGTGTAGCCATTCTTCTTCAGATCGGCGAAAACAGTGGCCTCTTCCGCTTTTCTCTCCGCCTCGGAGGAGCAAATGTACTCAGCTCTCCTCAAAAGAGAGGAAACGACGGAAGCCTTGTGCGCAGCGGGGTGGTTTGAATTGAAATTTAGGTAGCGGTCAATATGAGTGAGCTTCCTATACACACTGAAGTTTAGGTCTCCCCCTTGTCTTGACATTAGGACGTAAAGGAATGATAACTGATTGTCCTTTTCCCGTTCTAAAGTGAACTGGATAGAGGGCTCAACCACGTTCAGGTGCGCAAGGAAATTTTCAACTTCTGATTTTTTTATGATGCAAAAGTATTCATCGACGTACCGAATAAAAACGCTTGGCTTTTCTTAGAAAGATTGGAGAGCTTTCTCTTCAATGGCCTCCATTATTAAGTTGGAAGCAGACTTATATCGCGGCACCCATAGCCGTGCCGCTTGTTTACTTGTAAAATTCCCCTTTAAAGGAAAAGGCCGTGCTGTTCAAGCAAAGCTCCAAGAGCCGGCAAAGTTCTTCCGAGCTCAAGCTTGTCCTAGCACCGAGGTCAGTGTCCGCTTCGAGGGCTTGTTTTGCTGCGGAGACTGAACAGGGGAAAGGAACGCTGGTAAAGAGCGAGACCACGTCGAAAGAAACCATGCACTCATCTTCTTCCAGTTGTACGTGGGAGGGAATTTCGACGAGGTGGCGGGAGTTGCGTACGTGCGTCGATGTTTTGCCTGTCAGATGGGATAGGATTCGATGGAGATCATTCGAGAGGGCTCGGTGCGGAGAAGAGGTGAAGTCAACGATGGGGCGAAGCGGAATTTCGGGTTTTTGAATTTTGGGGAGTCCGTAGAATGTGGGTGCCGAGCCGTTCCAGCATATCGAGCATGAGTACACGTGTTTAGATTGAGGGCAGCGTTTGAAAATGGAAACCAGAAGCTTGTTCTTTCTGGTATGAAGTTGAGTATTAGGATCCTTACTTAATTTTTTTGTAAGGTTCGCTGTCGAGGAGTATCCTGACTTTTTGCTCGTAATCCGGTCGGTCGAGGGCTACCGTTGAATTTCCTATGTCTGCTAGCAGAATGACAATGGTCTTGTCCCCGCAGAGGTCGCCCCTTGGCAGACGTTCACCGGTTGGCGGCCGTGTAGCTTGGATAGGACCTCGATCACCTTTTGCCGGACGTCTTTACGGGCGGCAGGCTCAACGTGCCTCATACCATCCTCCCCGGCAGCAACTAGTTTTGAGAGTGGCGGCGCCATTGACGTGGTATTGAACTCGTAGCGGCCTTTTGTTAAAGCAGAAGTTTCGGTAGGATAGTGGTCTCGAAGAAAGATTTGTGACAAAGTACGAAATATCACCAGGAAGCCTACTTGCCCAGTCGTTTACCTGTAGCAACCTGGAGAGTTTCACTTCGTGGGTAGATGCCTGTTTTCTGGCGGAGGAGGAGGAGACTATCGGCGAACGACTTTAGTCGAACACACCCTGTACTCGATGTTCAAGCTGTCGACGCGAGAACAGGTCCAGCTCTTTCTGCCTCAGGATATCATGGCTCTCGTGTATCCCTGCGTGCACCAATCGTCGTTCAGCTTGGGAGATACAGCCGCATTTAGGAACTGGCTACTTTGGATCCATTTGTCTTCCGTTCACCCTGTATCGGACATCGCACCTCTAAGATTTGGCCACATTGGACCGATTTGTACTATGTGCTCCCATTTTGGGCTCTGCCAGTTTTTAAACCTGTCTATAATTGACTGCTTTCTCCCGTATTATTCCTATATCTGCCAAGCTCCGAAAATAACCTCCGACAATAGACCATGCTGTCCCTCGATGTTCCGATATTGTACGCGCCAGGCTGAGACCTGTCTATATTTAATTTCAAAATATTACTTACTGTTATTACTCGAGTGAAGACAGGGATCGATATTCGTATATTTTAATACACGCATGCTAGAAGCAATTCATTGAAATTTCTGAGAAAGCATTGTGGCTATTTTATAAACAATGTTATCTCTATAGCCTTTGTTTTCTACCATGAACCACAGTCCAGAGCACATGACGGTATATATATATATATATATATGGCAAATCTGTTAAACAAAAAATCTGTTATGGCAAATCAAATGACAAATCTGCTTAGTCTATCTCGACGACGTTGTCGTATTCTCTGAAACCTTTGAAGAACACCTCGAACGCCTGCGCGCAGTATTAGAAGCAATCCGGTCTGCTGACTTGACGCTCAAGCCCGAGAAGTGCCACTTTGGCTACAAATAGTTGAAGTTTCTTGGTCACCTTGTGAGTGCCGCAGGCGTTAGGCCAGACCCTGACAAGACTTCTGCTGTCGCCAAATTTCCCGTTCCTGCAAACAAGAGAAGCTTGAAACGCTTCCTGTGTCTCTGGACATACTACCGCCGCTTCATAGCCGATTTTTTCAAAGTTGCCGCCCCCCTGACTCGCCTCACGCGCGATGATACACAGTTCGTGTGGGGCGCCGAGCAACAAGAGGCGTTTGCGGAGCTCCGCAGCCGACTGCAAACAAGCCCTGTTCTTGCGCACTTTCATGAATACGCTGACACCGAAGTCCACACCGACGCCAGCAATATCGGCCTTGGCGCTGTACTCGTTCAACACCAAGCTGGCGTCGAAAAGGTAATAGCGTATGCCAGTCGCACGCTCTCCCGCGCCGAGACAAACTACTCCACTACGGAAAAGGAATGCCTTGCGGTTGTGTGGGCAACCATGAAATTTAGGCCTTACCTCTACGACCGCCAGTTTAAAGTTTTCACCGATCATCATTCATTGTGCTGGCTGGCTAACCTCCGCGACCCATCGGGGCGCCTAGCATGACGGAGTCTTCGCCTCCAAGAATTTGAGTCCACCATTGTGTAGAAATCTGGATAGAAGCACGAAGATGCTGACGCGCTGTCGCGCGCACCCGTCGGTTTGGTCGATGAGAGCAAGGTCGATGACAGCGGTTTTCTTAGACTGGTAAGTGCTTCAGACATAATGACCCGACAGCGAGCTGACCCGGACCTTCGACCTGTCATTGACCACCTGCAGGGTCGCGCTGCTGATATCCCTCGGCAATTTGCTCGGAACCTGTCTGCTCTCTGTCCGGAATGGCGTTCTATACAAACAGAACTCCAGCACTGTTGACCGAGCGTTCCTCCTCGTAGTGCCAGCCGACCTCCGTGCCGATATCCTTTTTGCTTGCCATGATGAGCCCACTTCTAGCCACTTGGGCTTTGCACGCACACTCGCCCGAATTCGTCAAGCCTATTATTGGCCTAAACTTGCTGATACCGTTCTTCGCTACGCCAGAGGCTGTCGTGAGTGCCAACGTCGAAAGGCGCCATCTCTCAAGCCAGCGGGTTTGGTCCAACCTATTGCGCCTCCCCGTACACCGTTTGACCAAATCGGCATCGACCTTCTGGGCCCATTTCTGCTGACATCGGTCGGTAACAAATGGATTATATTCGCGACCGACCATCTCACACGGTATGCTGAAACCAAGGCGGTAAGCGTGGCACGTCATCTGAGATCGCCCAGTTTTTTATGCAGCAAATCGTGTTGCGCCATGGTGCACCATCCCAAGTAATCACCCATCGAGGCACGGCGTTTACGGCACAACTTATGCAGGACGTATTTGAGTTGAGTCACACGAGCCATTGCAAAACCACTGCTTATCACCCACAGACGAATGGCCTCACGGAGAGACCCAATAAAACGATCGCCGACATGATTGCACTGTACATAGACTCCCAGCACAAGACATGGGAAGACATTCTCCCGTACGTCACATATGCCTACAACACTGCCATCCAAGAGACTGCGCGTTTTACGCCATTTCGCCTGCTCTATGGACGCGACGTTCAGACGATACTAGACGCCATGCTTCCGTGCTGCACGAATAATCCTCTCATCCCAGACGCTGAGCAGTTTGCTCAGCGCGCCGAGGAAGCACGTCAACTTGCGCGTATCCACATTAAGCAACAGCAAGGAAAGGATATGCGTCGCCACAACTTCCGTCATCGACACGTCACATATCAACCAGGAGAGCAAGTTTGGGGGTGGACACCGGTGCGCCGGCCTGGCTTGTCTGAAAAACTGATTTCGCGATACTTTGGACCTTACAAGGTTCTGCGCCGTGGCACAGAAGTGACATACGAAGTCCTTCCAGCGGGTACTGTGCAGACCTCGCGTCGGCAACCACGCTCCGAGGTGGTGCACGTTGTCCTCATGAAACCGTGTTTCACGCAGTAATGTGCAGCGTACTAAGCACTCGTTTTGTTGTGTAGGGCACCGCCTCCATTTTATGTTCGTTTTCTGTACTGACTTGTATCGCCCATAGCTTGCGCCCAGTCCGTGCTTTCGTTTTTTTTTAGGAGGGGGAGTAATGGCACCTGGTGTCCCTGATGTTCTTAGGTGGCGCCTGGAAGAAAAGGACGCCGAAGTTGCCTCGCGTGCTGTGCGCGGAACTTTGCCTGCTGATTCAGCTTCGTCCCGTCGTCTTAGTCACGTCTAGCCCTGTTGTCCGTGACAATATATACATATATAATTAATCGCATATTTGTAGTTGTTCGCAATTTTCTCTGTAAAGTAGTAGCAGCAGGAGGTTATATATGATTAAAACCGAAATCAGGGATACGTATTTCAATATAATATTGCACGCATGCTAGAAGCCATTTATTGGAATTTATAGAGAAACCATACGAGTCGAATTGGATTTAACGTATTCAGAGCATGGCTGCGGCAGCCGAATTTCGCGTTTTCCCGTGCACTCATTTAATGTACAACTGGTATTCACATGCCACGTTAATATATAGACACTTTGGTTCCTGAGCACGGCACGTGAGTCCTCTTTATACCGAGCAGCTAAGGAAGGATGCTAAAGGAAAACATGGCACGATTAATGTCTCATTCTTGCGTAGTGGTGGCCGTTTAGGTTGAAATGACAATTTTTGCATATACAAGTCTATTCCCTCGGGCATCATGAAATATGAAATATGAAATGAAGGTTGCTGATACGTTTTCCAGCAATTTCACTCCAGCTGAAGACTCGTCCAGACCGGTCTTCCTCATGATGCACTCTGCATATAAGTTAAATAGGCAGGGCGACAGTATGCAGCCTTGCCTCACTCCTTTCTCGATCGGAAAGCAATCAGTAAGACCATGCCCAGTTCTGACTGCGGCCTCTTGCCCTTCATACAGGTTTCTGAGGAGACAGATGAGGTGAATTGGAACTCCCATCTCTTGGAGAGCTTGCCACAATCTGTTGTGACCTACGCAGTCAAACGCTTTCGCATAATCAATAAAGCAGAAGTAGATGGGTTTCTGGAACTGTCTTGCTTTTTCCATGATCCAGCGAAGGTTAGCAATTTGGTCTCTATTTCCTCTGCCCTTGCGAAACCCAGTTTGCACGTCCGGAAGCTCCCGATCCACATACTGCTGCAGCCTACCTTGGAGGATTTTCAACATCACCTTACTAGCATGCGAAATAAGCGCGATCGTGCGGTATTTCGAACAATCTTTGGCACTGCCTTTCTTTGGAATGGGGATTTAAACTGACCTCCTACAATCCTGTGGCCACTGCAGGGTTGTCCAAACCTTCTGACATAATGTATGCAGAATGTCAACAGCGTCATAGTTGAGGTTTTGAAGCAACTCAGCTGGAATGCCATCAATTCCGCTAGCTTTCTGCTTAGCAAGGCTGGCTAAGGCCCATTCAACTTCACTCTTCAGGATGCCCGGCTCGAGATCAGTAATCACAACCGTATTATGTTAGGTTTGCACATTCGGTCCTTCTTGTACAGTTCTTCTGTGTATTCCGACCACCCCCTCTTTATCTCTGAGGCTTCAGTGAGATCCTTGCCTCGTTTGTCCTTTATCACGCCAAGCTTAGCACAGAAGCTTCCTTTGATATCTTTGATTGTCTTATACAGAGCTCTTGAGTTCCTTAATTGGCTGTTGTCCTCAACTGCTTGGCACTGTATGTTCAGGAAGGCATTCTTATCTCTCCTGGCTATTTTCTGAAAATCTGCATTGAGAACCTTGTATCTTTCTCTTTCCCCCATAACTTTTGCCATCCTCCTTTCCTCAGCTATTTGCAAAGCCTCTTCAGATAACCAGGTTGCTTTCTTGCATTTCTTTTGCTTTGAAACTACCTTAGTAGCAACTTCTTGTATTATATAACGAACATCAGTCCACATCTCTTCGGGCTCTCTCTCTTCTAGATCTAATTCTTGAAATCGATTCCTCACTTCCACAGCGTATTCTAGTGGAATTTGATCCAGATCATACCTGAAAGGCCTAGTTTTCTGCGTTTTCCTCAATCGAAGCTTAATTTTGGCAACAAAAAGCTAATGACCGGTGCCACAATCGGCCCCAGGCCTTGTTTTTACTGCTTTTATAGCGCTTATCCATCTCTGCCGGCAAAGAATATAATCGATCTGATTCCTGTACAGACCGTCAGCTGAAGTCCATGTGTACAGGCCCCTCTTGTGCTGTTGAAAATGAGTATTTGCTATGGTCAGGTTGTTTTCTTGACAAAACTCTACTAGCCTCTGCCCAGCTTCATTTGGTTCGCCAAGACCGAACTTGCCTATAATTCCAGATATTTCTTCACTCCCGACCTTAGCATTCCAGTCTCCTATGAGAAAAACCACGTCTGATGATGGGGTGAGGTCTAAAAGGCATTGCAGGTCCGCATAAAATCTCTCAACGTCAGCTTCTTCAGCAGCGGTGGTCGGTGCATAAACTTGGATAACTGTTATGTTGAAAGGGTGACCTTGGATCCGAAGTGAAATCATTCGGTCGTTTTTGGGGTTGTACCCTAGCACTGCTTTGCCCATTCTTCTGTTTACTATGAGAGCGACCCCATTCCTTCTCTTGGATTCGTGCCCACAGTAAAAGACATAATGGTCGCCGGAGTTAAATTCTCCCATTCCGGTCCACTTGAGCTCGCTGATACCCAAGATATCAATGTTCAATCTGTTCATTTCTAGCTTGACGGCATCCAGTTTACGTTGCGTCATAGATCTTACATTCCATGTTGCTATGTGATATATCTCCTTGCAACATCGGACTTTCTGGTCGCTTCCCGACACATCCACAACTGAACGTCCTTTTGGCTTTAGCCCAGCCGCTTCATTCGTCCTGGAGCTACTAGGAATCGCCCTTTGTTCGTCCCCAGTAACATGTGGGACGCCTTCCAACCTGGGGGGCTCATCTTCCGGCGCCATACCATTAATGCTATTGTGTCTGGCCATAGGGCTTTCTAGGCAGGAAATACTGGAGTGGGTTGCCATTACCTTCTCCAGTGAATCACATTTTGTCAGAACTCTCTACCGTGACCTGTCTATCTTGGGTGGCCCTACACAGCACAGCTCACAACTTCATCGAGTTTCGCAAGCCCCTCCGCCACGACAAGGCAGTGATCCTTGAAGGGGAATGAATACGTCACCATGTCGTTACTGCATCTTCCACAAAACACACCGCCGAACGATTCAACTCAGTTTATTTGGAGCTATTCGTAGACCGTGGAAGCGAAAAGCCTCATCTGATACGATGTCAGAGCAACAGCGCATCTTAAAAGCCTTGCCTGGAAGACACTATATGTGAGTAACCTCGACTTCTCAGCTCGTCGTAGGTTCGGAAAATACTATAGTATAAGGAACACTGTACTTTTTTCGGCAGGAACAGGGAATTATAATGCTGGGACGAGTTCTTGATAACTTTCAGAGAACCGTTAAGATTAATATGCGCGCAAAGCAGCGCTGAACGAATGGTGAGAATTTGAATTTTCGGCTTTGGTAAGACTGACTCTCAAATATGGACTATCTCTGTCATGTCGTCTGCCATCGGTGGCGTCGGGGAGCACGTCAGTCATCCTCCCGATATCGAAAGCTCTTGCTTTTGCAATGCAGGAGGAAAGTTAGGGCTAATCCAGATGCAAATGATAGTCAAGTTTGTCATTAGCCGCGGCTTCGAAGCCAAATATCTCGAACTTGGTGGAAGAGAGAGAGAGAAAAAAAACTTTATTTGTCCCAGATGTCGTGAATTAGGGCAGATGGGTCCTGTGTGGCCCCCAGGTGGGGGCGACACCCTGGGCCCACGAAATGAGTGAAAGTTGTGTGTTCCTGTCTGGCATGGTAAGGAGTTTGTGCCAGCTTTCCGCAGACGGAGCTGGCAGGAGGGGGACCTTGGGGGCGGGTTATTTACGCATCACCAGAGGATGTACGCCTGAGTGGCGGGTTCTCCGTTGTTACAATTTGGACCCGTGTAGTTCTTCGTTCTTGTGCCGCCGCAACTGCTCGGAATACTTTTTTTCCAACTTATAGGCAGAAGTGCGAGCATTTTCTTTGCATTTATTCTCTTTACGGAATTGCGTAATGCTTACGTACAATTTTGTTCGCTTGGCCAAGTTTAGGCGCACATGAATTGCTCCAGGTGTACAATTCTACTTCCAGCTTATTCTGCCAAAGTTTTCTTTCCATGAGAAACCCGTAACTGCTTTGTCAGGAGGTTGTCGCATGTGATTTTTCAATTTATTATGTCTGCTCTTGAGCTACGGCACGAGCAGCGACAAAGATTTCGGTTTGCTTTAAATTATGCTGTGCAAAACGAAGCTGCATTGAAATTCACACGCGTTCTGCTGATTTGGGCGCCTTTTCGAGGGTCTTTTCATAAAATTACGGAAACTGTTCAAAACAGGTTAAACATTCTCTTCCTTTTCTCTCTCTTCTGAGCAATTAGGTACCAGACAAGTCTATTCGGTTAATTAGCGCAGGTTTGAATTCCACACCTACTAAGAAATATTCTTTTTTTTTTACATTTTGCATATGTATTGCTGCATTTTTTTTCCTGTTTTCTTTCATTTTTCCCAACCATTCCGCCGTTTTGTATGAGTGGATAAATAAGAACTTTGTGTAAGTATTAAGATTTTAGAACTGGAAACCACTCAACAGTAAAAGAGCAGATGCCCTGAATCGGCGCAGAGTTCCGCTGCCAATCCAGCCCATCTGTTGTCAAGGCGCTGATGCAAATTTCCAGCCGCCTACAACGTCACCTTGAAATCATTAAACACAGCCTACATACCGGCGCAAGAAGCAAGAAGTCGGGGCAACAGCTCATAGCGCCTTTTATGAAGGAGCGTTGTCACATTTCAAAATAATATTTAACTGATTTATATTGCTTGTAGCTTGGGACTTGCAGCTTGCAGCGTGTTAGAAATGACATGCATGCTCTCCCGTTTTTGCTTGTGTATTTTAACAATTAACCGGATTTTTGCGTGGTTAAGTAATGCTTGTGTTTCTCTTTTGTTTAGCAGATGCCACAGGGAAAGCAAGGAGTGGCTGCTTCTGATTCTTAGGATTTAATCTTCAAATGGTTGCCAGATGTGCAGGCATCCTCTCCAAATGGGCACTGATCCCGTCTCAGGAGAACCTCTGAACCCCTGGGTGCCTCAGCTCCCAGGATGATCCTAGCCACGTCCCAAGAGCTCCGCCTCCATGCATTTTATAAATGACGAATGGTATCTTATATGTATTAGGTTACTTTGAATCGTCAGCAGCTCAATAATGATACAAATAGGTATATAATTTTGAATAAATATGCACTGAATATTGAAAGGCTGTTCCCACTCTAATGAAATAGCCGGTAGGTAAACCTTTCCTCTCGTGTGTGTTGTGCCAGGAGGCATTGAATGCACGTATCAAAGAGTCAAACATTTTTTTCTGAATCATTTTGCTTCCTCTTTTTGACTGCGTTGTGGCTTGCGAGTGAAAAAAATTCATTGCACTGCACTGGTCCCCCCCCCCCGGGGGTGGCGCAGTGGTAAGACGCCCTACTACTGTACTGGAGTACCGGGCTCGATACCGACCTTGGCGGTTGCGTTTCGATGGAGGCGAAACGAAGAGGCGTCCGTGTGCTGTGCGGTGTGAGCGCACGTTAAAGATCCCCAGGTGGTCGAAATTACTCCGTAGCCCTCCACTTCTCTCTTTTTACCTTCACTCCCACTTCCTCCCTTCCCTTACGGCGTGGTTCAGGTGTTCACAGCAACAAGTGTGACAGATACTGTGCCTTTCCCTTCCTCTGAACCAATTATTTTTATTAATAATGGTACACTGGTTGCCACAGAAAGATATAAATGACAGGTTTATCATTGCATGGCGATTAAACTGTGTGCTCTGTGTGCCCTCCTTACTCTGTGAAATAGAAAAAAAAATTAGTCTCAGAATCATGTAGGGGAAACTGCTGCAAGGCTTGTCATTGACTACGAAAAGCGCAGATTTATATAGGCACGATAATGAGAAAACCATTGAAATGACAATATAAGGATCTTTGTTTTCCAAACCTTCGGAATGCCAATGGATTAGGAAAGCCATCATAATTTGACTATGAATGGACAAGCCAGTAGTAAACACATTTTGGTAGTGCCATAGTGGATTAACGCTGGACCTGTGATGGCATGAGCGACGGTCCAACACAAGAAAAAGTAGTAATTACTTCAAGAGCCAATATAGGTCTGATACTGAATCACTGGTTTTCCAACATTGGACCCCCGGTGGCCCAATAGGGGTGTGCTGCTTGGGAACTGAATACCAGAGAAATCCTGCCCTACCTGGCTGAAACAAACGTCTCTTTCCAACACAAAGGAACATATTCGGAAGTGTTGATGCGCGGACCGCCGCCGCCTTCAGTTTCATTCTGCCCACAGGTTGATAAAGAGAACCTAGTGTCGAAATCCAAGACCCCACAACAGACGCAGGTGGCACAGTTCACAGGGCTGAAAATATTGCGAGAAGACCATGCGATCCTCGCCGGAGGCTCTCAGGTTACACCTTAAGCACCGGCTCCTTTGGCGACAGACGCCTAAAACAGCTCTGCTGAATTATACTTGTTGCCCACACCGCACTAAGAAGGCAACTCTTGTTCCAAGAGACCAAGGTAGCATATGTGATCGGCCCGATATTGGAAATTGAACAGCAGCTGCACTCCTGGTTGTGTAGGCGCCAGTAAGAACTAGGAGTGTTATTTCGCACAGGTTGCTGGAGGGATTCATCTTACGGACATTTGAGGAGCCTTCTCAGTGCTCGGAAACAATCGAAGGCAGCTGGAATGGTTGAAAACCACATATATATCTATGGTTTTGTTGCCTCTTGATATTTCATACTGTGCAATAGTTTATTTAGCCAATAACAACGCATTCCTTGTCAACAACGAGGAAAGTAACGAGCATTTGCAGTAAAATGACAGGCTAGTTACACCAGACACACCACGTTGGCCTGTCAATACACCAGTCACAAATACAAGAGCGCTAACACCAGCACGGACACACCAGAATCTCAGAATGCCTTGCACATCAGAACCGTGTAGAAGCATCGCCTAATAAACACACTAGGCCCGGCACACCAGAACTGTGTCTGAACCATACCAGAATAAACACTTCAGAATCCGTGTCTGAACTTCTACTCTGGTGGAAACAATAGACTTGGGCTAATGGATGTTTCGATAGGTTGTGGTACCTACTTATTTGCCGCGAGTTATTGTAGACATCTTGTGTTCATGTTCTACGTAGCGTAAGCTCGCGACCGTGTAGCATGTCCTTACCGAGTGCTTCAAACGGGCACTAACGGACATGTTATGTATGTATGCATCACATGAGCACCAAGATATGGACTTCCCGTTGTATTCGTGACCTTCCCCTGGATTCCAAAAGACGACATAACGGGTTATGCACCGTTTTTCCTGCTCTTTGGAAAGAACTACGCCTTACATTTGGGCATGCTGGTCCCAATGACCCATAATCACCTACGCACGTGACGCCATTACTCAAGCTAATGATACGCGCCAAGTAGCCCGTATTTAGCCCCTCGCCTCTCGAACTTCCCAGAAGTCTGCCTACGATATGTGCCATCATCATGTATCCTATGATACTGCTCCCTGTTACTTCTATGGTCTCCGGTACGCTGCGTTGGCCTCTCGAAGAAACTTTTCTGCCCCTTACCGTGCGGTGCGCCAATTCATCGATGAGACGCATGAACTTGCCCCTCTTCTGCCCGCGGCCTCCTCCTCTCTTAACACTGCTGACATTGTACAGGCTTCCCAACTGAAGTAATACCAACTCATTTCTTCTTTGCCAGTTTACCGCCGGGACGGCGCTTACACCGGGGGAATCATGATACGAAAGAATGAAGTCTTCCTTCTTTGCCTCGCAGATGTGAAAACGCAGATAGATGACAATGAAGTGGGAACGTTTCCGTGATGTTGCTTGCTGCTATGCGAGTTTCGGCTGTCTTCTAAACATGGTGTGAATACCGTGAATATTAAGTCTTCAAGCAACAAATTCATGTCCGACCAACGTGTCCATCAGCTCTTGTCGTGCAGCTGAAAGGAGCGGACCAGCAAAGGGAAATTTGCTTTTCTCATTGCAACACATCTAAAAACATGGCCTTTCACCTCAGAAACCCGTTCAATAAAGTAACAAAAAAAAAATCTGATTATGTTTTTGTCGGTTAATCTAAATCACAGTCAATGCTCTTGGGATGGGTCCAGAATTCAATAACGAGCATTTTCACGAACATTAAAAAAGGAATAACATATTTTTTCCACTTTCTTCGGGTCTGATACTAGGCTGTGATTGCTTGCACAATGAAAGGAAGCGAACGAAATGCTTTGCAGAATCATGTAATTTGGTGTCTCTACCGTTTTATAAACTCCTTCCTTGTCTGATTTCGAAATATGCCCAACTCAACTCGATTACTTCAAAAACAAAACTCTTTATGGCTAAGATGATAATTCATGACCAACGCCTAGGGGCTCATCTATCAAGTAGAAAAAATGAATTGACATACTTCCGGGCGTGTCTATAAGTTTAAGACATCCTTATTAAGAGGAATATTTTGCATGTTTTTTATTGAATGACATTTTCGCGTATAGATTCTGCTCTCGGGGCTGTAAACCTGTTGCGTATGCAGGAATTCAATCTGCGATATCGGATAGTTACGTCTCTACCTGTCTCTCGTTTTTCCATTACGATATCATAAAAAAAACAGCATTTGAAAAAAGTTCTTTGTCACAAGCAGCCTTCAAAAATGCGCACGTAACATATCTAAAGGATGGTCCATAAAGTGCATAGGTGTCTTATCGCATCTTTTGTGGCTTCCTTACCTTAGCGTTGACGCCTGCGTGCTCATGAAAAAATCTGAACCGTGCAATGCTAAAGTGTGCTCAACTAACACCATATTCTATCCGCAGGTAGTGATGTGTCAAAAATGGTGAAGGAACAGATTATTTAGCGGAATTTCTTTGTCATCCCCGATAATCTTGTCGCCTTTGTGCCGTCGCTTTTTGATGCAGATGCCTTTTAGCTACAGACCGATATGAAGCCCTTCTTTAGATAGATGACAATGAAGTGGGAATATTTCCGTGATGCTGATCGCTGCTATGCCAGTTACTGCTGTGTTCTAAATAGGGTGTGAATACCGAGTCTCCAAGCAACAAATTCATGTCTGACTAACGGGTCTATCAGTTCTTGTCGTGCAGTTGAAAGGGGCGGACAAGAGAAGGAAAGTTTGCTTTGCCTTATCGCAACACATCTAAAAACATGGCCTTTTACCTCAGAAACCTGTGCAATAAAGTCACAAAAAACTGATTAAATATGTGTCAGGTAATCTAAATCACAGTCAATTCTCTTGGGATGGGTCCAGAATTCAAGAACGAGCATTCCCAAAAACATTAAAAAAAGAATAAAATATTTTCTCCACCTTATTCGGGTCTGATACTAGGCTGTGATTGCCTGCAAAATGAAAGGAAGCGAACGAAAGGCTTTGCAAAATCTTGTAATTTGGTGTCTCTACCGTTTTAAGGAACTCCTTCCTTGTGTGATTTCAAAACTCCGCACGAATACTTCCAAAACAAAACTCTTTATGGCTATGATGATAAATCGTGAGCAGCGCCGAAGCGCTCATCTATCAAGTTGAAAAAATGAATTGAAATACTTCCGGGGATCTCTTTTAATTTCAGGCATTTTTATTAGGAAGAATCATTAGCATGCTTTTTTATTGAATGACACTGTAGCGTATAGCTTCTGCTCTAGGGGCTGAAAGCTTGTTGCGCATGCAAGAATTTAATTTGCCATATCGGGCAAGTACGTCTACACCTGCCTCTCGTTTAAACATCACGATATTATAAAGAGCATTTGATAAATGATGCTTTGTTACAGGACACCCAGAAAAATCCTAACATAACATTTTTAAAGGACAGTCCATAATGCGCATAGCTGTCTTATCGCATCTTTTGTGGCTTTCTCGATATTTTAGTGCATATTGCCTTATAGTTGACGCCCGCGTGTTCATGATGAAATCTGAACCGTGCAATGTTAAAGTGCGCGCATTTAACCCCGTATTCAACCCGCAGCTACTGATGTGTCAAAAATGGTGAACGAAGAGATTATTTAGCGGTATAACTTATTTTCCTTCGGCAGCCCCGATAATCTTGCCGCCTCTGTGCCATCGTTTTTTTTTATGCAGACGGCTTTTAGCTACAGACCGATATGAAGCCCTTCTCACAGCACATGTCACCTGGGGTTCATACCTAGTAGAATAGTCAGTCAATATTTTTCCTGCTTGTGGCAGAGTCGAGCCACGACAGCGGCTTCGCACTCGTGCAGTTCAAGCCCGCTGAGTAGTCGACGCAATGCATTGGACGAGCTACCAAGACTGGGACTCCGGCGACGGATTTAGGCGGCACACTACGTGAGTACCGTTTTTTTAAGCGCATCATTTGCGTTTTGCGTGCACATATACGGACCGGCCCCATGCTCCTATTTGGGCTGCAAGGCGCGCTTGATGATTTTGGCGTTGGAGCCTTGGCTTACAATTAAAATATTCTAAACAAGCTTCCTCAAGCATGCATTTATAGATAGAGAAATATGGTTACTGAAGATGTGGAGTGTTTCGTTTGCCCATGCTTGCATCTGCAATCGTCCAGTCAACTTTCTTAGGGCACTGAAATTAGAATTTTTATCGACGGGTGTTTGAATCCTAGACCACGGGTATAGAGGCACAGAACTGATACCATTAAGACGTAGTCGGCGTGCGGCTCTAACGCTTTCCGAAGTGGTAGTCTAGATTATTCATGTCGAAATACTCAGCCTCTCGCGAGTACTTCTGCGTTTAAAATGAGCCTCTTTGCTTTTATGTTTTTGATATATCGGAACTGCTCCGGTTTATTTGCGTTGGCAAAAACAGAGGCAGGTCTTTACTTTGGTATGTGCGAACTTGTACTAAAATTTCACTAGATGCGGTTACTTCTAAGTTGTGATATATCAGGGCCTTATCTGCGACGCTGGATTCCCAAGAGAAATGCGTCCCATTCAGATATGTGTGTTGAGTATCGTCTCTCTTATGTGCTTTTGACGCAAATTAGAACGCGCATTATTCTTCCTTTTCATTGCCGTATTTACGATCCCACATTCTCAAGGGGTGTGACCTGTCATGATGCTCAACCATTGCGATTCAATGTGATGCACTTGCCATCCAAGTGAAAGTGGCTGCAAGACGGTTGTATAAAAAGGCAGCCAGTCATTCTGATAGGTGTTGCGAATGCCTGTCCGATCACCTCGTTCAGTTGTTCAGCAGCGTATGATGTATGACGAAATGATGTAGCCATGTAATTCAAAACAACCTTCAATAATAAATCAGTGATCTCTTCAGCAACCATTCATAGCGATAAGGGATACAATAATTGAGAAAGCTTAAGCTTGGGCTTTATGATTAGGCGTGATGGATGGATGGACGAATGGAATATAGGAGCGTCGCCTTTGAAACGGGGTGGTAGCAGTAGCTATCATGCTCATTTTTCTCCCTATATCTTAGTAATTGATTTAGATTGGTTAACTAAACCATCATTATATTTCCTAATTTTTTTTTCTACAATAATAACATTATGTCACCTCTGCTTTTAAGCCACCAATCTTCCAGTCGTTTTTTGCTAGTTTCCACCGCCGGTTTATTCACCCGGCCACTTGTATCTCTAAACCCCAGAGCTTCAGGAGTGAGTGAGTGAGTGAACTTTATTAACTGCTCGGTGATCTTTTTCTTCGCCTCTTCAACCGAGGCTGACGAGCGGTTGGCGCCCCCAGTCTAGGGCACCACTGGCTTTCGCCAGTTTGCGAGCTCTTGTGACCAGGTAGAGCTGAGCCTCCGGGTCAGAGCTCACCAGCAAAGCCTCCCACTGTCTTTCATTTGGGTTTTCAATTTTTTGTAGTTGATGTGAGCTGCATTCCCATGTTATGTGGTACAGGGTAGGGGTCTTCTCGCACCACGGGCACTCGTCTCTGAATGTCGTGGGAGGCATCATGTGTAATATGTGTAAATTAATGAAGGTGCTCGTCTGTAGCCGCCTCAGATCTATGGCCTCCTCGTTGCTGAGCTTTTTGTGCGGCTCCGGATATACTTTCCGCAATCCTCTGTAGTGTTGTCGTATTGTGGTGTAGTCAGGGTCAAGCGGAATCAGGTCCTCTGTCCCGAGACTGTTGGGCGCACGGTAGGGTGCATGTCCTCGTGCTACCCTGTCTGCGTACAAATTCCCCGTGATCCCTGCATGCCCCGGAATCCACACTAGTGTTTGAGTGTATTGTTTTGTTGGCTCGCTTGTGGAAGAAAGGATTTGGTGCGCTACCTTAGATAATTTACCCCGTTGAAAATTTCTGCATGCGGATTGAGAGTCTGACAGTATCGTCAGACTCTCTCCCGTTTCTCTTCCTTGCCTAATGGCCAGTGCGATAGCCACTTCCTCTGCCTCCGTGACTGTACAGTTTTGGATCGAGGCGCTAACTACCTCCCGGCCTTCGCAGTCTGTGACCGTAGATATCGCCCTCTTAGCATTGGTTTCGTATAAGGCTGCGTCGGTGAACCTTGACGTCTTTTGTTGGCCAAATGTTTTTTCATAATACTCTGCCCTTGCCTGCCTTCTTCCCGGGTGTAGGCGGGGGTCCATGTTTCTTGCTATGGGTCGAACTCGGTACCAATTTCTGACTTCCAGCGATACCTCTCTTGTCTTGTTATAAACCTGTAGGTGTGTGCTATATCCCAGTCTTTCCAACACCCGTCTTCCCGTCCTCGTTTGTAGAAGTCTGTTTAGCTGTGACTTGATTTGGGCTTCTGCTAATTCTTGTATTGTATTGTGCAGACCCAGAGCTGCTAGTTTGTGGTTCGGTGTGTTCTTGGGGAGCTTGAGTGCGATCTTGATAGCCATTTTGATGATGGCGTCCACTCTGTCTTCCTCTCCTTTGGTCATATTGAAGTAGGGTAGAGCATACGGTACTCTGCTAATAACGAGGCTTCGGACAAGTTTGAGTGTGTCGGGCTCCTTCATCCCCATCTTTTTGCTAGTCACCCGTGCTATCATTCGGGCGACCTGCTGGGTCGAGGTCTTGAGCAGATTAAGCGTGTGTTGACACCTTTGATTCGATTGGAGCCATATCCCCAGGATCCTCACGGTTGTCTTTTCGGGCACTGTCTCCCCTTGCAGCCGGATATCGAGCTTGTGGCCTTGATCTGTGGGCGCCGAGCGGTTGCCCTTCCCTCGCCGGAATCTGATCAGTTCTGATTTTCGTGATGAGCACTCCAAGCCCCTCTGCTTTAGATATTCTTTGATGACAGATGCTGCTTTTTGCAATTTCGCTTCCTTCTCCCCGAGTGATCCTGTGGTCGTCCAGATGGTGACGTCATCAGCATACATAGCGTGCTGTATGCCCTCCACCTTCTCGAGGCGCCTGGCCAGGCCAATCATTGCCACGTTGAACAGCGTGGGCGAAATGACTGCTCTTTGAGGTGTCCCTTTGTTGGGCGGGTAGAAGGTCTCTGTTTCTGTATTGCCAATCTTGATTTCGGCCGTCCGGTTACTCAGAAAGCTCCTAACGTACTCGTAGACTCTGGTTCCACAATTCGTGTCTGCCAGACCATCTAAGATCGCCTTGTGACTAACATTATCAAATGCACCTTCAATGTCCACTGCCAAAACTACGTGTTCTGCTGAGCGTGGGATACCTGTCAAGACCTCTTCTTTAATCTGCAGGAGAACGTCCTGGGCTGATAGCTTTTCTCTGAAGCCAAACATGGTGTCTGGCATCTGAGCGCTATCCTCTATGTAATTTTTCAGTCTATTATTTATAACCCTCTCGAAAATCTTTCCCAGGCACGAAGTTAAAGAAATGAGCCCCAAATTCTCTATTGCCAATTTTTTCCCGGGTTTCTGGATCATGATGACCACCGAGTGTTTCCACTGCGCTGGCACCGTTCCTGCTTCCCAATGCTTGTTCATGAAATGCGCCAGTGCCTTGATATTGCTGTTGCTCATTTTCCGAATTATGCCATTAGTGATCTTGTCGTCACCAGCCGCTGTGTTTCGAGTGGCACTTGCTATTGCCGTCCGGACTTCTTCCTCCGTGATCGGCTCGTCCATTTTCGGATTTGGGTCTCCTTTGTAATCTTCTGCGTATGGATATGGATCCTCTAGGTCTACTCCGTAGCATTTGTCGTGGACGGCCTTGATCCCATCTTCTTTCGTGCCTGGGAACGTGTGTAGCAACCGCTCCAGCGACTTCTGCCCCTTTCGCTTGGTTTTGGTGGGGTCCATGATGGCTTTTAGAATTCGCCATGTCTTGGAAGTGCTGAGCGTCCCCTGCAGAGAGTCGCAGAATTTGCCCCAGTTGGCTCTCGTCAGTTGTTCAGCGTACTCCGCCGCCTTCTTTGTGATCTCCACGATTTTCATCCTAAGCTTTCGATTGTGCCTCTGTTTCTTCCATCTTCTTAACAGTCCCCTCCTCGCTTCCCACAGGTGGAGTAGATGGGCGTCTATTTGTGGTGTCTCATTTGTGCGTGTCAGTTCTTGGGTAAATCGCTGCTTGTTTTTCCGCAGCGCCCCGCACCAGCTATCAAGATCCTCAATCTCGCCTTGGTACTCCTCCTGCGCTTCTATGAACTTGTGCCAGTTGGTAATCCTGGCTGCGCCAACCTGTCGCCTGATCTTGTAGGTGTGGATGGTCGTGCTCACTATATAGTGATCACTGCCCAGATCGTTAAGCGTGTTTATCCACTCAACATCGCCACAGTTCTTGACCATCGTAAGGTCCGGGGTAGTGTCCTTGCTCACACTGTTGCCCGTTCTCGTGGGCACTCCCGGGTCCGTTACCAGTGTTAATTCATGTCTGTCTATTAGCTCTCTAATAATGCGGCCTCTCTTGTCCTGTCGCGTGTATCCCCAGGCCAGGTCTTTTGCATTAAAGTAGCCTAATATAATTACCTGATTTCCTCTTACCAAGTTTAATGTTTCTCCGAGAACCTGTCGAAGTCGGTCTTTCGTTGGGAGGGGGGGCTGTATACATTTAGGATAAAAGTGCCCTGTTTTTTGTCACTCTTTTAGACCACCTCCACAAGGATATGGGCTGTTTCAATCCCTTTAAATTGGTCATGCCGAATTGTTGTAATGGTCTTCTCCACCATTGTCGTCACCTTCCAGCTCTCGTCATCGGCAGCAAAGACCTCGTACCCGCTAACTGAAGGGGAACTGCCAACCTCCTGTAGGGCTATCACAGCCGGTGGTTCCGCTTGTGAGGCCAGCAGCTGTGACAGCATCCCTTTCTTGCGTCTGATGCTTCTACAATTCCACTGCCAAATCTCTAGGCGGTCTTGCTTCGCCTTTTGGTGCCTAGTCATGATCGGTCTCAGACTGTAAGCTTTTCAGTCCGGGCCTGTGATACGGCTTCTCAGCCCTTTCTCTTACTGTGGTGGCTGTTGTTTGCTTCCTAATCAGTTTGGTCATCTCGATTTGCATCGCCTGAAACTTTTGCTCTATATAGCCTGTGACCTGTTCCATGGCTTTCTTTGTGATTTGCTCAATGATGTGTGGGAGCAGCTGTGCTAGCTTTTCCTCTACTATTCTTCCTACGTCTTCGGCAGTCAAAGGGGGTGTCTGATTTGCCGATGGTGTGGATTTTTCGAACTTGTTTTGTGTAATGTTAATTTGGTTCTGCATCTGATCTAATCGTTGCTTAATCATTGCGTTCTCCTTTCTTATTCCTTTTAGCTCGGCTAGAATTTCTGTTCTTTCCTCATCTAGCTGTTTTTGGGAGGGCAATGCTGGCCAGCTCACCTGATCAAGGTCTTTTTTCTTCTTTCTTCTCCCAGGCACCTGGCTTGCTTTTCTTCGCTGGCTTCTTGGGTTCCGTGTTGGTCTCCGACCTGGACTTGGACCTGGACCGCTCACGCGTTTCTGAGCGGCTCTGACGTGACTTTGCATGTCCCTTTGTCTTCTTTGTGATCTCCTTGAGCTTGCTTCGGCAGCCGGTGGCTCCAGTCTCATGTGCTCCTCCACAGAGAGCGCATCGGAGTTCGCACTCGTAACTTTCCTCCGGATCTTGCCTGTTGCATCTTCTGCATGCCCTGATCGACGGGTTCGGGCATACGTCTGTTCGGTGTTCTGGCTTTCGGCAGGTGTAGCAAAATTGCTTCGTTGGCTTGTACGGATCGCATGGGATCTCTCCCCCATAGTAGTACACCCACTTCGATACGATTGGCCCCTCAAAGACAATGAGGGCCGACTTGGACTTGCCCATTGCTCTGTGCGCGATAATTTTCACGCCCTGGGTCCTGACGAACAGGTTCTCCATTAATTCCTTCTCCGTTGCCCTGGGGTTGATGCCGTGGGCCACCCTTTTGAGGTACTCTTCCGGTGTAGTCATAAAAGCGTTGACCGGATGGTCTTTTCCCTCGAAATTCAAGCTTCGATGCTCATCATGCGCTCCGCCATCTGTATGTCTGGGGTGCTGGTGACGATTATGTTGGATCCCGGTCGGAGGCGGACCAACAAGTCTTTCAGAAGAAAATTCTGTGGATCTCCGTAGGCTTGCGCTATAGCCTTGGATGCTTGGGGTGTTATCAAGTTCTTCACCAACAGACCCTGATGGGGTCTGAAGATCACCTTAGTGTCATTCATCGGCAGTGGTTTCGCGCGCCTGAGTCGCCACTCCGCCTCTCCGCCTTTAAAACGGTTAGAATTTCGCGCTCCCTCCTCCGCGCCGGGCCGGCGTCCTCTCGGAACAGGCGGTCAGCTACGTCGTGACGTTGGCTGGAATCTTGCACGGTTGCGCTACCTCCGCGGCCTCCCCGGCTGCTCTCCGCGCCGCTCGCCATCTTGGATTCATGTACCGCCGCAGCGGCCATCTTGGCTGGTGGCGCCGTCGTCGCCGTCTCGCCCACTTGAGTGTTTGCTGTCGTATTCTCGGTAATCTTCGCCTGACGCTCCCGTTTTTTTCGCTTTTTTCTGCCATAGTCTAGAAACTACGGTTGTCCACTCGCCTTGAAAGGTGTTTTCCGTGGTATTCGTATCGGTGTTCTCGATGGTGTTGGCAGCCGGCGTTCCGCCTGTTTCCCCGTCGGGTGGAGGCAGGTTCGGGCACGGTGTGGTGTCCATCGATAGATCTTGGCCTTGGGTGACGTCCATTCTCGAGCAAATGTTGGCCCGGATGGACCTCCTTTGTCTAGATCCTCGCCCCCGCGGTGGCTGCCGCAAGCCGCAGGGCGCTCTTGGTCCCACTCGCTCCTCCGCTGCCGCGCTAAGCCTAACGCCGGCGTAGTCGATGGAAGTGCTGGGATAATAAAAAAATTGGTGGTCTGCTCACCAAAAAGTTAGTACTGTCAGACTCCTGTCATCTTCCGATCTTCGCTTGGTAATTTGAAGGTGGCCCGAGGGAAGTTGGCACAGCAATAGGCTCTTTTGTCGGGAGCCGAAGTGGACGCGTCCGCTTTCTTCACGGTGTTGCATGAAACTCTCAGAGCTTCAGGAACAGTGATTGCGCCTGCATCAACTTCCGGATGGATACCATTACATTCGGGTATAATATGGTCAATTGATGCTCTGCGTACACATTGCCGCCTTGTGGGTATCGGATGATAATTTGATTACACGTGATTGTTTGCATTCGTATAGAGGAGGTTTATGCTCCAGCTGGGTATCTATGCATTTACCCGCAGACTTAGCTAGACGTCATTCATATTGCCGACAACTTCGTGGCGACGCAGACATTTAGGGTCGGGATCGTTCGCTTAGCGGACCACATTTGTCCTGCGTTGGAGATCTTCAAATGCTCGCTGACGTTAGAACTCAGCATTTTCCGCACACTCACGGCGCTCCGCGTTCGTTTTTATTACTCGTAGCTCGGCCTTCTGGCATCGTTTGAACTGTCCAGGTGCCTCATATCGAGCTTTCTCTACAGTTTCTTAATCCTCCTTGTGAAATCTATCTTGTCGGCAAGCGCGACCACCACAAGATTTCCGCGAAGGTGCATCACGATAGCACACATCCCCAAACCACCACACTATTCATCCAATCTGCTACAATGCCATACGTTGTATCCGCACACGAACCTTCCAGAGGATACAGGTGGCCGAAAATTAATACGGAGCACGTGAGCGGCTCGCCGAAATTTAAAAAAACTGCATGTCATTGTCTTCTATGAGATGTGCAGCAAAGAGACATGTATTCAGTAATACTTTGAAAATTTATTAAATATGGGCTTGTTAAAGTCTAGGCAATATTAGAAATCTAGTTTTAAATGTGTCAAAAATATTTTATATGAAATTATACTTGGAGCATATTTCAAATATTTGAAAAGTACATATGCATATTTAGCATGCATTGGAAAAGAAAAGGTAAATGTTATTCGCACTTGTGGCGTCTGACAGCATGCATTAGCCAAGAATAGCCTTTCGGAGTAAATGAATGGTATCTCCTGAAGAAAAACTGCAGAAGTTTCTGGGCAATCTAAGCGGAAGTGGCAGCTTGTTTATTTAGCTAGTGGGACATAAGCTTCCAGAGGGAACTTCAAGGGAGAGCTCAGCATATGCGCTTCTTCAGATTCTGTGCCCCGCGAAAAATAAGACTTAACGCACATCTTCATGACTGAGAATTCAACATCGGAGTGCTTGCATTCGCAAAAGTGGGGCCAGAAGGCAGCCTGCGACAAATTGAGTAGTGTGCTGTTGCATGTGCCTCCTGGCAAACGCTTCGTGCACACGCTAAATGCGGGACAGCGCCAGCCGCTACGGGACGCCATGTTTGATCGGGTACCGGAATCTTTAGATGGCGCCGAATGAATAAATGCTGTTTACCCTTTACTGGAGGCTACATTCAGCGAACAACCGCAGTTCTGTAGCGTTGTAAGTCTACACAATATGAAGTACTGACCTGATGTAAATTTTCACTGGAATCGTGCGCTCAGGCAGCTGCAAAGATGGAAGATAACGTAATGATATAGGTTTTTAAACACCGAACTGTCGGTACCTAATTGGTGTTACTTATTGGCAAAATATGACTAGTACAATTTCTATAATGTGGCAGAGAAAAGAAATTAATAGTGCTTTCGCAAATGTAAACATGGTGTTCAGCGTAAGCTTCGCACCATAGTCACAGTGCGTAGAACCTGAAAAAGATCGTGAGCGAAGCAGGCATGAAGTTTCCTTTTTCTTCCAGGAATAAGTTAGGAGGTTTGAGCAAGTCAGACAAGAAATTAGAAAGGCAGAAAGAACCACCGAAAAAAAAATTGTCAACTGTTGTTGCGTACAAGATTTCGCTGTCATGCGGAAGATTTTACATCGAGAAAAATGGACAGTGCTTGAAGGAGCGACTGCGTGAGGAAGCGAAGGATATAGAAAACGACTCAACCCGAAATTAGTTATTCACTCCACCGATTGCAAGGACTCTGAGGCGTTTTTAAGCCATTCGACATTCATCACCAAACGTAAAGACCTGACCTCACCCGTCATTTTAGAGGTATTTCACATTCACGAATTTGGTGACACATGTATCAGTCAACCTTATGTGGCTCTATACCAACAAGAGCTTACCTATCTCAATCAGGGACGGTTCTGATTGCTCCAATTTGTATCTCGGGACCAGGATTATATCCCAATTGATTTTCATTCTGTGCTTTGGTTATCTGCTTTGTATTGCTCTTTGTGCCGCCATAAACTCTTCGGTTTTTAGTCAGCGCATGCTTCTGTTTGGCCTTTCCACTCGTGCGGGGGGTTAGCACTGTTTCTTCATTTCTTTCAACATGAACCAACCAGCCCGACAAAGCCACGTTCTTGAAGTATAAAATTGCAGTGATGTGATGTCGGCTGGGATTTATCAAAGATGTAAACATGAAATCTAGTTCCACCATTTTAATAGTCATTGATCCTAAAGGACGGGTAATGCTGTTTCCTTAGGGCATCTTGCGTGTGATTAGCGTTTTCGTGAATATTCTCCGATCTTCATTAAGTTCACTTGAATCTGACGGTCTGTGAGTAGGAGACTGAAGTTTTGAAGTGGTGGAGAATGCAACTTAGAATAACGATATTGTCTTTCTTCACCTTCCTTCCTTCAACTCCTATTGTGACATCAAAGAAGTGATTTTTTCTGTTTAATTTTCTTCCAAAGAGTGAATGAATTCTTCCGCACTCCTGTCCATATTACGAATACGATGATTCTCCCTCGATGATTCTCCTGTATTTTCGGAAATATGTAAAACACTGCCAAAGAGGGAGTTTTTGGTAACAGCGCCTTTTGAACTCCTAGTGGTAATTCGCTTTCATCATTTAGTTTAGTGAGTCTGCTGGGATCCCAAATGGGATCGCAAGTCTCACTTTTTATTAGATATTGCATGTACGGCGACGCCTCCCCCTCCCCCCTCCGCCTGTCAGCGTGACTTATTAAAACGTTTCTGTAACCATTCAATTCGGCCACTTCACCGCCCCCATAATACCATTTTCCGGTGACCATTACTATGGTTAACATTAACTAAAATTGCTTTAGTAAGTGATCAATGCCATCGTAATTCTTGCGTAACCTGCATGTATGTAGGAAAATATTTTGAGTGAAGATTCATGATGACTGAGAGATTCTGGTAAGGCAAAATGCTGATAATACATGGGAAAAATTGTGAGGACTTCGAGCGAATGAAACAAACTCGGTAGGCGTGCTGAGCAAGAATACACACTAGACACGCGCTATTTTTTTGCGTTGCTTAGAACTGCATCATGTTTCGTTCGGGACTTAAAGTGGACAAAGCTGTTGCTTTTTTTGATATTCATCGTCTGTACACGTTGACAAGTTTCGATTACTGATAATGGGCTCTTTGTGGCCGTGTCAATCCTAGAGAAAAGGACAGGAGTGCTCTCCCTTTCTTCACATGTGACACCTTGAATCTCAATATTGCATTATCAGACTATTGCTCTGACTACAGCAGCCTGTTGTAGACATCCTGTACCTTGATATCTATAGGCCCTGATATTTCGCATCTAGCACACTGTTTTCAGTTTCATGCTTTGTGTTGTTCTCAAGCTCAGCGTCCAGCGTTTCCTTCAGTTGCATCGGTAGTATTGAGGGCGTAATACAGGCTTGCTGTAAGTTTCTTCTGTTTGCTCACGAATCTGATTTTGTAGACTCTACAATTTTTCGCGGAATAATTTGAGCTTCTGAAGTAATTCCACTTTCATAGTTATGTATATGTGCGCCTACCAAATTTATTTCCTATTTCTGTGGTGTAATTTTCAGGATTTAAGTAAATTGAATCAAACTTTGCAGGAGCGCTTCGCAGCGTTCGCATCGCGTCGCATTTCATTCCTCGTGACGGGACCTGTGCCATCGGCATTGATACCCTTCCGATCCTCAGGTGAGTCTTATCACGAAAACGAAGGGCTGTACTATAAAATGCTTTAGCTTCGGCTGTGGGGAGAATCTTCCGGTCGTGCAGCTTCTCTACAATGCGGTATTATATCTCGTAAAGGCGCTACATGTATTTACGAAACTCTTTTACTCAGCGTTACCCTTTTGTGGGCGAGCTCCAAACCTGGAAATTTACCTGACACGAAAAATAATAAAAGCGTTAAATAAATAAGAAAAATGTAGCTCTTCTGCCTCATTAATGCTCGTTTTCGTACACTAGACTATTACCCAGGAGATCACATTTATCTACATTAACCCAAATGGGCAATAATTTCCGACGGACGTCCGGTTAAAATGCGCACGTCCGAAGCAGGACCGGGACATCCGCCGGAAAACGAAACGCACCTAAAAACGGTCATCCGGATTGGGATGTCCGTCGAGTTTACGAGGTCGCCTCAAACTATTATTTACGAAAGCTGTTCTTTCGATCCAGACCTCAGCAAGGAAATACAGTTCGAGGGGGGGGGGGGGGGGCACTCATGCGTGCTATGGATTAATAAAGGTTACTAAGGGAATTTTAGACTTGAGCGCAATACTTACAGCATCAATGTAGTAGTAAAAAATGTGCCTGCCAATCATTGCGATTTATATCAAATTATCGATGGTCGCGTTTTCTCGCGAGCTATTCGTTTGCGAATCTATCGGAGCGGTTCTGCGGTGATTGTGCGCAAGCTTCTTCGCGCAGCTGTCTGGACGCGCTCACTGCACTTTGATCCTATAATCTACATTCGTGATGTCATTACCCCTAAGGAAATATCCTCAATTCATGAACTTTATTCGCACATGCATTTACACAGCTGTTCGGACTCATGACGGAACATGCACTATACTATGCATGTTCGAATGCTTCCGCTGAAGCATCAATGTTTCATTTGCCATGCTTGATTACGTACGTAAAATACATAGAAGGTTTCGGTTCTTATTGCTTCGGTTTCGTGGATGAAAAAGAAGAAAGAAAAGAAGGAAAAGGAAAAGATGAAAGATAAAAAAAATAACAAAAACTAAAAAGATAAAAAAGGAGGAAAAAGAAAAAAAAAGGAAAATGATAATAAGGAAAAGGTCAATAAGGAAAATGACAGTAACGAAAAGGAAAAAACTAAAAAGGAAAATGAGGAAATAGAAAGCGGAGTAAGAATGAGGGAAAAGAAAAACCGTATCGTAGAATGTTTTTATCCCACCGTATATTTTGCGATAGCTGCGTCCAAACGTATCGCATGTTACCGAGCCCCCTTATAGTTGTTCCTTATTGCAGGCCATTTTATGCCGAGCAAGTATAACGTGCACACAGCGCCAGAAGCGAGTCGCAGCCTACGCAAGGAATGTGCGCACATCCAGCTTTTGTGAGCTCTATTTAACAGAACCGTTTTCTTCATGACGCATTTCAGCGGTGGCGCAGGGTTTAAGGCGCTCGATATCTGTACACAAGGATGCGCGATCGAATATGTAGGAAAAAAGCTAGGCGTCCGTATGCTTTGCGTTACAGAACCCCCGGGGTCAAAACTTTGGACCCCTCTACTAAGGCGTCTCTCACAGCCTGAGTTGTATGTTGTATTGATACTGTAAAACAGCATGAGCCAAACCACCTTTTTCGTGACAAGTATTTCTTGCAGCTATTCTCCGGAAATTACAATTCATAAGGTTGCCACCCGTGAAGTGTTAAGGCGGCACATTAGAGTTCAATTGCTCCGCAAGAGTTCCCACGCAGTCATGCACAGACCAGCCGCAATTGTTACGCGCTTTGTTGGAACATGGCATCACCTTTAAAGAATCTGCGCCGGCGATCTTGGCATTTACAATGTTCGCCGTTCCAACATTGAGCATGCTGTATGATTCACTACGCCTCGGAGAGCTCCTCTGACGACTTGCCGCATACCCCACCATAGAACGTAGCGGTGGCCGCCCCGTAGTAACGCGACATTGTACAAGCTATTAAAAGATAAGTGATTTGAAATACCTTAGGCCAAGCCTGCTTTTTGAGGTTCTTTATCTTCTCGGTGAATCCGGGTATACTTCCCAAAAATCGTTAAATTATGCTCATGCGTTCTGCCTCTACAGATATTTTTGTGCTTTAACATTTCTAGTTACGGTTTTATCTTAGGTAACATCTCGGAATAAGACATGTATAAACTCACCTACAGCTACTGCGCCCTCTGTATGACAGCATTGTAAATATCGCTCACTGTTCGCCGACTGAAGGCGTGTCTGCCGGGTTGACACCGAGCATATAATCCACTTTGCAAATCTTCAAAGCTATCTGCGTTTAATTTTTACATCTACACTAATTCGAAACCTCGAACGATACCCCAATGATATTGATGAATGAATGCATACATATATTCAATGTCGCCAAGCCATATACACTGGTAGGAATATATTTACTAATGTATGTCATGATCATGGAATCTTAAAAGCGATTTAAACCAATTGAATTGGACAATACACGAAGCGTATAAATAATGATTGCTAGCAAGGTAGTACAACGCCAGTAAACGTCATGCGGACAATAAAACAGTCTGAAAGATGGTCGTCGGCGTGGCGCTGGCTCGAAGGTATGCGACAAATTGCGATGAGGGGCTTGCACCTGACATCTGAGCTTCTACGATAAGCTCCCCGCACCAGAGCCACGCAGAACATCTTCCACTGCATGGTTCGCAAGAACTTTTTAGTGTGCGCCTTTTACTCAAGGGCACGGTGTTCTTGTTCGGGCGACGTGCGAAATTCGCCCCACACAGGGCGGCGGTGAACGGCCGGAAGCAGACTGGACTCTGATCCTTGCAAACGTCCCTCAGGCTTCATGTTATATTAAACGTGAGTACCTCGCGCTGCACTAGTACACAGCGCCAAAATAGTGTTGTTGATGATAGTGTGCTGACAAAGAGACGGAGAGACAGAAAGAGAAGTTTTCCCAGCGCTTTTCTCCTTGTGCGCTCTTTCAGGCAGGTGATATCTCTCATATATTTAGACAATGACCAGTGGGATGGGAAAGCTCCCTCTGACGCTGGAGCGCGGTACAAGAATTATTTTTGCATTTAGGCTTTAGACTACCAAGCGGTTGTAGAGAGGTCCACGTTCTCTTGTCTATGCGTTTCAAAAAAGAAATTGGGAAAAAAGCTACTCAAGCGCGAACCCTGGTTCGAAATCATCAGACACGGAAGGCTTGTTTTGTACAACCTTTTTAATATCGGACCGATGTCTACAGTTGGCAACTTGGTGGTTTTGAAGGTGACCGGGCTTGAATAGGTTATAGAAGTAGCTTTCATTCAAATTTGTTATACTTAAACAGGAATGACAAAGACATCCCACTTAACCGCAAGTGCATCCATTTAGAGCTGTGAACGTTTTACCATTCAAAAAATTAGTTCAAACATTTTCATTTCAAAAGGAAAGAAGCCAACTTTCGTGACGTTTTTCAGTATGTGTAGCATTTATTAAACGCCTTCCGTCAAAGGGGTTAAACACGTACGATTATCTCCATCTGTTTCTGTGTACGGTTTCAGCCAACTCAACAATGATAACTTTGGCATAGAGTTGATCAATTCTGCATTGCTGTCTTTATGTTGCTACTCTACCGCCTCTCATATGTGCTAAGAGCATAGTTAAATCATTAGTGCAAATTGTGGTCAATGGTTATATTAACTATATTTGCGTGACAAGTCGAAACTTTTCAGGTGTGTGACGCCTAACTATGACAAGCAGTGTGCCTTTTGCTAGGTATTGTTATATTTGGTATTGGTTAGACTCGTGAAAGTTTCAGTGCTGGAACGATGATGACCGATGAAAATCACCAATTTTCACTTAGAACCATATGTAATAGAAAGGATTTCAACGTGCTTTCAAACAGTGTACCATGCAATGTAGATTGCATGTATTAAAATGTAGATTTTGTATTAAAATGCAAAACTTGACATTTTAATATTTTATGTGCTGGTAGCCTTTGCTGGACGATAGAATTTTCACACAATATGCATATAAAAGCTGCTTGTAGCCTGAAACAAAACATAATGTGAGAGCTTACATAAAGACATCAATAGAAAGTAGCATGAAGGACTGTTCTTACAGGGCGCGCGACCCGATGTCATTTGCTTCATCTGTGTATGTATTGCACTATAAATAAATTAGTAATTTATATGCAGCAATATTCTTGCACTTTGGCACCAGTTTCGACTTGCATAATACACGGCACGCGAATTGTACCAAACAACTGATGCAAAAGGCAAGCGAACGTATATTTGCTAACATCCGTATTTCACGCACTTTATTTTCAGAAGAGGTCAACGTTCCCGCCTGTGGTTAGGAAATTTCCTCAGGACTAATCTCCGCACAAGCTGCTGAGACGTGGCATAGCCGTCACTGCCAGTATAGCCTCTAGCCCTACTAATGTTTAATGGCGAACAGTTCCTGCTCCGACAACAGACCTCCATGGGAAGCCGACCTGTTCAAGTGCCGATTATGCGCGTATACTTCACCGAACTTCGCAGGTATTGACTTACATATGGTGCTGGAACACTCGAACAAAAACCCAGCCTGAGATTCACAGGTTCCCATGGTGTTTACAAGGACCTCCAACTGGGAGAATCGTATGGTACATCACACAGTAGGACAAACATATGAAGCTGAGGCGTGCCCGTTTTCCGCTCCTGAGCCTAATATTCCAAATCGGGAAACGAGGACGGGTTATAGCTATATTCCTCAAACATATGTGACACGTACCCTTGTTTATCTGATCAGTCGCCGCATTTAATCGACCACAAGCGCACGCAGACCAGCGTTCTCCCTTGCGAATGTGTCCCGCGCTCTCATAAAGCTCCTTGTCCAAGCGAAATAAATCGACATGGGCGCACGTTCACCCGCGAACGACCATACAAATGTGACACTTGCCCTTATACAGCTGCTACCTCTGGGCAAATAACTGTGCACAAGCGCCGCAAACACACTGGTGATAAACCTTTCAAATGCGACGCCTGCCCTTATGCAGGAGCTACTAGTGCAGTGTTAGCTCAGCACAAGCGCACTCATTCTGGCGAGAAACCTTACAAATGCGATACCTGTCCTTATGCAGCTGCTAGGTCTTCTGACTTAACTGTACACAAGCGCACTCATACTGGCGAGAAACCTTACAAATGCGACACCTGTCCTTATGCAGCTGCTAGGTCTTCTCATTTAACTGTACACAAGCGCACTCATACTGGCGATAACCCTTACACATGCGACATGTGTCTTTATGCATGTGCTACTTTGGGAAATTTAACTAGGCACAAGCGCATTCACACTGGGGAGAAACCTTACAAATGTGACATGTGTCATTTTGCAGCTGCTAGCTCTTCACATTTATCGCGGCATAAGCAGAAGCACACTGGCTAAAAACCATACAAATTCAACATATGTGCTTTTGCAGCTGTTCTCTCCTCACATTTCACTCTTGACAAGAGCATGCACACTGGCTAAAAACCGTACATTGTACATGTATGCTTGACCAGCTGTTCGCTCTTCACGTTTAGCTTTGCATAAGCGCCCGAACACTGGCTGTAAACATTGCAAAGACGACATGTACCCTTGCGAAGTTCACCGCTCTTCAGATTTAGCTCTGCACAAACACGCGTGCACTGGCTAAGAACCTTATAAATGCGACATGTCGTTTTGCTCCTGCTGAGGCTTTGAAATCACCTGAATACAAGGGCACGCACACTCGTGCTGAACCTTAAAAATATGGCATACACTCTTACGTAGCTGCTCAGTCTTCACATTTAGCTCTGCATAAGTGCATCACAGTAGCCAGAAACCTTATAAAATGCGACTTGCGTCCAATTCATTTAGCTAGGCTTCGTGTTGAGCTGTACTTAGGCGCAATCACACTAGAGAGCGATCTAAAATGTGCCCTGTTGCCTTTTGCAGCACCTCATTACTCATGTTTCACGCAATACCAGCGCACGGACACAGGCCATGCGACTTTATAAATTGATTTCAACCCTTTTTCATAACTCGGTCTTTGCATTTAGTTCGGCTCAAGGACAAGCATGCAAAAGAGAGATTTTACAAATCGGACAATGTCCACTTTACTGCTTCTCGGCCTCCGCAATAACTTAAAGCATGCACCCGAAAACTAGAGATTCACTTTAAAACTACGACGTACCGTTTTGTAGCTTAGCGATTTAGCAGTTCTGCTTAGTACAAACGCGCGCAAGGCTTCCCAGGCTGCACATCACTCAGCACATGGGACACACACTGACAAGAAGCGCTATCAATAGAGCAGTCTCCTTTTGGCGCTATTCAGTCCGCAACAGTATCTGCTAAAAGGGAAGCACACTGCGACGTTTTGATGGGCGACTTATGATATCATGCGCTGTAATTGAGTACAGTTTAACACGTCATATATGTATACCTGCACCAAAAGCTATCACTGGAGCATTTGCTCTTTCATGTGTTTATAAACCATAGCCTAAAGTTGGCAATCTTTCTGTTGTCACACGCACTGTGCTCTAAGTGTAGATTACTGCGCGTGATGATTATTATGTTATACAGAATGTCTTATGATATACGGAAGATGTCTGTTTCTTCCCTTTTTACAGACATCGGCTGTCTTTCTCCTAGCTTTGCAAAAACGTTTGATACAGCGCTAGGGCTTGGGTTGTTGTCTGAAGAACCTGTTGTATGTGTACATAACGATATGTCCTTAGAAATAAAGGCACGACTGACTTGACCGCTCAGCGCTGTCACATTCTCTTCGAGCTCATTCCTTTCTGCATATCTGGTGACGATTTCCACATCTGGATGCTGCAACGCCTGTGCGTTGCCTTAGGCCTATTATGTCTCGTGTTGTACGGGGCTGCTGGTCATTGGTTAGACATTGTAACCATTTTAAACACGAACAACCACATTATAGCAAAACAATGTCTTCAAAGCTCCGAAACGAAGCCTTTGATATTGTTACGTGCTCAATGTATGATGCATGAAATGAGATACTTGCATAGCGCTGACACGCAGATCCAGAAGGCGAGGTCCATTTTATCTTCATTTCACAGGATTGCTTACTGCACAAATATCTAAACGGTCAAAAGCTGCTCACCTTCAGTACTGTCAAATATCTCGTTTCACACGGTGGATCGCCCTACATTCATTACCCTCTTCGCAATAGAGAGATAATGTAGTACAATGCAAGAGGAGAGGCGCAGCGGAGCGGACGTGTTTCTAAATATCAAGCCATATAACTCAGCACCAATGTTTTCCCTAATTTCCATCGCCGTTGGATTGTTTACTCTTGGCGCATCCGTGGCGTCCACGAAAAAGATGAAGTTAGTCGTTTTATTCTCAGAAAGGCTAATTTTAGGAGGTCAAACGCCTTCTATTATGCTCTCTTTACACACTTGACTTGCTGTAATATCTATATAGACCAAGTTAGTCATGACCTAAATTCAGCAGCAGATATTCAGCCGAGTTCTGCAGATTAGTTCAGCAGAAAGAGAGAGAGAGAGAGAGCAGAGTTCAGCGGATATTCAGCAGCGAGATGTTCAGCAGCAGAATTCAGCAACAGATATTAGCTGCACAACATCAAGGCGATTTCTCCAGGGGCGCACAGGAGCAGAGCAATCAATTTCTCGATAGAGAATTCAGCACCACAAATAATAGTTGCGCATAGGCGACACTGAAGACCAACTTCCGGCTGCCCACACTGAGTCAACACCTTCAGCTAGGCAAGCCTCCCGTTATACTAATATTGATGAACGTCTCCATGGTGGTGCAGTGGTTAGGACATACGACAACTGCCCAAGGATGCGGGTTGGAATTCCTGCCACATGGACCGCTTTTGATGGGGGCGATAAACAAGGCGTCCATATGCTGTGTGAAAACGGTGAAAGGGGTGGTTGAAATTCTGGGTTGTCTATATTCCGGAGCCTACTATTACGGCGTCTCTCATGCCCTGAGTCAATTTGGAACATAAGTCCTCAGAACCAAAACTAAAATTAATGGTTTTCGTAGAAGGGCACTGAGACGGGGCTCAACTCCACCTGCATGGAATTAGAGAACTGGGTTTAGGAAGTGAGCTTGTTCGCTCTAAGCAAGCAGACATGTGCTTGCATCCATAAGGAGGTTGCGGGCACCAGGGCCTGCAGAAACGTGGTAGTTTAGAATAATGAGGGAAATGAAGCCACGCCAATTTGAGAAAGCCTGAATTTATGTCAGAGCTAATAAGGGTTATATGTTCAGATAAGAGAGCTAAGCGCCACTGCTGCCCTACGGTCTCATCTCTGGAATGATTTATGAATGCGCTAGAAGTTTTGGTTTATTTCAAGTCAACCACAAGGCAATAAGGTATCGCACTTCATCCACTTAGGCCAGTTTAATATCCTCGCTATGCCTGTAGTTCAAAACTTTATTGGCTGCTGAAAAGGGGTCGCACCGATGTGGAGATATTCATCCCACAAAAACCAGTAGCAACCGCCAAATTTCGATTCACTCGAATATACACAAACTAGTAGCCACCTTTTCCATTTTTCTCGTTGCCAAAACTTTGAAGAGCTGTGTAGACAAAACTACAAAGCTAAAAAGCAGTACAGAAGATCTCATAGAATTACACGAAAGAGAAAAATACAAAACTGCGTTCTTTGCAAAATATCGGTGTTATGGGTTTCCAAGTAACGCTACACGCTGAAACAAGTTAAGTCATTTCTGAATGGGAAGTACTACAAATAATTAAAAGAAAGTATAAAATCTAGCCAAACAGGGAGTATTGACACATGCCATTCATAGACGACGAAGATTTGAACGGGCGATTCAGAAAAGACGACGAAGCAATACAGTGCTGCGCTTTTGTGCTGCCTTGACTGGCTGTTGGTGTTCTTCGGTGCCAGAGTGCCAGAGCGCCTTCTCTGTAACGTTACGTTACAAATCTGGTGGAGGAATAGCCAGGTATCGATCCAGTCCTGCATAATCAACCTGTCAATTCGGAGCTTACCCCCGTACATCAACGCCTCGGCCGCCGCCTACGTGGAGAGCCCCCTGAATTTGGACCCCTTCCGGCCACTACCAGGACGACGCACCCTCAGACGGCCCTAGAACCTGCTGCAATGACATCTGAGAGCAGGCTTCCCACCCACATTCTGTGTCATCAGCCGCGAACACCCCCCTCTTTTCATGGCGACGTGTTCGAGGACGCCGAGGACTGGCTTGAGAACTACGAGCGAGTTGCTCGTTACAACGGGTGGACTGATGAGCGTAAGCTCCACAACGTGTTCTTCGCTCTTGAAGAGTCTGCACGGACATGGTTTGAAAACCATGAGGCTTCCTTCCCATCCTGGGCAGCCTTCTGTCGTGATTTCAAAGCCACGTTTCCTAGCGCCGACCGCCGGGAGCGAGCAGAAGCTGCGCTACACTCGCGCATTCAGCGCCAGAACGAGAGCGTGCGTATGTTCTTTGAGGACATGACACGCGTTTTCAACCGTGCAGACCCACAAATGTCAGAAGATAAGAAGCTGCGTCACCTGATGCGGGGCGTTAAACAAGAACTTTTCGCGGGACTGGTGCGCAGTCCACCACGCACTGTGGCGGAGTTTCTCAGCGAGGCAGCGACCATGGAGACAACGCTGCAACACCGAGCCCGTCAGTACAACCGTGACGTGAACATCATTTGGTCCGACGCACCCCCTGTACATGTCGGCAGTGACACGGACTCACTACGCAATCTCATCCGTTCTGTCGTGAGGGAGGAACTGCAAGCGCTCCGGATGCCTTGCAACACAGCATCTTTTCCTTCACTGGCTGAAGTCGTCCGGGACGAGGTGCGTATGGCAGCTCAGCAAGTTGCTGACGTTGTTCCCCAGCAGCGCGTTCCTCACCAGACGTTTGACGCGAGGCCCACCTACGCGTCCGTCCTGGGTAAGGCTCCCCCGCCAGACCATAGTATCAACGCCGCAGCTCCAGCAATGGAGCCGCAGGGTCCCCGCATGCAGCACCTCGCATGGAGCCGCATGCAGCCTCGCTACTCCCCTCCGCCAATCTACCAGCCACCCCGTAAAAGTCAAGTATGGCAGCCCCGGGATCGTCGGCCCCTGTGCTATCATTGCGGGGAAGCCAGTCACCTTTACCGGGCGTACCCGTACCGCCGCGTCAACATGCGGGGTTTCGCCTCGGAGGGCCTCTACCCTCGGAATGCAGAACGGCCTACTGAGGTTGCAAGCGACCTTGCAGCGCGACAGTACCCCGTCACATCCGGTTACCAAGAGCGTCGGTCTACGTCCCCGACGAGCAACCTTTCGACAAGTCCCCACTCTTCCCGACGCCGCTCTCCCAGCGCTGGCCGGGAAAACTAATACCAGCGGCCTTCGGAGGCGGGGTCGCTGATGTCGGGAAATGTGAAGATCCTCCGTCATCGTCAGGCCGACCCGACGAGATTTCACTTGTGTCAGGTAGCGACAGCATCCGGCATACTACCTCCGATTTGTGTGTAACGATTGATGGAGTGGATGTCACCGCGTTACTCGACACTGGTGCCGATTATTCTGTAATGAGCCGTGGTCTCGCCCGAGAATTGAAGAAAGTTTTGATAAATTGGTCCGGCCCGAAAATTCGTACGGCGGGAAGTCACTTGACTGAACCTGCAGGCAAGTGCACAGCGCGGGTCGGCATCCGTGGTTTTGTGTATGTCGGAGAATTTATCGTGCTTCCTGAGTGTTCGAAAGACTTGATCCTTGGTCTAGACTTCCTGCAGACCAACGGCGCTGTCATTGACCTGAAAGAAGCGCGTGTTTCTTTTTCGACGAAACGAGCCGTGGCGCGCATTGAAAACGAAGATCCGGGTCTGAACGTTTTGCGTATAGTCGACGATGACGTGAGGGTTCCGGCACGTTCTAGTGTGCTGGTTCTTGTAAAGCATGACTTGTTCCACGATTACGAGGGCATCGCGGATGGGCACCTTCCGCTACTACTCGAGAAGGAATTAGCCGTTGCTCGAGGACTCGTACAACTCCAGAACAGTTGTGCTACTGTCCTCCTGACAAATTTTGCTAAGGAGATGCGGCATCTCGCCAAGAACACGGCTGTTGCCGTTCTTCACGATGTTACTGCCTTACCTCATTTATGCACCGCCGGAACGAACCCTAAAGAAGAGGCCGCACCTTGTCATGCTTTGCAAACCGTTAAAATTTGCCCCGACTTGAGGCCCGATCAAAGGAATCTTCTCTCGGCTCTTCTGAGCGATTTCGCAGACTGCTTCGCCACAGGCTCGAAGGTCGGTCGTACTCCTGTCGCCAAGCACCGCATCATCACCGATGAGACCACGTTATCGGTATGCCAGCGCCCGTACCGGGTTTCTCCTAAGGAACGTGACGCCATTAAAACGCAAGTGGATGAAATGCTTGCGGACGACGTGACCCAGCCTTCGACGAGCCCATGGGCGTCGCCAGTGGTCCTTGTCAAAAAGAAAGATGGCACCTTGAGATTCTGTGTCGATTACCGAAAGTTAAATAACGTGACCAAAAGGACGTCTATCCGCTGCCCAGGATTGATGATGCCCTCGACCGACTACGCGATGCCAGGTACTTCTCCTCATTAGACCTCAAAAGCGGATACTGGCAAATCGAAGTGGATCAGAGACACAGAGAGAAGACTGCATTTGTGACGCCCGACGGCCTATACGAGTTTAAGGTGCTTCCGTTTGGTCTTTGCTCTGCACCGGCCACGTTCCAACGTATGATGGATACGGTTTTATCTGGTCTCAAGTGGCAGTCGTGCTTGGTGTACTTAGATGATGTTGTTATTTTCTCGCCTACTTTCGAGCAACACTTGGACAGGTTGCGCATCGTGCTTCAAGCACTCAAAGGCGCGCAACTAACGATCAAGCCTGAGAAATGCCACTTTGCTTTCAAAGAACTACGCTTCCTCGGCCATGTTGTCAGTGCACAGGGCGTTCTCCCTGATCCCGAGAAGACTACCGCAGTGTCAAATTTTCCACGTCCCACCGACAAAAAGGCCCTTCGACGATTTCTAGGTCTTTGTTCGTACTATCGACGCTTCGTCAAAGGTTTTTCTAAGATAGCTGAACCACTGACAGCACTAACCAGAGATGACATACCTTTCCTGTGGGGAGACGATCAAGAGCAAGCTTCCAGGAGCTTAGAAGCCGCCTACACAAACCCCCAATTCTCGCCCATTTCGATGAAGACGCCGCAACAGACTGATGCCAGCAACGTTGGCCTCGGCGTGGTACTCATTCAGTGGCAAGGCGGAGTAGAACGGGTTATCGCCTACGCGAGCCGAACACTCTCACGATCAGAGGCGAACTATTTGACAACGGAGAAGAAGTGCCTTGCGGTAATCTGGGCCATCAGCAAGTTTCGACCATATTTGTACGGACGACCCTTCCGTATTGTCAGCGACCATCATTCCTTGTGCTGGCTGGCAAGCCTTAAAGACCCGTCTGGACGCTTAGCTCGTTGGAGCCTCCGTCTTCAAGAGTATGACATTACTGTTGTCTATAAGTCAGGACGTAAACACCAAGATGCGGATTGCTTGTCACGCGCGCCATTGGACTCCACCGCAGTAGAAAACGCCGACGAGTTTCCCTTTATTGGGGCCATTACTCAATCCCATATGGCTGACCTTCAACGCAAGAACCCGGAGCTGGCGCCGCTCATCGATTATCTGGAAGGACGCGGTGGTAGAGTACCGCTTGTTTTTCGTCGTGGCTTGCAGTCATACGCTTTACGAAGTGGAGTTCTCTACAAGCGCAATTTTGAAAGATCAAGAGAGACATTTCTACTCGTAGTACCTACGCACCTACGGCCTGACATCTTGAGCGCTTGTCACGACGAACCGTCCGCCGGCCACTTGGGAGTTAGTCGTACGCTTGCAAGAATTCGGGAGAAATACTATTGGCCGAAATTATTACCTTCAGTACGATCCTACGTTAAAACCTGCCATGACTGTCAACGCCGAAAGACTCCACCCGTGAAACCAGCTGGATTTCTTCATCCAATCGCTCCACCGCAAACTCCATTCCAAGAAGTGGGAATGGATCTTCTTGGTCCTTTCCCGAAGTCAACTAATGGAAAGCGTTGGATTGTTGTCGCGACAGACTACTTGACCCGATATGCTGAAACCGCGTCGCTCACAAATGGAACTGCTACCGAAGTAGCAGAGTTTTTTGTCCACGACATCGTGTTGCGTCATGGCGCTCCGGCTGTTGTCATTACCGACCGCGGGGCAGCTTTTACGGCCCGCCTGACTAAGGCTATACTGAACCTTACACATACTAGCCACAGACGGGCCATGGCATACCACCCGCAAACTAATGGCTTGGTGGAACGGCTAAACAGAACTCTGGCCGACATGCTGTCTATGTACGTGGATATAGAGCATAAGACCTGGGATCAAATCCTCCCATATGCCACGTTCGCATATAATACGGCACTTCAGGAGACGACGCGGCTCACACCCTTCGAGCTTGTCTTCGGCCGTCGAGTGACCACTCCACTGGATACAATGCTGCCCGTATACACCGACGACGAACATGAGCTTGACCTGGACATTGCTAGTTTTACTCAGCGTGCGGAAGAAGCGCGGCAGCTGGCAAGACAGCGCATATACCTACAACAGCAACTAGACGCTGACCGTTACAACAAGGGACGGCGCTTCGCTGCCTACGAGCCTGGAGACTATGTCTGGATTTGGACGCCCGTTCGTCATCGTGGGCTCTCTGAAAAATTGCTGCGTCGGTACTTCGGCCCATACCGTGTCCTCCGCCGCCTCAGCGACGTTACTTATGAAGTTGAATCCGCGACCCAAGATCCCTCAAGCCGCAGACGACGCAAGTTCACTGATGTTGTGCACGTCGTCCGGATGAAACCCTACCACGACCGCCCCGCTGACTAATCTTGAGACTGATGGCGCCCCGTATTGTGCTGTGGTATCCCACACCAACCTAGCATACTATCTGTCAGCTCATCGCATCAAGCAGCATTTGCAGCATCTAGGCGATGCTGCCAAGAAGGGGGGCAATGACACATGCCATTCATAGACGACGAAGATTTGAACGGGCGATTCGGAAAAGACGACGAAGCAATACGGTGCTGCGCTTTTGTGCTGCCTTGACTGGCTGTTGGTGTTCTTCGGTGCCAGAGTGCCAGAGCGCCTTCTCTGTAACGTTACGTCACAATATTAGCAGCCCAACGAATAAACATTCGCAGAAACAATGTAGAAATCAATACCAGACACCTAGTATTAACCTTCAATAGCACAAATCTATTTGAATTCAGTCACTCCGCATGCGTTAACTGCAAAGTCCGCTCATACATTACTAATCCGAGACGGTGTGATCAAATGACAGTTTTGCCGTGGTAAACTCACTAGTGTCATGAGGAGAAGAGAAACGCACCGAGGAGAGCTGTGATTGTACACCGAAAGGCATTACTCTGTCGTTGAGGCAAACATTATTTCACAATGACACTGGCAAATGGATGTGCCGTCATTGAAGTCCAGCGACTGCAGCCCATATAATATGGGGCTGTCAGGAGTATTCTAACATTGAAGTCAGGGCTCTCGCCGAAATTTCAATTGTAACCCGCCCAGCCAGCTACATCCCTGAGTCCTTCCTCTGTCTCTTGACAACGCGGCCGTCACTATCCCCTGGGCAAAGCTCGGACAGTTTGTTGACTTAAAACCCAGAGCCAAACTTTATGGCAGATGTTAAAGAAAATCAAACCAGCACCCGCATCGGTCGCCGTGACTTTGGTGGGGCCATATGCCTGCACAGATGTCAGAAGCAAAAGTGCATGGCATTGTTGTTAATAAACATTTTTGAATCAATTAGCTGCACCGTACTCCCTGTCATGTCCGGTCTGATAAACTCAGGCAGCACAAGACAGTGACTCAATATTGGTAATGCTCTCGCAAACGATGGTCCTACAGAGGCCTATTTTGCCGTTACGCGCTAAACATCGATTAAGCCAATCCACAACGCATCCAACGATGAATCAAGGTTCAAGTGCTCCACCAATGTTGTTGATACCGCTCTAAAATGTTAATGATATTGGACCTGTTTATTTCATGCTACCCCGATATTGGTAACGCCACAATGACTAAAAAAGAAACATCTTCGGCGGAAATCCGTCTGGTTGGGTACTTGAAACAAAAGTTTGAGAAATACTTATCACCAACCAATTTATTTATTAGAACCGGACGTTTCGGGACCATCTCGGTCCCTTCCTCAGGTGCGACTAAAGTTCGAAGCCCGCCGTAGCAGGCAGCTCCCTACGCTTCCCCTTTCTCAACTCGTGGCGAAGTCCAATTGTGTACTCGGAGGGTAGCGTCCCCGGATTCCTGCTAACCGTTGCACCTGTCAGCCGGATGAACAACGACTCGACGTGACGTCTTTTGAGAGGGTTGGTCTCCACATCAAGTACGCTCACCTCCTCAAAGGCGATTTTGTGGTCGGCGCGTTCGCAGTGCTCGGCGAGGGGGTTGCTTACCGAGTTCAATTGCCAGACGTCATTTTTGTGCTGTAAAAGCCGATGGAGATTTTTTGTTTCGCCGATTTACGAGTCCGGGCACTCGGAGTACGGGATTTTATAAATGATGCCTGGTTGACTTTCTATGGGGATACAGTCGGTTGGTAGCGGTAGAAAACATCCGACCTTTGAGGCAGGTTTCTGCAACACACAGACGTGTTTGCGCAGGATGCGTGCAAGCGCCTCTCTGGTGCCCGCCACGTATGGGATCATAATGCGAGGGCACTTCGTCGTTTCCGTGCTGACCGACCCTCTTGTCCTGCTAGCTCGACAGCGGGAAGCACATTGAATAAAGACGCTTGTGTAGCCATTCTTCTTCAGATCGGCGAAAACGGTGGCTTCTTCCGCTTTTCTTTCCGCATCGGAGGTGCCAATGTACTCAGCTCTCCTCAGAAGAGAGGAGACGACAGAAGCCTTGTGCGCAGCGGGGTGGTTTGAATTGAAATTTAGGTAGCGGTCATTATGAGTGGGCTTCCTATACACACTGAAGTTTAGGTCTCCCCCTGGTCTTGACATTAGGACGTAAAGGATTGGTAACTGAGTATCCTTTTCCCGTTCCAAAGTGAGCTGGATGGAGGGCTCAACCACGTTCAGGTGCGCAAGTAAGTTTTCAACTTCTGATTTTTTTATGAGGCAAAAGCAGTCGTAGACATACCGAATAAAAACTTTTGGCTTTTCTTAGAAAGATTGGAGAGCTTTCTCTTCAATGGCGTCCATTATTAAGTTGGAAGCAGAGACTTAGATCGTGGCACCCATAGCCGTGCCGCTTGTTTGTTTGTAAAATTCCCCTTTAAAGGAAAAGGCCGTGCTGTTCAAGCAAAACACCAAGAGCCGGCAAAGTTGTTCCGGGTTCAAGCTTGTCCTAGCACCGAGGTCAGTGTCCGCTTCGGGGGCTTGTTTTGCTGCGGAGACTGAACTGGGGAAAGGAACGCTGGTAAAAAGCGAGACCACGTCGAAAGAAACCATGCACTCATCTTCTTCCACTTGTACGTGGGAGAGAAGTTCGACGAGGTGGCGGGAGTTGCGTACGTGCGTCGATGTTTTGCCTGTCAGATGGGATACGATTCGACGGAGATGGTTCGAGAGGGCTCGGAGCGGAGTAGAGCTGAAGTCAACGATGGGGCGAAGCGGAATGCTAGGTTCAAGATTTTTGGGGAGTGCGTAGAATGTGGGGGACCAGCCGTTCCAGCATATAAGGTATGAGTACACGTGTTTAGATTGAGGGCAGCGTTTGGAAATGGAAGCCAGAAGCTTGTTCATTCTGGTCTGAAGTTGAGTAGTAGTATTCGCTGTCGAGAAGTAACCTGACGTTTTGCTCGTAATCCTGTCGGTCGAGGACTACTGTTGAATATCCTATGTCTGCCGGTAGAATGACAGTGTTCTTGTCCACGCGGAGTTCTCTTAAAGCTGATGTTTTCCCTTGGGAGACGTTCGTCGGTTGGTGGCCGGGTAGCTTGGATAGGACCCCAATCACCTTTTGCCGGACTTCTTCACAGGCGGCAGGCTCAAGGTGCCTCATACCATCCTCCACGGCAGCAACTAGTTTTGGGAGTGGCGGTGCCATTGACGTGGTGCTGAACCCGCGGCGGCCTTTCGTCAAAGCAGAAGTTTCGGTAGGATAGTGGTCTCGAAGAAAGATTTGTGACAAAGTTCGAAACATCACCAGGAAGCCTACTTGCCTTGTCTTTTTCCTCTAGCAACCTGGAGAGTTTCTTTGCGTGGGGGGCAGATGTCTGTTTTTCGGCGTAGGAGGAGGAGACTATTGGCGAACGACTTGAGTCGAACACACCCTGTACTCGATGTTCAAGCTTCCGACGCAAGAACAGGTCCAGCTCTTTCTGCCTCAGGATGTCATGGCTCTCATGTATCCTTGCGTGCACCAATCGTCGTTCAGCTTGGGAGATACAGCCGGGTTTAAGAACTGGCTATACTGGACCCATTTGTCTTCCGTTCACCCAGTATCGGACATCGCACGTCTAAGAATTGGCACATTGGACCGATTTGTATTATGTGCTCCCATTATGGGCCGTGCCAGTTTTTAAACCTGTCTATAATTGACTGCTTTCTCCCGTATTTTTCCTATATCTGCCAAGCTCCGACAGTAACCTCCAACATTAGACCATGCTGTCCCTCGATGCTCCGATATTTTACGCTGCACGCTGAGGCCTGTCTATATTTCGTTTCAAAATATTACTTACTGCTATTATTCAAGTGAAAACAGGGATCGATAGTCGTATATTTTAATACACACATGCCAGAAGCAATTCATTGAAATTTTTGAGAAAGCATTTGAGCTATTCTATTAGCAATGTTATCTCTATAGCCTTTGTTTTCTACCATGAACCACAGGCTAGAGCACACGACGGCATATACGTATATATAAATATATATATATATTAAAATGTGGATTTAATAGTTGGTTTGAACGTCTAGCGCTGCCAGCCATTCGGGCACAGCAGGGTCGAATTGCCAACATCAGGGCACAGCTTCAGCGCGAGAGATGGGCTCCAGAGACAAGCGATGGTGATGGCGATGCCGCAGCGTTTTCCGTTCTTTGTCTTCTTTACATTATATATATATATATATATATATATATATATATATATATATATATATATATATATATATTTATATTAACCGAATATTTGCAGCTGTTCGAGATTTTCGCTGGAAAGTAGTAGCAGCAAGAGGTTATATATGATTAAAACCGAAATCAGGGATACGTATATATATTATTGCACGCAAGCTAGAAGCGATTTATTGGAATTGATAGAGAAACCATACGAGTAGAATTGCATTTAATGGATTCAGAACATGACTGCAGCAGCCGAATTTCGCGTTTTCCCGTCCAGTCATTTGATATACAACTGGTGTTCACATGCCACGTTAATATATTGACACGGGTTCCTGAGCACGGCGCGTGAGTCCTCGTTATACCGAGCAGCTAAGGAAGGTTGCTAAAGGAAAACATGGCACGACTAATGTCTCATTCTTGCGTAGTGGTGGCCGTTTAGGTTGAAATGACAATTTTTGCAATGCAAGCCTATTCCCACGGGCTTCATGAAATTTGAAATGGTCTGCAAGCTGACGCGCTTAGAGGTCCATATGCATCTGTACTGCTTACCACGAATAAAAGAATTGACCTTTATAACATCGTACTGTTCAAGCAACACAAATCAACACCCGGTGGGTTAGCATTTCGCGCTCTCTTTTGCCCAAGTTGCACAAGGAGTTTCACTGCAGCCATTTATGAAACACGCATATAAGCCCCGAGAATGGCAATGTGAGTCGCCCCGTGCACGCGATAAAATTCCTATGTCGCGCCATGTAGCAACACATATTCAGGTGTTCTTTGACGAGGTATTTCTTTCTTTCCTGCCTATAATGGAGTAAGTTTGCGTTTTCTGCGTAATAATAGCTCTCATACGGAATGTTTATAACTTGGCACTGGCACAGGCGTTTGCATTTTTCTAGTGTGTTCTGGCTAGTAAACGTGGTATTGATTGAACAAATGCATCACGAGCTGCTAATAGTTGTAATTGTGATAATTTTTCTTCGTTTTGGTGTTTCTTGCATGAAGCTGTAGTACAGTTTCAATCACTGCCTGGTACAGTGCGCCACCCCATTTAGATGAAGATTGGTTAAGCGCGGACGGGCAACATAGTAATACGATTTGTCCGACCTGCGAAACATCTTACTTAAAAAAAACAATGGTTTCTTGTATCTGCGAGCAATGTATGCATTGAAGATCGGTGTTGCTTGGATGTGTGACGTCTTAGTGTAATAAAAAGCCCACATTCGAGTTCATTATTACCTTAATGAGTGTTTTAGATCTGTTCTTTTCTCTGAATAGGCTTTTTATTCCACCATGAACCAACAAGCCATAGCACACTGCCGCATATTTACCAGTGTTTAGAGCTGCTTTGGAGTAATAAGTAACTTAGTTCGTTGCAAAGTAGTAGAAGTAAGAGGTTATGTAAATAAAAATAAAACACACAGGAAGGAAATAGTTGTGCGAGAGCATGGGATCCACGGCTAGCGGAGCGAATGAGACGAGTGGACACTAAGAGGAAATAAGAGAGCAGTGGTAGGGCGAAAGGGCAGGTGGGAGGCATAGTAAAACTAATAATACAGTATGTATATGGGCTCGCTGCCCGCGCACGCGATGTGTTTAGCCAGTGGGCTCACAGCTCGGAAGAAGGAGGAGGGGGCGCACTCCGCGCACGAAGGTTTGCCACTGACTGCACAACCGCTCAAATGCCATCAAGGTTTCTATCCTCCACGTCGCGAGGCACACTTTGCTCTTTGTGGTTTTATAGCTCTGTCACACGAGCAGATTTATTGTCTTCGATGCTTCAAATGTCATTCGGTGTATTTCGATGTTGCACAGTGAAATATATGTCATTCGTAAATTGTGACAATTATAATAAGCTACAAAAGAATACTGCACTTAAAGAACTTCAGTACCCATGTGGGCGTTTGAAATGACTGTGTAGCATTTTAAAGCTAATTAGAACATTTATGTACGATAATTAAAGTGAAAAACATTACGTCTGGCTGTGATTTAATACTTTAGTCATAAAAATCCAAGGCAAATATTGAGTCATCCAAAAGTTCGATAAATGTGAACAAACAGTATGGCTGAACACAGCGGAGCGCTTATGTACAGTGTGGAGACGCACGGAGACGCGCAGAGCATACAATTGATGTCCAAGCTGTTAGGTACTCAGTCACAACTTTTAATAGTTCTCAGATAAATGCGCGGAGAGAAGCGGCCACCAAGGAACACAGAACCTTAAATGATCGTGAGTCGCTGGCTTCACTGCACCGCTGTTGTGACCGAGAGTAACTGCATTCCACGAGAGCCTGCAATGCGAATAATTTTGCACCTAAATTAACAGTCCTTAAAGCAAAATTCTAGAAATATAATGGTTAAATTTCACTGTGGGCGGAATATATTGTTGAGCTGCTTGTTTCTGCTGCGTATCTGCCGTAGAGAATACACATTCGGTTCAATATTGAATACAAATGAGTTGCCCAAACTAATTCGATGAGGAATGTCATTCGAACCTTGTGATAATAAATTTTCTCGTGTAGCAAGTGAATAATGATATTAGATAAATAGAGAAGAAAGAAAAAGAAGATGGGAGAGAAAGACATGAGCCGCAGCAACCGTCGTCCACCATCGAAGCTGTGGCGGATAAAATGACGGCCTGCAACAGATAAAGATTCGGTGGCAGGCTAGCCCCCGCCACTAGCGGTGGTGACCTACCTATTCCAGCAAGATGCTAAGGTCATTCGATTCGAATGAAAATAAATTTGTTCCAGTGACAGGGGTATTACGTGCTGATCCCCTCGAACGTGTTTTATTTCTCGTCCGACTGCACTCCGCAGGTACAGTCGCCCTCCGTCTATCTTCTCTTTGGAAGGGCGATTAGGGCTTTGTGAGTTCTTGGTCTGGGTGGCTCTCCCGGCGGGCCTCACCTGCTTGCCTAACCTCCGGCTCTTGCTGCGTTGATGGTTCTTCTCAGAACGTGTGTGTGGCATGGAGAGCACTCGGACAGCTAACCGGCGCGTCGGGATTCATGTCTGCTCGGTGCTCATCAGTGCTCACTGCTGGAAACCCAAGATCCAGTTTCTTTGTCAGTGGCTGCGGGGCTAAAGAAAAAGCGAAGCACAGAGGTGCTCGCTTTTGGCTCCCTGAATCAATCATTTACGCTTGCCTTTTGGATGGGAAAGACGTTCGTTCAGTGTCTCTGGCCGACGGCCCTTTTTATAATTCAGAAGGTAAATAGTTTTCTTGTTTATGTTAATGAATACGTCACCGTTTTGTCACTGCATCTTCCACCGGGCACACCGTCGAACGATTCAACTCAGTTTATTTGGAGCCATTCGTAGACTGGAAGCGAAAAGCCTCATCTGAGACGCTGTCAGAGCCACAGCGCTTCTTAAAAGCTCTGCCTGGAATACGCTTTATGTCAGTAACCTCGGCTCTTCATCTCTTCATATGTTCGGAAAATACTATAGTATAAGGGACGCTGTACTTTTTTTGGCAGGAATAGAGAATGACAATGCTGGGACGAGTTCTTGATAACTTTCTGAGAACCGTGAAGCTTAATATGTGCGCAAAGCAGCGCTGAACGAATGGTGAGATTTTGAAGTTTTGGCTTTTGTAAGACTGACCCTCCGAATACGGACTATCTCTGTCATGTCGTATGCCATCGGTGGTGTCGGAGAGCACGTCGGTCATTCTCCCGAGATCGAAAGCGCTTGCTCTTGCAATGCAAGAGGACAGTTAAGGCTAGTACACATGCAAATGATAGTCAGTTTCGTCATACGCCGCGGCATTTAGGTTAAATATTTCAAACTTGTTGGAACCGTGTCATTCTTCCTGCATGAGCCGCCGCGACCGATCGGAAGACTTTTTTTGCAACGTAGCGACAGAAGTTCGAGCATTTTATTTTCATTTGATTGCGTAATGCTTACGTACTATTTTTTTGCACAACCAATTGTAGGCGCACATGAATTGCTTCAGGCGTACAATTCTACTTCCAGCTTAATCTGCCAAAGTTTTCTTTCATGAGAAACCTATAACAGCTTTGTCAGGAGGTTGTCGAATGTGATTTCTTAATTTACAATGTCTGCTCCTAAGTTACGGCACGAGCACCGACGTAGAATTGGGTTTTGCTTTGATTTATGCTGTACAAAACGAAGCTGCATTGAAATTAACGCGTTCAGCAGATTTAGGCGCATTTTCGAAGGTCTTTGCATGATAGTACTGTAAGAAACTGTTCAAAACTGGTAGAACATTCTCTCTTTTCCCTATATCTCTCTTCTGAGCGTTGAATTACCAGACAAGTCTATTTTGCTAATTAGCGCAGGTTTGAATTCCAACACTTCCAAGAAATGTTCTTTTCTTACATTTTGCATGTATTGCTGCAATTTACTTTCTGATTTCTTTCATTGTTCACAACCCTTCCGTCGTTTTGTAAGAGTAGATAAATTAGATCTTTGTGTAAATATGCAAATTTTAGAACTGCAAACCACTCAACAGTAAAAGAGTAGATGCCCTAAAATCGGCGCAGAGTTTCGCTGCCATTCCAGTCTATCTGTTGTCAAGGCGCTGTTGCAAATTTTCAGCCGCCTAAAATGTCATCTTGATATCATTAAAAACAGCACACTAACCAGAGCAAGAACCACGAATTCGTGGCAATAGCTCATAGCAGCTTTTTATGAAGGAGCTTTGTCACATTTCAAAATAATATTTAACTGATTTATATTGCTTGCAGCATGGGACTCATTGTTAGAAACGGCATGTATGTTCCCCCCTTTTGCTTGTATATTTCAATTACCGGATTTCGGCATGGTTCAGTAATGCGTCTGTTCCTCTTTTGTTTTGCAGATGTCATAGTGAAAGCAAGGAGTGGCTGCTTTTGATTCTTAGGATTTCATCTTCAAATGGTTTCCGGATGTGCAGGCATCCTCTGCAAATGGGCACTGATCCCGTCCCTGGAGAAAGTCTGAACCCCTGGGCGCCTCAGCTCTCAGCATGACCCTAGCCACGTCCCAAGAGCTCCACCTCCATGCATTTTATAAAAGACGAATGGTGCATCATAAGTATTTTGCTACTTTGAATCGCCAGTAACTCAGTAAAGATATGAGATAGGTATATAATTTTGAATAAATGTACACTGAATGTTGAAAGGCTGCTCACACTCTAATGAAATAGCCAGTAGGCTTTTCTGACTCAGTTTGCTGCCTCTTTTTGAGTGCACTGTTGCTTGTGAGTGAAAAAGGTTCGTTGCATAGGTTGCCACAGAAAGATAGAAATGACATATCTATCATTGCATAGCGATTAAACCGTGTGCCCTGTGTGCCCTTCTTATTTTTTAAAATAAAAACAATTTAGTCACAAAATCCTATAGGGGAAACTGCTGCCAGGCTTGTCAATGCCTACGAAATGCGCAGATTTATAATGGCACATTAATGGGAAAGCTATTGAAATGACAATATAAGGAAAACATTGTTTTCCAAACCTTTGGAATGCCAATGGATTAGGAAGGCCATCATAATTGGACTATGAACGGACAAGCCAATAGTAAACGCATATTGGCAGTGCCATAGTGGATTAACGCTGGACCTGTGATGGTATGACCGACGGGTTAATGGAAAAAAAGTAGTAATTTCTTCTAGAGCCAATATAGGTCTGATACTGAATCGCTGGTTTTCCAACATTGAACCCCCGGTCGCCAAATAGTGGTGTACTGCTTGGGAACTGAATACCAGAGACATCCTGCCCTGCCTGGGTGAAAACAAACGTCTCTTTCCAACACAAAGGAACATATTCGGAAGTGTTGATGCGCGGACCGCCGCCGCCTTCAGTTTCATTCTGCCCACAGGTTGATCCAGTGAACCTAGTGTCGAAATCCAAGACCCCACAACAGACGCAGGTGGCACAGTTCACAGGGCTGAAAATATTGCGTGACCACGCGATCCTCGCCGGAGGCTCTCAGTATACACCTTCAGCACCGGCTCCTTTGGCGACAGGCACCTAAAACAGCTCTGCTGAATTAGATCTGTCGCCCACACACCAATAAGAAGGCAGCTCTTGTTGCAAGAGATCAAGGTAGCATATGTGAGCGGCCTGTTATTGAAAATTGCACTCCTGGATGTGTAGGCGCCACTAAGAACTAGGAGTGTTATTTGGCACAGGTTGCTGGAGGGATTCATCTTACTGACATTTGAGGAGCCTGCGCAGGACTCGGAAGTAGTCGAAGGCAGCTGGCATGGTTGAAAACCACCCACATATCTATGTTTTTTTTTTTCCTTTTGATATTTCATACTGTGTCATTCATTATTTAGCATATAACAACGCATTGCTTGTCAACAACGAGGAAAGTAACGAGCATTTGCAGTAAAATGACATGCTAGTTATAATAGACACACCAGGCTGCTCGTTTCAATAAACCAGCCACAAATACCAGAACGCTAACACCAGCACGGGCACACCAGAACGCACACAAGGCCTGGCACACCAGAACCACGTGGAAACATTACCAAATAAACACCTTAGGCCCGGCTCACCAGGACTGTGTCTGAAACATACCAGAATAAACACACCAGAACCCGTGTCTGAAGTTCCACTTTGGTGAAAACACTAAACCTGGGCTGGTGGATTTTTCAATAAGGCGTGGTACCTACTTATTTGCCGCGCGTTATTGCAGAGATCCTCTATTCGTGTTCTACGTAGCGTAAGCTCGCGACAGCGTAGCATGCCCTTACCAAGTGCTTCAAACAGGCACTAACGAACATGTTATGTATGTATGCATCACGTGAACACCAAGATATGGACTTCCCGTTGTATTTGTGACCTTCCCCTAGATTCCAAAGGACGACCTAACGGGTTATTCACCGTATTTCCTGCTGTTTGGTAAAACCCGCCTTACATTTGGACGTGCTGCTCATGTTCTATGTAGCGAAAGCTCGCGACCGCGTAGCATGCCCTTACCGAGTACTTCAAGCGGGCACTAACAGACATGTTATGTATGTATGCATCACGTAAACACCACCACATGGACTTCCCGTTGTATTTGTGACCTCCCCCTAGAATTGAAAGGACGACATCACGGGTTATTCGCCATTTTTCCTGCTCTTTGGAAAAACCCTGCCTTACATTTGGACATGCTGATCCCAAATGCTCCATAATCACCTACGCACGTGACGCAATTACTCAAGCCAATGATACACGCCAATTAGTCCGTATTTATCTCGCCTCTCGGACTTTCTTGAAGTCTGCCTACGATATGCGCCATCGTCATGTATCCTATGATCCTGCTCCCTGTTACTTCTATGGTCTCCGCTGCGCTCCGTTGACCTCTCGGAGAAACAGTTCTGCCCCGCCAATTCACCGATGTGACGTATGAACTTGATCCTCTTCTGCCCGCAGCCTCCTCCTCTCTTAACCCTGCTGACATTGTATGGCTTCCCAACTGAAGCCATACCAACTCATTTCTTCTTTGCCAGTTTACCGCCGGGACGGCGCTTACATCGGGGGAATCATGTTACGAAAGAATGAAGTCTTCTTTATTTGCCTCGCAGATGTGAAAACAGATAGATGACAATGAAGTGGGAATATTTCCGTAATGTTGCTCGCTGCTATAAAGTTGCTGTTTCTTCTAAATAAGGTGTGAATACCAAGTCTCCAATCAACAAACACATCTCTGACCAGCGTGTTTATCAGTTCTTGTGCAGCTGAAAGGGGCAGACCAGCAAAGAAAATTTTGCTTTGGCTCATCGCAACTCATTTAAAAACATGGCCTTTTACTCCAGAAACCTGTGCAATAAAGTCACAAAAAACTGATTACGTTTGTCTCGGTTAATCTAAATCACGGTCAATGCTCTTGGGATGGGTCTATAAACCATGAACGAGCATTCCCACAAACATTAAAAAAGGAATAAAATATTTCATCCACCTTATTCGGGTCTGATACTAGGCTGTGATTGCCTGCACAATGAAAGGAAGCAAACGAAAGGCTTTGCAGAATCTTGTAAATTGGTGTCTCTACCGTTTTAATGAACTCCTTTGTGTGATTTCGAAATACGCCCGACGCCACTCGAATACTTAAAAAAAGCTCGTCATGACTATGATGATTAATCATGACCACCCGTACGGAAATTTCATATCTGCTCCAGATATGGAACATATGCTGCCAGTTACAAATATATAAGGCAGCAAATAAGACCTTATCTGGCCATTTACAGTCATATATGTGCAAAATGTTGCCCTTATATGGCTCAGATTTGGCCATATCATGCAACATATATTCCATATCTGAACGGGTAACGGGACCTTATATGGCTTGATCAGGGGCATATATGGTATCCTCGCGACCTTATGTGGCCTGATAAAGGGCATATATGGCATTGTCAAGACCTTATAGTGACAGACCAGGGCCATATGCCTGGCGTCAACAGGACTGTATATAACCTCATCGGGGCCTTAGTTATGTAGCCATAGTGACTGTATATTAGCAATATATGGCCTTCGTCTACCTTCTGCAAATATCCAATATTGGCATCATGTGGTCGAGCTTCAATTTTTCTACTCAGCAAGGCCTGCATGCTTAGTGTTAATTGTATCCAATTTAGAAAATAGTTACGACACCTAATATTTCAAATATTCTGCAGATTTCGCTGCACTATAATTATTATACCACGTGTTCCTTAATCCAGGAGGGCTCTGGGTTATGGCTGCATGCTCCTCTTCTCGCCTACTAACTCGCATTTTCATTTAAAATGCTGCGGCAGTCCTGTGCACAAAAGCATGGTCGGTTAGTTTGAGCGATTCAAAATATCAAGAAACTGATGGCAGTTCAGTATACGGCCCCTTCCGCGCTGTCTAGACGGTGACTCACCCTCAGGGACAGCTGGCGGTTGCTGCGTCGAGGGCCTCACTGGCTAGACAGTGACTCCTCCTCTCCCGCGTTCTTCTCTTCCCTCTCAGACAGCGGCGGCCCCTGCGTCGCGAGCTCGCATTTCATCTCTCCTCCTCGCTGCCACGCTCTATACCGCGAAGGCCGCGAGCTCTCCGTTTTGTGTGTTTGCTTCTTTACCATCCCCCTTTCAACTCTGTGCGCCTAAGCACTTGACGTCTCGTTTCTTTTCGGTGGCAGACATCGGAGTTCGGTGCCGCTGGCGGGCGTGCTGCATGTTGTGTATATGCTCGTGTGTGTGTGTGTGTGCCAGCGCCTGTTCGCTATTAGCTGTGTGCATGTTACAAAAATGCGACAGCAAACCTAAAAGAGCTTCAGTCTGACCTTAAGCACAGAGGAAATTACTGTGTCACAATGCGAGTGGAAGCTGCCTCCCTAGCCTTGGCAGCGAACCTAATGGTCGATTGAGCTTTTCGGGGATTCTGCCCTGGATGGCCCCGGCGAAATCTTCACCATTGTGTCGGATCGCACCCTCATCGTGCCGCCTCATCTTCACGCCCGATCACCAAAACCGTGAGCGTGAGACTTCTTGTCGGGAACTAGCACTTACTAGCCTACGGATATTGTTCACTTTATTATTTTGCTCTAAAATATTCTCCAATCAGTAAATTGGATGGTAATTGCCAGTATGTTATATTTTTTCCATACATTTCCTTGCTAATTTGTCTTTCGCTCCAGCAATTTCAACAAATTTCAGTGGGTGGATAGGGTCCTTCGTTGTTTAATATTATTACTATTATTATTATTATTATTATTATTATTATTATTTGCACTACCTAATTAGCTTCATGCTTGATTTGGTTTGGGGGCAGAGCTGTCGCTGTCATGACAAATGTCATCGGACATGCTATTTTCTTGTTTTCTCTCTTAATTTCAAAAGCAACCACAAGTAAGGTGTGTTCGGTCATTTTGCACTGCAGTCTCTGCTTAAGGTACATAACACCAGTACTTCCTGACAGCTTATATGTACGTTGCTAAGGTTTAGGTATTATCAGCAGTCCCAGCAGTGTGGTGTATCGCCCTACGGCTTAGCGGTACCTTTTCCGGGTATCGACAAACCTTTAAATTCCGTTTCAATAGTCTAATACGATTAATAGCCGTTTATTTTATTTAGCTTCGCAAGTAAACCACCTCAAACAAATCATTTACTGGTTAAAGCTCTGTGTGTAAAAGAGTAAAATAAAAGTGTAATATCTAATTTAATAGGCTAATGTCTTTCACTTTAGCTTCTCGTGTAGACATTATTCTGTTCAGATATCTCATTAGTTTGTTATAGTATCGCGCGTAATGAGTAGAATCTCAATATTTACTAACGAATGCGCATGTCTGACCCTCGGTATACCCACGTAATTCAGGCCCGTCTTTGAACGATTCCATATAGGCAGGGAAAAAAGAAAACCTGTGGTTTCAAAGCTGTTTTCCTGTAAGGTTTGAAATAAAAGGGAATATTTAGGTTTTCCTTGGCAAACTTGATTGAGTGCGCGTTTAGCTGGAATACTGAAATTGTCTTGTGTGTGTTGTAATAAAGTGTTATGTTGATATGCAGATATATAGATCTACAGTTCAAAACCTACAAGCCACGCGTGCTAGATCTTTAAATCAGGAATTGGATAGATAAGGCATATCTGACCAGATATGCCTTATCTGGTACACGAAATCAGGAATTGGGCAGTTTGGGCATATACAACCAGATATGCCTTATCTGGCCTAGATCTGTCCTAATATACAATTATGACCAATTCCTGATATACCTGATCTGGATTTTTTTATAGGTCCAGACATGGCATTTCCGTAAGGGCAGCGCCTAAGCGCCCATCTATCAGGTAGTAAAAATGAATTGAAATACTTCCGGGCGTCTCTATAAACTTCATACATCCGTATTAAGAGGAGTAATTTGCATGTTTCTTTTTGAATGACACTGTGGCGTATACCCTTACGGAAATCCCATATCTGCTAGAGATATGGAACATATGCTGCCAGATACATATATAGAAGGCAGCTAATAAGACCTTATCTGGGCCAGATAAGGTCATATATGCGCAAAATGTTGCACTTATATGGCTCAGATTTGGCCATATCATGCAACATATAATCCAAATCTGAATGGGTAACAGGACCTTATATGGCGTGATCAGGGGCATATATGGTATCCTCGCGACCTTATGTGGCCTGATAAAGGGCATATATCGCATCATCATGACCTTATATAGACAGACCAGGGCCATATGCCTGACATCAACAGTACTTTATATAACCTCATCAGGGCCTTAATTATGTAGGCGCCATAGTGATTGTATATTAGCAATATATAGCTTTCGTCTACCTTCTGAAAATATTCAATGTTGTCATCATGTGGTCGAGCTTCAATTTTTCTACACTCAGCATGGCCTGCATGCTTAGTGTTAATTGTATCCAATTTAGAAAATAGCTTCGACTCCTAATATTTCAAATATTCTGCAGATTTCGCTGCCCTATAATTATTACACCATGTGTTCCTTAATCCAGGAGGGCGCTGGGTTATGGCTACATGCTCCTCTTTCCATCTACTAACTCGCATTTTCATTTAAAATGCAGCAGCAGTCCGGTGCACAAACACATGGTCGGTTAAGTTGAGCGATTCAAAATATAGAGAAAATGATGGCAGTTCAGTATACGGCCCCCTCCGAGCTGTCTAGATGGTGACTCACCCTCAGAGACAGCTGACGGTTGCTGCGTGGAGGGCCGCACTGGCTAGACAGTGACTCCTCCTCTCCCGCGTTCCCCTCTTCCCTCTCAAACAGCGGCGGCCCCTGCGTCGCGGGCTCGCATTTCATCTTTCCTCCTTGCTGCCTCGCTCTATACCGCGTAGGCCGCGAGCTCTCCATTTTGTGTGTGCTTGCTTTTTCCCCCTCCCCCTTTCAACTCAGTGCGCCTAAGCACTTGTCTCGTTCCTTTCGCGGTGGCAGACATCGGAGTTTGGTGCGGCTGGCGGGCGTGCTGCATGTTGTGTATGCTGGTGTGTATGTGCTATTAGCTATTAGCTGCGTGCATGTAACAAAAATGCGACAGCAAACCTACAAGAGCTTCAGTCTGACTGTCGGCACAGAGGAAATTGCTATGTCCCATTGCGGGTGGAAGCTGCCTCCCCAGCCTTGACAGCAAACCTGATGGTCGATTGAGCTTTTCGAGGCTTTTGCCCTGGGTGGCCCGGCCAAATCTTCAACATTGCGTCGGATCGCACCCTCATCATGCCGCCTCATCTTCACGCCCGATCACCAAAACAGTGAGCGTGAGACTTCTTGTCAGGAAGTAGCACTTGCCAGCCTGAGGATGTTGTTCACTCTATCATTTTGATGGAAAAATTTTCAAATCAGTAAATTGGATAGTAATTGCCTGTATGTGATATTTTTCCGTACATTTCGTTGCTAATTTGTCTTTCGCTCCAGCAATTTTAACAAATCTCAGTGGTTGGATACGGTCCTTCGTTGTTTATTATTATTATTATTATTTGCACTACCTAAGCAGCTTCATGCTTGATTTTGTTTAGGGAAAGAGCTGTCGCTGTCATGACAAATGCCATCGGACATGCTTTTTTTTCTTTGTTTTCTCTCTTAATTTCAAAAGCAACCACGAGTTAGGCGCGTTCGCTCATTTTGCACTGCAGTCTCTGCTTAAGTTACGTAACACCAGTACTTCCTGACAGCCTATATGTACTTTGCTAAGGTTTAGGTATTATCAGCAGTCCCAGCAGTGTCTGTTTTATCGCCCTGCGGTTTAGCGGTACCTTTTCCGGGTATCGACAAACCTTTAAATTCCCTTTCAATAGTCTAGTTCGATTATTAGCCGTTTATTTTATTTAGCTTCGCAAGTAAACCAGCTCAAACTAAAAGCATTTACTGGTTAAAGCTCTGTGTGTAAAAGAATAGAATAAAAATGTAATATCTAATATAATAGGTTCATGTCTTTCACTTTAGCTTCTCGTGTAGACAATATTCTGTTCAGATATCCCATTAGTTTGCTATAGTATCGCGCCTAAATGAGTAGAATCTCAATATTTACTAACGGATGAGCATGTCTTTGACCCTCGGTATACACACGTAATTCAGGCCCGTCTTTGAGCGATTCATATAGGCAGGGAAAAAAGAAAACCTGTGGTTTCAAAGCTATTTTCCTGTAAGGTTGGAAATAAAAGGGGACATTCAGGGAATTCCCCTGACAAACTTGAATGAGCGTGCGTTTAGCTGGAATACTGAAGTTGTCTTGTGTGTGTTGTAATAAAGTGTTATGTTGATATGCAGATATATAGATCTATAGTTCAAAACCTACATGTCATGCGGGCTAGATCTTTAAATCAGGAATTGGGTACATAAGGCATATCAGACCAGATATGCCTTATCTGGTACTCTAAATCAGGAATTGGGCAGATATGCCTTATCTGGCCTAGATCTGTCCTAATATACCATTTCTGCCCAATTCCTGATATACCTGATCTGGATTTTTTCTTATAAGTCCAAATATGGCATTTCCGCAAAGGTAGCTTCTGCTCTCGGGGCTGAAAACCTGTTGCGTATGCAAGAATTTAATTTGCGGTATCGGGTAGTTACGCCTACACCTGCCTCTCGTTTTTCCAATACGACATTATAAAAAACAGCATTTGATAAAAGAGGCTTTGTCACAAGCCGCCCTAAAAAAATCCGCGCATAACATTTTTAAAGGACAGTCCATAATGTGCATAGCTGTCTTATAGCATCTTTTCTGGCTTTCTTGATAATTCAGTGCATAGTGCCTTATCGTTGACGCCCTCATGTTCATGAAGAAATCTGAACCGTGCAATGTTAAAGTGCGCGCAACTAACTCCATATTCAACCCGCAGCTACTGATGTGTCAAAAATGGTGAACGATGAGATTATTTAGCGGAATAACTTATTTTCCCTTGTCATTCCCGATAATCTTGCCGCCTCTGTGCCATCGTTTTTTTTTGATGCAGATGGCTTTTAGCTACAGACCGATATGAAGCCCTTCTTAACCGCACATGTCACCTGGGGTACATACCTAGTAGAATAGTCAGTCAATATTTTTCCTGCTGGTGACAGAGTCGAGCCACGATAGCGGCTTCGCACTCGTGCAGTTCAAGCCCACTGTGTAGTCGACGCAGTGCATTGAACGAGCTAGCAAGACTGGGACTCCGGCGACGGATTTAGGTGGCACACTACGTGAGTACCATTTTTATAAGCGCATCACTTGCGATTTGCGTGCACATATAGGGACCGGCCCCATGCTCCTATTCGGGCCGCAAGGCGCGCTTGATGATTTTGGCGTTGGAGCCTTGGCTTACAATTAATATATTCTAACCAAGCTTCACCGAGAACGCAACTATAGATAGAGAAAAATGGTTACTGAAGATGTGGAGTGTTTCGTTTGCCCATGCTGGCATCTGCGATCGTCCAGTCAACTTTCTTAGGGCACTGAAATTAGAATTTTTATCGACGGGTGTTTGAATCCTAGACCTCGGGTATAGAGGCACAGAACTGATACCATTATGACGTAGTCGGCGTGCGGCTTTAACGCTTTCCGAAGTGGTAGTCTAGATTATTCATGTCGAAATACTCAGCCTCTCGCGAGTACTTCGGCGTTTAAAATGAGCCTCTTCGCTTTTATGTTCCATATCTCAGAACTGCTCCGGTTGAATTGCGTTGGCGAAAACAGAGGCAGGTCTTTACTTTGATATATGCGTACTTGTACGGAAATTTCATTGGATGCGGTTACTTCTAAGTTGTGATACATCAGGGCCTTATCTGCGACGCTGGGTTCCCAAAAGAAATGCGTCCCATTCAGATAGGCGTGTTGAGTATCGTCCCTCTTATGTGCTTTTGACGCAAATTAAAACGCGCTTTATTCTTCTTTTTCATTGCCGTATTTACGATCCCACATTCTCAAGGGGTGTTACCTGTCATGATGCTCAACCATTGCGAAGCGATGTAATGCACTTGCCATCCAAGTGGAAGTGGCTGGCGAGAAGGTTGTATGAAAAGGCAGCCAGTCATCCTGATAGAGAGATAGGTGTAGCGAATGCCTGTCCGATCACCTCTTTCAGTTGTTCAGCAGCGTATGATGTACGACGAAATGATGTAGCCATGTAATTCAAAACAACCTTCAATAATAAATTAGTGATCTCTTCAGGAACCATTCATAGCGATAAGGGATACCCAATAATTGAGAAAGCTTAAGCTAGGCTTTATGAATAGACGTGAAGCTCTGCGTAGGCATCGCCGCCCTGTGGTTATCGGATGATAATTTGATTATACGTGATTCTTTGTGTACGTATAGACGAGGTTTATGCTTCAGCTGGGCATCTATGCATTTACCCGCAGACGTAGCTAGACGTCATTCAGATTGCCGACAGCTTCGTGGCGACGCAGACATTTATGGTCGGGATCTTTCGCTTAGCGGACCACATTTGTCCTGCGTTGGCGATCTTCAAATGCTCGCTGACGTTAGAACTCAGCCTTTTCCGCACACTCACGGCGCTCCGCGGTCGTTTCTATTAATCGTAGCTCGGCCTCCTGGCTTCATTTGAACTGTCCAGGTGCCTCATTACGAGCTTTCTCTAAAGCTTCTTAATCCGCCTTGTTAAATCTTTCTTGTCGGTAAGCGCGACCACCACAAGATTTCCGCGAAGGTGCATCACGATAGCACACAACCCCCAAAGCACCACACTATTCATCCAATCTGCTAGAATGCCATACAATGTCTCCGCACTCGAACCTTTCAGAGGGTACAGGTGGCCCAAAATTATACGGAGCACGCGAGCGGCGGGCGAAATTAAAAAAAAAACTGCATATCATTGTCTTCTATGAGTTGCGCAGCAAAGAGACATGTATTCAGTAATACTTTGAAAATATATTATATATAGGCTTGTTAAATTCTAGTCAATACTAGAAATCTAGTTTTAAATGTGTCAAAATATTTTGTATGAAATTATACATGGAGCATATTTCAAATATTTGAAAATTACATATGCATATTTAGCATGCAGTGGAAAAGAAAAGGGAAATGTTATTCGCACTTGTGGCGTCTGACAGCATGCATTAGCCATATAATTCAATTCAATTCACTTCAATTTATTTGCCATCCTGGTACAAATGATGGCGGGAGCCCGGGGTAAAAGCTGCCGTTTGACAGCTTGACAGAGCCACGGGCCCCCACTTTGGCAGCACCACAGTAGTCAGGCATATATAAAAAGCATATGTCATGTGAATTTAAACACAGGGTAAGGAAACATTGAAATAATAAATACAGCTCTTGTCAGTGTACAGTTATGATTGCAAAGTACACAATGAAAACAAGCAGATAGAAGCCCACACTTACGGCGGGTACAAAAAAAAAGGTTAAATCAGTCATGAACAAAACCGTTCTATTGAATGCCAAAAATACTGAAACAAATCCCGACGTGCAGCCCTGGGAAGAAAGATATTGCTTTGTGCTAAGTTGTTAAGCAGTCTGGGTAGTCTATTAGCTAATGTTTGTTCGCCAAACGAAGTTCTGTAAGTTTTTACACTCCACTGCTCAGCATTTCTTATATTGTATGATGACCCTCGTTTTTCTAGCCCAGCTAATTTACAAAGGAAAGAAGTGCTGTTTGAGACCTCATTTTTTATAGCCTTGCTTAAGCAGTAGTTATAAAGCTTGGTTATTGGAAGTATACTGTACTTTAAGAAAAGAGGTGTCGTGTGGTAAGTTGGCGGAACATTTTCAAGAATCCTTAGGAATTTTTTCTGTAACACTTGCAGCATCTGAAGATTTCCTGCTGTTGTTGTAGCCCATGTTAAATGGGGTACAGGGCCAGAATGGCCCTTCGGAGTAAATGAATGGTATCTCTTGAAGAAAAACTGCAGAAGTTTCTGGCGAATGCAAGCGAGAAGTGGCAGCTTGTTAATTTAGCTAGTGGGACATAAGCTTCCAGAGGGTACTTCAAGAGAGAGCTCAGCATATGTGCTTCTTCAGATTCTGTGCCCCGTCAAGATTAAGACTTAACGTATATGTTCATGACTGAGAATTCAAAATCGGAATGCTTGCAATCGCAAAAGCGGGGCCAGAAGGTTGCCTGCGACAAATTGAGTAGTGTGCTGTTGCATATGCCTCCTGCCAAGCGCTTCGTGCGGGACAGCGCTAGCCGCTACGGGACGCCATGTTTGATCGGCTACCGGAATCTTTAGCTGGCGCCGAATGAATAAATGCTGTTTACCCTTTACTGGAGGCTACATTGAACGAACAACCGCAGTTCTGTCGCGTTGTAAGTCTACGCAATATGCAGTACTGACCTGATGTAAATTTTCACTGGAATCGTGCGCTCAGGCAGCTGCAAAGATGGAAGATAACGTAAGATAAGATATAGGTTTTTAAACAACGGACTGTCGGTACCTAATTGATGTTACTTATTGGCAAAATATGACTAGCACATTTTCTATAATGTGGCAGAGAAAAGAAATTAATATAGCTTTCGCAAATGTAAACATTGTGTTCAGCGTAAGCTTCGCACCACAGTCACAGTGCGTAGAACCTGAAAAAGATCGTGAGCAAAACCGGCGTGAAGTTTTCTTTTCTTTCCAGGAAAAAGTTCGGAGGTGTGTGCAAGTCAACCAAGAAATTAGAAAGGCAGAAAGAACCACCGAAAAAATTTGCCAACTGTTGTTGCGTACAAGATTTCGCTGTCATGCGGCCGATTTTACATCTAGAAAAATGGATAGTGCGTGAAGGAGCGACTGCGCGAGCAAGCGAAGGATATTGAAAACTACTCAGCCCGAAATTACACTCATTCATTTCACCGATTGCAAGGACTGTGAGGCGTTTTTAAGCCATTCGACATTCATCACCAACCGTAAAGACCTGACCTCATATGCGTCATTTAAGAGGTATTTCACATTAACGAATTTGGTGACACATGTATCAGTCAACCTTTTGTGGCTCTATACCAACAAGAGCTCACATATCTAAATCAGGGACGGTTCTGATTGCTCCAATTTCTATCTCGGGACCATGAGTATATCTCAGTTGATTTTCCTTCTGTGCTTTGGCTATCTGTTTTAAAAGTGCTCCATGTGCCGCCATAAACTCTTTGTTTTTTAGTCAGCGCATGTTTCTGTCTGGCCTTTCCACTCGTGCTATGGGTTAGCGCTGTTTCTTCATTTCGTTCAACATGAACCAACCAGCCCGACAAAGCCACGTTCTTGAAGTATTAGATAGCAGTGATGTGACGTCGGCTGGGAGTCATCAATGATGTAAATATAATATCCAGTTCCGCCATTTTAATAGTCATTGATCCTAGAGGACGGGTAATGCTGTTTCCTTGGGACATCTCGTGTGCGATTAGTGTTTTTGTGAATATTCTCCGATCTTTAGCAAGTTCACTTGAACGTGACGGTCTGTGAGTAGGAGACTGAAGTGTTGAACTGGTGGAGGTTGCAACCTAAAATAACGATATTGTCTTTCTGTGGGTTTTTCATAAACATTAATGAGTATTTTCTTTCTTCAACTCCGATTGTGACATCTAGGAAGTGATTTTTTCAGTTCAGTAATTTTCTTCCGAACAATGAATGAATTGTTCCGCACTCCTGTTCATATTACGAATACGTTGATTTTCGGCATCATTAGAAGAATCTCGGCCAGAGGTAGAGGGCTAAAGGAGAAGAACAAGTTGAGGCTGGTCCAGGCCTTTATCTTGAGTCGGATCTGCTACTCAACCCCATTCCTTAACATCAAAAAAGCAGACAAAAACAAGTTAGACGCCATAATAAGGAAATGCACGAAACGAGCACTGGGACTCCCAATCTCGACCTCAACCCTGGCACTAGAGGGAATGGGGGTGCATAACACATGGGAAGAGTTAGCGGAAGCAACGAGAACGGCGCAACTCGAACGCCTAAGTCTAACTGAGACAGGGCAACAAATTCTAAGCTGGGTAGGACTACAAGGGAACAGAGGCACTAAACACCAGACGTTCCACATTGAGTCCAAAATTAGGAAAGCCCTCACGATCTCACCGATACCCAAGAACATGCACCCACAACACGATCAGGAAAGACGCCAGCACAGAGCCAAACACTTGGTGACAAAACTAAGCAGAATGCCACCCGAGACGGTTGCCTACACAGACGCCGCTTTTGACGATGACGGGAACTCTGTCTCGGTGGTAGTCGACGGGTCCGGAATAGAACAAGGCAAGATATATACAAGCGGAGTAGACGCCACGGCAGCGGAGCAAGCGGCGATCGCCCTAGCGTGCGTTAGTACGAACGCGAAGGTGATCATCAGCGACAGCAAATCAGCAATAAGGAATTTCTGCAAAGGCAAAATATCACACTACGCGTTGGACATATTATCGAAAAACAACATAGACAGAGGGATCACCCTAACCTGGGCCCCTGCTCACACCAACATACCAGGAAACGAAGCGGCCAACGCCCTTGCCCGAGCGCTCATTATCCGGGGGGGACGCCGGTCGCAACCTAACTTTAAAGTCGAGATGCTCGCGACCTACAACGAAGTCATTGAGCACTACAAGTTAGGACGGCGGAAATATCCACCCCCAGATAGGTCCCTCACATCCACAGAGGCAGTCACCTGGCGCCGCCTGCAAGCCAAGAACCACATGTCTCCCAGATGGAGATACCTCACGCAAACTGGAAATCCGGAGGACCAGTTCTGCAGATTCTGTAGTGATATAGGAACGTTAAAACATATCCTCTGGGAGTGCAGCCACTCCCCGGGCTACAATTTATTCAAGGACGCAGAAGCATGGGAGACCGCGCTTCATAGCGAAGACCCGGCGACACAGGCCAACATTGTCCGACTGGCAACCGAAGCGGCGAACCGCTTTGTCTACTAGCCCCTGCCTCTTGGGGGGACATCGGGCTCCCTGGACGCCTGCGAGCGGTGCCGGAGCTCCGGTGTCGCCTCTTCCGGACAATAAAAGTTTTCACCACCACCACCACCTCTCTCGATGATTCTCCTCTATTTTCGAAAATATGTAGAACACTGCCGTAGAAGGAGTTTTTAGTAACAGCACCTTTTGAACTCTTAGTGTTAATTCGCTTTCATCATTTAGTTTAGTGAGTCTGCTGGGATCCCAAATGGGATCGCAAGTCTCAAATTTTATTAGATATTGCATGTAGAGCAACGCCATCCCCCCGCCTGTCAGGGTGATTTAATAAAGCGTTTCTGTAACCATTCAATTCGACCACTTCACAGTCCTCATAATACCACTTTCCGGTGACCATTACTATGGTGAACATTAAGGAAAATTGCTTTAGTAGGTGATCAATGTCATCTTATTTCTTGCGTAAACTGCATGTATGTCAGGAAAATATTTTGAGTGAAGATTCATGATGACTGAGAGATTCTGGTGAGGCAAAATGCTGATAATACATGGGAAAAAAGTGTGAGGTCTTCGAGCGAATGAAACAAACTAGGCAGGCGTGCTGAGCAAATGTACACAGTAGACACGCGATATTTTGTTTTGCATTGCTTAGCCCAGCTTCATGTATCGTTCGGGACGTAAACTGGACATTGCTGTTGCTTTTCTTGGTATTCATCGTTGGTACACGTTGGCAAATTTCGATGGCTGATGCTTAAATGGACTCTTTATGGCTGTGTCAATCCGAGAGAAAATGACAGGAGTGCTCTCACTTTCTTCACACGTGACGCCTTGAATCTCAATATTGCATTTCTCAGGGTATTGGTCTGACTACAACACCCTGCTGTAGTCATCCTGTACCTTGATCTCTATAGGCCCTGACATTTCGCATCTAGCACACTGTTTTCAGTTTCAAGCTTGTTGTTGTTCTCAAGCTTAGCGTCCAGCGTTTCCTTTAGTTCATCGGCAGTATTAAGGGCGTAGTACAGGCTTGCTGTAAGTTTCTTCTGTTTGCTCGCGAATCTGATTTTTTAGACTCTACAAATTTTCTCGGAATAATTTGATCTCCTGAAGCAATTCCACTTTCATAGCTATACATAACTACATACATAAATTTGATAGGCGCACATATATATTTATTTCGTATTTCTGTGGTGTAATTTTGAGGATCTAAATAAATTGAATCAAACTTTGCAGGAGGGCTTCGCTTAGCATCGCGTCGCATTTCATTCTTCATTACGGGACCTGTGCCATCAGCACTGATACCCTTCCGATCCTCAGGTGAGTCTTATCACGAAAACGAAGGGCTGTACTATCAAATGCTTTAGCTTCGGCTGTGGGGAGAATATGGCTGTCGCGCAGCTTCTCTACAATGCGGTATTATACCTCGTAAAGGCGCTACATGTATTTATGAAACTCTTTTACTCAGCGTTACCATTTTGTGGCCGAGCTCCAAACCTGGAAATTTAACTGACACGAAAAATATTAAAAGCGTTCAGTTATTAAGAAAAAATTTGATGTGCTGCCTCATTAATGCTCGTTTTCGTACACTAGACTATTGCCGAGGAGATTACATTTGTCTACATCAACCCAAACGACCAATAATTTCCGACGGACGTCCGGTTAAAATCCGCACGCCCGAAACAGGATCGGGACATCCGCCGGGAAACGACACACCTAAAAACGGTCATCCGGATTGGGATGCCCGTCGAGTTTACGAGGGAGCCTCTTTCACGGATCAATATTCAAACAACTATTTACGAAAACTATTCTCTCGATCCAGACCTCAGCAAGGATTTACAGTTCGCGAGTGGGCACTCATGCGTTTGATAGATTAATGAGTTTTACCAAGGGAATTTTAGACTTGAGCGCAATCATTATAGCATCAATGTAGTAGTAAAATATGTGCCCGTCAATCATTGCGACTTATATCAAATTATCGATGGTCGCGTTTTCTCTCGAGCTATTCATTTTCCGAATCTATCGGAGCGGTTCTGCGGTGATTGTGTGCAAGCTTCTTCGCGCAGCTGCTTGGACGCGCTCACAGCAGTTTGATCCTATCACCTACATTCGTGATGTCATTACCCCCAAGGAAACATCCTCAATTCATGAACTTCAATCCCACATGCATTTACCCAGCTGTTCGGACTCATGACGGAACATGCACTATAATATGCACTATAATATGCATGTTCGAATGCTTCCGCTGAAGCATCAACGTTTCATCTGCCATGCTTGATTACATACGTAAAATTCATAGATGGCTTCGGTTTTGTGGATGAAAAAGAAGAAAAACAAGAAGGAAAAGGAACAAATGAAAGATGAAAAAAATAAGAAAAACCAAAAGAAGGAAAAGGAGGAAAAAGAGAAAAAATTAAAATGACAACAAGGAAAAGGTCAATAAGGGAAATGACAATAACGAAAAGGAAAGAAAAATGAGTAGGAAGTGAAGTAAGAAGGAAGGCAAAGAAAAAAAAAACGTATCGTAGAATATATATTCATCCCACCGTATATTTTGCGACAGATTTCAACGTGCTTACAAACAGTATACCATATGCAATGTAGATTCGATATATTTTTTATAATAAACGATATGCCAAAACGTGATATTTTAATATGTTATGTGGTCGTAGCCTTCTGCTGGACGATAGAATTTTCACACGATATGCATATAAAAGCTGCTTGTAGCCTGAAACAAAACATAATGTGAGTGCCTACATAAAGACATCAATAGAATACCCGTTTGATTAAAAATATCAATTTATTATGCTCTTTTTTTATTCCAAATTAACATACTGTATTCTCGTATGGGGAACCACAACTTCTACAAATATTAATAAGTTGCTTGTTCTTCAAAAAGAAGCTCTTCGAGCTATTGAAGGTTATTACGGTATACCGCGCGACTTGCCCACAGAACCCGTATCTAAAAAATATGTCATATTAGCCGCTAATCAGATTTACTACTTTTGTCTTCTACATTCACCATAATAGGCTGTGTTCTACTCTACCTGATAGATCTAAGGTAACGTATGACCTGCGAACACGAAAAAAACTTGTACCTATTACCCGAACCAACTATGGAAAACAGAAATTAACTTTTCACGAGCCATCCCTAATCAACAACACACCAAATGTGGAATTTTCATTGCCACATAGGGTATTTAAAAAGAACGTAAAACAATGTTTAAATGAATATCCCCCATAATTGCAATGGTGGTAGTAACTGTATTGTTCTCATATGGAATCTTTTTTGTGTAAATATTTTTTCCTTTTAGTGTAAGCATTTATGTTATTGAAAGCGTGATCTGTTGATTTGTATATCCAATGAATACTGCATGTATTCATATCTTTTACATATCATATGTAAGTGTTGCATAATGTTTTTGTTTTATTTTATATACACTAGAGGTGTGTGCTGTTGTCTGTTATCTGTTTTGGGAGCCAAGGCCCAGTCAGGCTTGCCGCCTTTTGCCTTGGCTTCCCCTTTCTTGTAAAAGAAAGAAAGAAACTTTAACTCCAAACTCCAAAAAGAAAGTAGCATGAAGGACTGTTCTTACAGGGCGCGCGACTCGATGTCATTTGCTTCATCTGTGTATATATTGCACAATAAATAAATTAGTAATTTATATGCAACAATATTCTTGCTCTTTTGGCAGCAGGTTCGGCTTGCATAATACACGGCACGCGAATTGTACCAAAGAACTGATGCAAAAGGCAAGCGAACGTATATTTGCTAACATCCGTATTTCACGCACTTTATTTTCAGAAGACGTCAACGTTCCCGCGTGTGGTCAGGAAATTTCTTCAGGGCTAATCTCCGCACAAGCTTCTGAGACGTGGCATAGCCGTCAGTGCCAGTATAGCCCCTAGACCTACTAATATTTCATGGCAAACAGTTCCTGCTCCGACAACAGACCTCCATGGGAAGGCGACCTGTTCAAGTGCCGATTATGCGCGTATACTTCACCGAACTTCGCAGGTATTGACTTACATATGGTGCTGGAACACTCGAACGAAAACCCAGCCTTAGATTCACAGGTTCCCGTGGTGTTTACAAGGACCTTCAACTGGGAGAATCGTATGGTACATCACACAGTAGGACAAACATATGAAGCTGAGGCGTGCCCGTTTCGCGCTCCTGAGCCTACCTTTCCAACTCAGGAAACGAGGACGGGTTGTAGCTATATTCCTCAAACATGTGACCCGTACCCTTGTTCATCTGATCAGTCGTCGCATTTAATCGACCACAAGCGCACGCAGGCCTGCGTTCTACCTTACAAATGTGTCCCGCGCTCTCATAAAGCTCCTTGTCCAAGCGAAATAAATCGACATGAGCGCACGTTCACAAGTGAGGGACCATACAAATGTGACACTTGCGCTTATGCAGGTGCTACCTCTTGCCAAATAACTGTGCACAAGCGCCGCAATCACACTGGCGAGAAACCTTACAAATGCGACACCTGTCCTTATGCAGCTGCTAGTTTGAAAACATTAACTGCGCACAAGCGCACTCACACTGGCGAGAAACCTTACACATGCGACACCTGTCCTTATGCAGCTGCTAGTTTGAAAACATTAACTGCGCACAAGCGCACTCACACTGGCGAGAAACCTTACACATGCGACACCTGTCCTTATGCAGCTGCTAGTTTGAAAACATTAACTGCGCACAAGCGCACTCACACTGGCGAGAAACCTTACACATGCGACACCTGTCCTTATGCAGCTGCTAGTTTGAAAACATTAACTGCGCACAAGCGCACTCACACTGGCGAGAAACCTTACACATGCGACACCTGTCCTTATGCAGCTGCTAGTTTGAAAACATTAACTGCGCACAAGCGCACTCACACTGGCGAGAAACCTTACACATGCGACACCTGTCCTTATGCAGCTGCTAGTTTGAAAACATTAACTGCGCACAAGCGCACTCACACTGGCGAGAAACCTTACACATGCGACACCTGTCCTTATGCAGCTGCTAGTTTGAAAACATTAACTGCGCACAAGCGCACTCACACTGGCGAGAAACCTTACACATGCGACACCTGTCCTTATGCAGCTGCTAGTTTGAAAACATTAACTGCGCACAAGCGCACTCACACTGGCGAGAAACCTTACACATGCGACACCTGTCCTTATGCAGCTGCTAGTTTGAAAACATTAACTGCGCACAAGCGCACTCACACTGGCCAGAAACCTTACACATGCGACACCTGTCCTTATGCAGCTGCTAGTTTGAAAACATTAACTGCGCACAAGCGCACTCACACTGGCGAGAAACCTTACACATGCGACACCTGTCCTTATGCAGCTGCTAGTTTGAAAACATTAACTGCGCACAAGCGCACTCACACTGGCGAGAAACCTTACACATGCGACACCTGTCCTTATGCAGCTGCTAGTTTGAAAACATTAACTGCGCACAAGCGCAATCACACTGGCGAGAAACCTTACACATGCGACACCTGTCCTTATGCAGCTGCTAGTTTGAAAACATTAACTGCGCACAAGCGCACTCACACTGGCGAGAAACCTTACACATGCGACACCTGTCCTTATGCAGCTGCTAGTTTGAAAACATTAACTGCGCACAAGCGCACTCACACTGGCGAGAAACCTTACACATGCGACACCTGTCCTTATGCAGCTGCTAGATTGAAAACATTAACTGCGCACAAGCGCACTCACACTGGCGAGAAACCTTACACATGCGACACCTGTCCTTATGCAGCTGCTAGTTTGAAAACATTAACTGCGCACAAGCGCACTCACACTGGCGAGAAACCTTACACATGCGACACCTGTCCTTATGCAGCTGCTAGTTTGAAAACATTAACTGCGCACAAGCGCACTCACACTGGCGAGAAACCTTACACATGCGACATGTGTCCTTATGCAGCTGCTACTTTGGGAACTTTAACTCGGCACAAGCGCACTCACACTGGCGAGAAACCTTACAAATGTGATACCTGTCCTTATGCAGCTGCTAGGTCTTCACATTTATCGCGGCATAAGCAGAAGCACACTGGCTAAAAACCTTACAAATTCAACGTATGTGCTTCTGCAGCTGTTCACTCTTCACATTTCGCTCTGCACAATAGCATACACACTGACTAAAACCGTATATTCTACATGTATGCTTGAGCAGCTGTTCGCTCGTCAGGTTTAGCTTTGCATAAGCGCCCGAACACTGGCTGTAAACATTGCGAAGACGACATGTACCCTTGCGCAGTTCACCGCTCTTCCGATTTAGCTCTGCACAAACGCGCGTACACTGGCTAAGAACCTTATAAATGCGACATGTCGTTTTGCTCCTTCTCAGACTTTGAAATCACCTGCATACAAGCCCATGCACACTGGTGCTGAACTTCAAAAATACGGCATATACTCTTACGTAGCTGCTCGGCCTTAACATTTATCTCTGCATAAGTGCATCACAGTAGCCAGAAACCTTATAAAATGCGATTTGCGTTCATTTGATTTAGCTAGGCTTCGCGTTGAGCTGTACATAGGCGCAATCACACTAGAGAGCGATCTAAAATGTGTCCTGTTGCCTTTTGCAGCACCTCATTACTCATGTTTCACCCAAAACCAGCGCACGGACACAGGCCATGGTGACTTTATAAATGTGATTTTTACTCTTTATCACAAATCGGTTTTTGCATTTAGCTCGGGACAAGGACAAGCATACGAAAGAGAGATTTTACAAATCAGACAAAGTGCATTTTACAGCTTCTCTGCCTCCGCATTAACTCGAAACGTGCACCTGAAAACCAGAGATTTACCTTAAAACTAATATGTGCCATTTTGCAGCTGAGCGATTTACACGTTATGCTGAGCACAAACGCACGCACAGCTTTTCAGGCTGCACATGCCTCCGCGCAAGGGACACACACTGACAAGCAATGCTACCAATTAAGCAGTTCCCTTTTGTAGCTATTTAGTCTATAATAGTATCTGCTAAAAGCGAAGCACACTGCGACGTGACTTTTGACGGGCGACGTATTTTCTCATGCAGTGTAATTAAGCACAGTTTAATGCGTCATATGTGTATACCGGCACCGAAAGATATCACTGCAACATTCGCTCTTTCGTGTGTTTATAAACCATAGCCTAAGGCTAGCAATATGTTTTTGTCACAGGCACTGTGTTATAAGGGTAGAGACCCGCGCGTGATGAATGTAATGGTCTATAGAATGTCTTCTCACACACGGAGGATGCCTCTTTCCTCCCTTTTTACAGACATCGGCTGACGTTCTCCATGCTTCGCAAAACAACCACGAAAAGAACTTTGTTTTAGGCGTCTAATCTTTTATTCATTGTTCAAAATTGCTTAGTGCTCGATTTTATTACGAATGAATGCGACTTTATAGTTTGACACAGAACTAGTGCTTGCGTTGCTGTCTGAAAAACCGGTTGTATGTGTACATGAGAACATGTATTTAGGAATAAAGGCATGGCTGACTTGACGGCTCAGCGCTGTCACATTGTCTTCGAGCTCATGTCATTCTGCATACCTGGTGACGATTTCTACATCTGGATGCTACAACGCCTGTGCGTTATCTTAGGCCTATTATGTCTGCTGTTGTATCTGGACTGCGTGTCTTTAATTAGACATTGTAATCATTCTAAACACGAATAACCACATTATAGTATAACAATGTCTTCTAAGCTCCCAAACCACGCCATTAGTATTATCTTTGTTACGTGCGGAATATATGATGCATGGAATGAAATACTTGTATAGCGCTATGACGCAGATTCACAAGGCGGAGTCAATTTAATGTTATTTCACAGGATTGCTTACTGCACGAATATCTAAATGGTCAAACGTTGCTTACCTTCCGCTACTCTCAAATATCTCGTTTCACACCGCGAATCTCCCTAGATTCATTCCCCTCATCGCAGTGAAGAGGTAATGTAGTACAATGCAAGAGCAGAGGCGCAGCGGAGCGGATGTGTTTCTAAATAATATCAAGCCATATAACTCAGCACTAACCTTTCCCTAATTCTCATCGCCGTTGAACTCTTTACTCTTGGCGCATCCGTGGCGTCCACGAAAAAGATGAAGTTAGTCGTTTTTGTTCCCAGAAAGCCTAATGACAGGAGGTCAAACGCCTTCTATTATGCTCTCTTTACACACTTGACTTGCAGTGATATCTATATAGACCAAGTTAGTCATAATCTATGTTCAGCATCCGCGGTGCCAATGAAAAAGAGGAAGTTAATCTTTTTATTTAAAGAAGGTGAAACGTCTTCTACACAAGACTTACATCATCAAGAACTTGCGGTATTTAAATATTACTGCATTTCAGTAGCAGCTATCAGCTTCACAACATGAAGGCGATTACTTCAGGGGCGCACAGGAACCGAGAAAATAAATTTCTCGGTAGAGAATAGAGGGTTTACAAAAGTACGCCTGGCAACCGTGAGCGGCACGCTGATCCCGCGCTGGCCGCCATATTTTGTTCGCTCCATCCGTTTGCTTCGTGTCTGTCCGTCAGCACTCGCCGTTCTGTTCGCGCTTTTCACGTTTTAACCTAGTATGCTGTGCTTGGACCTCTCTTCGGTCCCTGGCGTTTTCTGTTATTGACGCCTAGAAGCGTATTTTGACAACCGTGACGTGGCGGGGCCCACCGCCCGCGCTGCCGAGCGCAGTTACAAATTGTTCTACGAGTCGTGCATGGGCCCCCCCTAGGCAATCGGCAGCGTCATCCCTATCCAGGTACAGTATCCAGAGTTCTGTAATGTGAATTTTTTTTGTCTATGCGCCTTTGCTGTTTGTTTGCTTGGTTTTCGCAATGACCGTCGCTCATCCCACTGGAAGATACTTGGTTGGTGAAATGAGCGAAGATGCATTTATGATAAAAGAATCGTGCGTAATTTAACTTAAGTTGGACTGGTGCTAAGCACTTTCTTTCCCATGCCGTCGACGCAGTAGTTGGCATTAGTCTCAGAAACAATCGGGGGCTGCGTAAAAAAAAAGTGCCATAGTAGTTTGTGCTTCCAGTGATTGAATATTGATTGGTGTGCGATAGGCGATGACGAGTTAATTAAATCTTTGTAATTAATTGATAAATGGATGAAATAAAGAAACGAAAAAAAGGAAAAATTGGAAAGTAAGGGTTTAAAGGTGTCAGAGTGAAAACCCAGTGCTTGGTGATGCTAAGGAAGAAAATTTAGAATGTGTAATTGATTAATTGAAATAATTGATGAATGTGTTCAAAAATGTCAAATTGCTCAGAATGGAAAGCCGATGTTTGCTGACGCATGCGTATTGGTGTATAAAGATATAAAACGTCAAATAAGATAAAAATAAATAAATGAATAAATGATAGGAATATAACATAACATACATAACATCGAAATATAACCTACATAACAACATATAACATACTACACTTGTGTGTAGTATGTTAGTTTTGATGAATTTATATTTCACTGCATTGTATTCCTTTCGCCTCTCCTGCTAGGGCCCAGTTAGGGCCTACAGTATTTGGTAAATAAATAAATAAATAAACAAATAAATAAATAAAAGAGCTAAAATATAACACACGAAGAAAGAAAACATCGTGCGTGTGTGTGTATGAGAGAGAGACACTATCGTGTTATACTTTTACGGCGGAGCTTAAGTGAACCCCTAATTTTTCTATAACGATATGATATAATATAAATTTGATTTTATGAGTACAGCCAGCTGCAAAAAGCACAAACACTTCGCAGTATTGTGAGTTGACTTATCAAAATTGTTTTTTTTCGTTTCAGCCGAGTTCCTCCTACTCCGAGTTCCTCGAAGCTTCCAATGTCAGCGCTTTCATATGAGATTACGGCTTCAAATGTTTACTTTCTGACAGAGGGAATAAACAAGAAATCGACATATTTAAAAAATCCAGTGTATTTCAGGTAGTTGTGAATTAGCGAACCATCGCGTGACTCGAAAAAACACACAAAAGTGAAGCGCGCGCTTTGTTATTTTATCGGCCGCGATGGCAGGTATAAACCCTGAGCTGCGTGCTCTGGACGTGGACCGGTCGAAACGGGCTGTACGTGAGCATGTTGCAACACACTGGTGGGATGTCATCTTTTCCTGCTTTTCTAGATGCCGCGGGTTTGGCAGCCGCTTGCTTTTGCAGCGTGAAACACGCACCTCGGGCTCACTAGACAACCGTATTGCACTCTGCACCAAGCACTAGCATTTCGTACGACTGTAAAAAGTAGTTTCGGTAATCATGCCCGTGTCTTAAATCAAATACACAATGCCAAATGGAACCTACGTACAAAATATTTCAAAGAACGTATTTGCACAATAGCGTTCGTTATACATGCATTGCTCCTTCTCCCGTGTCCTCCATCGCAGCATAAGTTTATCCTTCAAGTTCACAAGGCTCCATAGCGCGCAAAACAGCCTTGCTGTTTTAGGTGATAGCACATTCTGTGAGCTAGCTCCCAGGCAGAGGGACGTACAGTAATGCTTTACATGATGCAAGTGGGTCTTGTAAAGCCGATTAGGACTGCAAACGAACGGTCGCATACACGCGCATACCTTGATTCCTTGCGCGTCTATGACGGTGCGTTGGCTGCAGAAGGGCACGCAACAACATGCTGGCATCATTCCGAATAGAGCTTGGAACTAACAGCGACTGCTGTGATGTTAAAAATGAAACAATCGCATGTCAGCATTCCAATGCACCTTTAGGTGCATGCATGGGTTCTACGAAGGCGCACGTTGACAGCGTACTCGATGGGAGGTGCGGGCGGACTGAAAAAAACATGGCCGACGCGCACAGTTTTTGTTTCTTTCAGTCGATGGCGCTAACTTTTGTACAGCCTCTATTCAGCCTCACCAATAATAGTTAGGCATAGGCAACACAAAAGGCCAACTTCCTGCTGCCAAAGCTGAGTCAACACCTTCACCTATGCAAGCCTCCCGTTATAGTAATATTGATGAATATTACCATGGTGGTGCAGTGGTTAAGACACACGACAACTGTGTCCAAGGATGCGTGTTCGAATTACTGCCACTGCAACTGATTTTCGATGGAAGCGATAGTCAAGGCGCCCGTGTGCTGTGCGATATCAGCGAAAGTGGTCGCCGAAATTCTGGGTTGTCTATATTCTGGAGCCCTCTATTACGGCGTCTCTCATGGCCTGAGTCACTTTGGAACGTAAAACCTCACAATCGAAACTAAAATTGACGGTTTGTGTAGAAGGGAAGAGAGACAAGGCTCAACTCTTCAGTTCAGTTCAGCCGTTCAGTCGTGTCCGACTCTTCGTGACCCTATGGACCATGTCACGCCACGCTTTTCGGTCTCTCACTATCTTCCTAACATCACATAACTTCATCTGCAGTGCCTCGAGGATGCCATCTAACCATCGCGTTCGCTGCCTACCCCTTCTCTGGCGACCCTCAACCATTCCAAACATCAAATCTTTCTCCAGCGACTCTTCTCTTCTCATCAGATGACCAAAGTAGCTGAGCTTTAAGTTTAGAATTTGACCCTCCAATGAGCAGTCAGGGTTTATGGTCGACAATATCGACTGATTTGATCTTCTGGCAGTCCATGGAACTCTCAAGAGTCTTCGCCAGCACCACAATTCAAACGCGTCAATTATTCGGCGGTCAGCCTTTTTCACAGTCCAACTCTCTTATCGTGCTATGTTCTTTCCAGTTGTGATGTATGATCACAACTGGAAAGAACATAGTACGAGTTATACGGATCTTGGTTGGCAGACTAAAGTCTCTTCTCTTTACTAGGTGGTCAAGGTTAACCATTGCTCTCTTTCCCAGAAGCAGGCGTCTCCTAATTTAATGGCTGCAGTCGAATTCCATGCAGGTAGGCTCAACACTACCTGCATGGAATTCGAGAACTAGGTTTAGGAAGTGAGCTTGTTCGCGCTCACGCAAGTAGGCATGTCGTGGCATCCAGAAAGAGGTTGCAGGGCGCCAGGTTCTGCAGAAGCGTGGCAGGAGAGCTATGCAGGACTTGTGGGCACACCAATTTGAGAAAGGCTGAATTGATGTCAGATATAATTAGTATTGTATGTTCAGACAAGGGAACAAGCGCCACTGCTGCCCCATCGGGCTCATCTCTGGAATTATGTATGAATGCACTAGAAGCTTTGGTTTATTTCAGCCAATGCCAAGGCAATAAGGCAGCCAGACAGTATCACACTTCATCAACTTAGGCTAGTCCAATATCCCCGTTGTGCTTGTAGTTCAAAACCTTATCAGGCGCTGAAAAGGGGTCGCATCAATGTGGAGATATTCATCCCACAAAAACCGGAAGCCCAAAAATTTCGATTCCCTCGAATAAACACGAAATAGAAGCCACGTTTTTCATTTTTGTCATTGCCAAAACTCTGAAGGACAGTGTTGAGAAAAAGCTAGTAAGCAGTACAGGAGATCTCGTAGAAATACACAAAAGAGAAAAGTAACAAACTACGTTGTCTGCAAACTCTCGGCTATATGAGTTTCCAAGTAACGCTACACGCTGATAGAAAAGGCGTCATTTCTGAATGCGAAGTGCTACAAATTAATCATAAGAAATACGAAATCTAGCCAAACACGGTATAATAGCAGCCCGACGAATAAACATCCAAAGAAACAATGTTGAAATCAATACCAAACACCTTGTTTTAATCTTCAATAGCACAAATCTATTTGAATTCATTCAACCCGCATGCCATAACTGCAAATTCCTCCCATAAATTAATAATCCGAGGCTTTCTGATCAAATGACAGTGTTTTGCCGGGGTAAATCCACTAGTGTCGCATGCGGAGAAGAGAAATGCACCGAGGAGAGGAGCGATTGAACACCGAAATGCTACAACCCCGTCATTGAGGCAAATATTATTTGACAATGATACTGACGAGGGGAAGTGCCGTCACTGCCGAAGTCCAGCAACTGCTGCCCATTTGGTATGGGACTGTCATCACTGCCTTGTCGTAACGGAGGGGCTTGCGAAACTCGATGAAGTCGTGAGCTCTGCTATATAGGGCCACCCAAGATAGACTGGTGACGGCAGAGAGTTCTGACAAAATGTGATTCACTGGAGAAGGTAATGGCAACCCACTCCAGTATTTCCTGCCAAGAAAACCCTATGACCAGTCACAATAGCATTAATGATATGGCGCCGGAAGATGAGCCCCCAGGTTGGAAGGCGTCCCACATGTTACTGGGGATGAACAAACGGCTATTCCTAGTAGCTCCAGGACAAAAGAAGCGGCTGGGCTAAAGCCACAAGGACGCTCGCTTGTGGATGTGTCGGGAAGCGACCGGAAAGTCCGATGTTGCAAGGAGATATATCACATAGCAACATGGAATGTAAGATCTATGACGCAAGGTAAACTGGATGTCGTCAAGCGAGAAATGGACAGATTGAACATCGATATCTTGGGTATCAGCGAGCTCAAGTGGACCGGAATGGGAGAATTTAATTCCGGCGACTTTTCTTCTAGTCTTTTAGTGTGGGCACGAATCCAGGAGAAGGAACGGGGTTGCTCTCAAAGTAAAGAGAAGAATGGGCAAAGCAGTGCTAGGGTACAACGCCAAAAACGACCGAATGATTTACTTCGGATCCAAGGTCACCCTTTCAACATAAGTTATCCAAGTCAACGCACCAACCACTACTGCTGAGGAAGCTGACGTTGATAGATTTTATGCTGACCTGTATTGCCTTTTAGACCGCACTCTGTCATCAGACGTCTTTTTTCTCATAGGAGACTGGAATGCTAAGGTGGGGAGTGAAGAAATATCCGGAATTACAGGCAAGTTCGGTCTTGGTCAGCCAAATGAAGTTTGGCAGAGGCTAGTAGAGTTTTGTCAAGAAAACAACCTGACCATAAGGAATACTCATTTTCAACAGCACAAGAGGCGCCTGTACACATGGACTTCACCGGACGGTCTGTACAAGAATCAGATTGATTATATTATTTGCCGGCAGAGATGGAGAAGCGCTTGCAAGCAGTAAAAACAAGGCCTGGGGCCGATTTCGGCACCGATCATCAGCTTCTTGTTGCCAAATTTAAGCTTCTATTGAGGAAAATGCAGAAAACTAGGAGTTTCAGGTATGATCTGGATGAAATTCCATCAGAATATGCTGTGGAAGTGAGTAATTAATTTCAAGAATTAGGTCTAGAAGACAGAGAGCCTAAGAGATGTGGACTGATGTTCGTGATATAATACAAGAAGTTGCTACTAAGGTAGTTCCAAAGCAAAAGAAATGCAATCAAGCAAACTTTTTATCTGAAGAGGCTTTGCAAATAGGTGACGAGAGGAGGATGGCAAAAGTTATGGGGGAAAGAGAAAGATACAAGGTTCTCAATGCGGATTTTCAGGAAAATAGCAAGAAAAGATAAAAATACCTTCCTGAACATACAGCGCCAAACAGTTTATGACAACAGCCAATTGAGGAACACAAGAGCTCTCTATAAGACAATCAAATATATCGAAGAAAGCTTCTGTGCTAAGATAAGCGTGATAAAGGACAAACAAGGCAGGGACCTCATTGAAGCCTCAGAGATAAAGAAGAGGTGGCAAGAATACACAGAAAAACTGTAGAATGACCCGGATATGCAAACCCAACATAAGATGGTTGTGATTACTGACCATCAATCAGGTGATAGAAAATTGCTCGGAATATAACCAGCCCTTATACATAGCATTCATTGATTACGAAAAAGCATTTGACTCAGTTGAAACCTCGGCGGTGATGCAGGCATTGCGAAATCAGGGGGTAGACGAGCCGTACGTGAAAGTGCTGGAAGAAATATATAGTGGCTGCACAGCAACCATAGTTCTGCATAAAGAAAGTAACAAAATTCCCATAAAGAAAGGTGTTAGGCAAGGAGACACAATCTCCCCAGTACTATTCACAGCTTGTTTAGAGGAAGTATTCAGAGACTTGGAGTGGGAGCAGTTAGGGATTAGGGTAGATGGAGAATACCTCAGTAATCTGCGATTTGCTGATGACATTGCTTTGCGAAGCAACTCGGGGGATGAACTGCAAGTAATGATTGATGACCTAGACAGGAAAAGTAGAAAGGTAGGCTTGAAAATCAATATGCAGAAGACTAAGGTAATGTTCAACAGCCTCGGGAAGGAACAGCAGTTTACATTAGGTAGCGAAATACTGGAAGTAGTAGGCGAATATGTCTACTTAGGACAGGTAGTAACCGCAGATCCGGACCACAAAAAGGAAATAACAAGAAGAATACGATTGGGATGGAGCGTATTTGGCAAGCACTCGGAGATTATGACTAGCAGCTTACCGGTATCGCTCAAGAGGAAAGTATACAACAGTTGAATCTTGCCTGTACTCACCTATGGGGCTGAAACGTGGAGGCTAACCAAGAGAGTTCTACTTAAGTTGAGGACAACCCAGAGGGCTATGGAACGAAAAATGGTAGAGGTAACATTAAGAGATAGAAAGCGTGCAGAGTGGGTCAGAGAAAAAACTCAAGTTACCGACATTCTAGTAGAAATTAAGAATAAGAAATGGACATGGGCAGGACATGTAGTGCGAAGAGAGGATAACCGATGGTCGCTGATGATAACAAACTGGATTCCAAGGGAAGGAAAGTGTAGCAGGGGGCGGCAGAATGTTAGGTGGGCGGATGAGATTAAGAAGTTCGTAGGGGTCAAGTGGATGCAGCTAGGTAAAGAACCGGGTTAAGTGGAGAAATATGGGAGAGGCCTTCGCCCTGTAGTGGGTATAATCGGGCTGATGATGATGATGATGATGATTACTGATCTCGAGCCGGGCATCCTGAAGAGTGATGTTGAATGGGCCTTAGCCAGCCTTGCTAAGAATAAAGCTAGCGGAATTGATGGCATTCCAGCTGAGTTGCTTCAAAACCTCAACCATGACGACGCTGTTAACGTTATGTATACATTATGTCAGCAAATTTGAAGAACCCTGCAGTGGCCACAGGATTGAAGGAGGTCAGTTTACATCCCCATTCCAAAGAAAGGCAGTGCCAAAGATTGTTCCAACTACCGCACGATCGCGTTGAGTATCGTCCCTCTTATGTGCTTTTGACGCAAATTAGAACGCGCTTTATTCTTCCTTTTCATTGCCGTATTTACGATCCCACATTCTCAAGGGGTGTTACCTGTCATGATGCTCAACCATTGCGAAGCGATGTGATGCACTTGCCATCCAAGTGAAAGTGGCTGGCAAGAAGGTTGTATAAAAAGGCAGCCAGTCATCCTGATAGACAGATAGGTGTAGCGAAAGCCTGTCCGATCAACTCGTTCAGTTTTTCAGCAGCGTATGATGTATGACGAAACACTGTAGCCATGTAATTCAAAACAACGTTCAATAATAAATTAGTGATCTCTTCAGCAACCATTCATAGCGATAAGAGATACCCAATAATTGAGAAAGCTTAAGCTTAGGCTTTATGATTAGATGTGATGCTCTGCGTACGCATTGCCGCCTTGTAGTTACCGAATGATAATTTGATTATACGTGATTGTTTGCGTACGTATAGACGAGGTTTATGCTTCTGCTGGGTATCTATGCATTTACCCGCAGACTTAGCTAGACGTCATTTATATTGCCGACAGCTTCGTGGCGACGCAGACGTTTAGGGTCGGGATCTTTCGCTTAGCGGACCACATTTGTCCTGCGTTGGCGATCTTCAAATGCTCGCCGACGTTAGAACTCAGCCTTTTCCACACACTCACGGCGCTCCGCGTTCTTTTTTATTACTCGTAGCTCGGCCTCCTGGCTTCGTTTGAACTGTCCAGGTGCTTCATATCGAACTTTCTCTACAGTTTCTTAATCCGCCTTGTGAAATCTTTCTTTTCGGCAAGCGCGACCACCACAAGATTTCTGCGAAGGTGCATCACGATAGCACACATCCCCAAACCCACCACACCGTTAATCCAGTCTGCTACAATGCCATACGATGTATCCGCACTCGAATCTTCCAGAGGGTACAGGTGGCCCAAAATTAATACGGAGCACGCTAGCGGCGGCCGAAATTAAAAGAAAATGCAAAAAAGCAATTCCATTTTAATGCTTATATATACGTGCGCGTATCAAATTTATTTCCTATTTCTGTGGTGTCATTTTCAAGATTTAAATAAATTGAATCAAACTTTGCAGGAGCAGTTCACATCGTTCGCATCGCGTCGCATTTCATTCCACGTTACGGGACCTGTGTCATCAGCATTGCCACCCATCCGATCCTCACGTGACTCTTATCACGAAAACGAAGGGCTGTAGTATCAAATGCTTTAGCTTCGGCTGTGGGGAGAATCTGCCGCTTGTGCAGCTTCTCTACAATGCGATATTATACCTCGCCAAGGCGCTACAATGTATTTACAAAACTCTTTTACTCAGCGTTACCATTTTGTGGGCGCGCTCCAAACCTGGACATATAACTGACACGAAATATAATTCAGTCGTTCAGTCGTGTCCGACTCTTCGTGACCGTATGGACCATGTCACGCCACGCTTTCCGGTCTCTCACTATCTTCCTAACATCACATAGCTTCATCTGCAATGCCTCGAAGATGCCATCTAACTATCGCGTTCGCTGCCTACCCCTTCTTCGGCGACCCTCAACCTTTCCCAACATCAAATCTTTCTCCAGCGACTCCTCTCTTCTCATCAGATGACCAAAGTAGCTGAGCTTTAACTTTAAAATTTGACCCTGCAATGAGCAGTCAGGGTTTATGGTCGACAATATCGACTGATTTGATCTTCTGGCAGTCCAAGGAACTCTCAAGAGTCTTCGCCAGTACCACAATTCAAACGCGTCAATTCTTCGGCGGTCAGCCTTTTTCACAGTCCAACTCTCGCATCCATACATCACAACTGGAAAGACCATAGCACGAGTTATACGGATCTTGGTTGGCAGACTAATGTCTCTGCTCTTTACTAGGCGGTCAAGGCTAACCATTGCTCTCTTTCCCAGAAGCAGGCGTCTCCTGATTTCATGGCTGCAGTCTCCTTCCGAGGTAATCTTGGCGCCCAAGAACAGAAAATCTGTCACAGCTTCCACTTCTTGTCCATTGATGCTCCAGGACTTGATAGGGCAAGACGCCATGATCTTTGTCTTTTTAATGTTCAGTTTAAGCCCAAACTTCTCACTCTATTCTTGTACGCGCATCAGAAGTCTCTTGAGTTCCACTTCACTTTCTGCCATTAAAGTGGTATCATCCGCATATCTAAGGTTGTTGATACGTTTTCCAGCACTCTTCACTCCAGCTGAAGACTCGTCCAGACCGGCCTTCCTCATGATGCACTCTGCATATAGGTTAAATAGGCCTTGCCTCACTCCTTTCTCAATCGAAAACCAATCAAAAAATAATCAAAAATAAAAAAAGCGTTAAATATATTCTGAAAAAATTTGATCTGCTGCCTCATTAATGCTCGTTTTCGTACACTAGACTAATAACCAGGAGATCCCATTTGTCTACATTAACCCAATTTCCGACGGACGTCCGGTTAAAATCCGCAAGTCCGAAGCAGGATTGGGACACCCGCCAGAAAACGAAACACACCTAAAAACGGTCATCCGGATTGGGATGTCCGTCGAGTTTACGAGGGAGCCTCTTTCTTGGATCAATATTCAAACGATAATTTAAGAAAACCATTCTCTCGATCCAGAGCTCAGCAAGGATTTACAGATCGCATCTGGGCACTCATGCGTGGGATGCATTAATAAGGGTTACCAAGAGAATTTTAGATTTGAGCACAATCATTATAGCATCAATGTAGTAATAAAAAATGTGCCTGCCAATCATTGCAATTTATATCAAATTATCGATGGTCGCGTTATCTCGCGAGCTATTCATTTGCGAATTTATCGGAGCTGTTCTGCGGTGATTGCGCGCAAGCTTCTTCGCGCAGCTGCTTGGATGCGCTCACTGCATTTTGATCCTATCATCTACATTCGTGATGTCATTACCCCTAAGGAAACAGCTTTAATTCATGAACTTCAAAAGCACATGCATTTTCCCAGCTGTTCGCACTCGTGACGGAACATGCACTATATTATGCATGTTCGAATGCTTCCGCTGAAGCATCAACGTTTCATCTGCCATGCTTGATTACATACGTAAAATTCATAGATGGCTTCGGCCTTGTCTTATTGCTTCGGTTTGGTGAATGAAAAAGAAAAGAAGGAAAATGAAATGACGAAAGATGAAAAGAGTAAGGAAAACCAAAAGAAGGAAAAGGAGGAAAAAGAAAAAAAGGAAAATGACAATAAGGTAAAGGTCAATAAGGGAAATTACCATAACGAAAAGCAAAAACTACAAAGAAAAATGAGGAAATAGAAAGTGGAGTAAGAAGGAGAGAAAAGAAAAAAACGTATCGTAGAATACAATCTTATCCCACCGTATATTCTGCGAAAGCTGCGTCGAAACGTATCGCATGTTACCGAGCTCCCTTATAGTTGTTTCTTATTGCAGGCCATTTTATGCCGAGCAAGTATGACTACGCAGCGCCAGAAGCGAGTTGCAGCGTACGCAAGAAATGTGCGCATGTCCAGCTATTCTGAGCTCCATTTAACAGAACCATTTTTTTCTTGACGCATTTCAGCGGTGGCGCAGTGCTTACGGCGCTCGATATCTGTACACAAGGATGCGTGATCAAATATGTAGGCAAAAAAGCTAGGCGTCCGTATGCTTTGCGTTACAGAACCCCAGGGGTCAAATTTTGGACCCCTCTACTAAGGCGTCTCTCACAGCCTGAGTTGTATGTTGTATCGATACTGTAAAATAGCATGAGCCAAACCACCTTCTTCGTGACAAGTATTTCTTGTAGCTATTCTGCGGAAATTACAGTTCATAAGGTTGCTATCTTGAATTGTTAAGGCGGCATATTACAGTTCAATTGCTCCGCAAAAGTTCCCACGCAGTCATGCACAGACCGGGAGCAATTGTTACGCGTTTTGTTGGAGCATGGCCCCGCCGCTAAAGAATCGGCGCCGGCGATCTTGGCATTTACAATGTTCGCCGTTCCAACATTGAGCATGCTGTATGATTCACTACGCCTCGGAGAGCTCCTCTGACGACTTGTCGTATACCACACCATAGAACGTTGCGGTGGCCGTCCCGTAGTAACGCGACGTTGTACAAGCTATTAACAGATAAGTGAAGTGAAATACCTTAAGCCAAGCCTGCTTTTTGAGGTTCTTTATCTGCTCGGCGAATCCGGGTATATTTCCCTAAATTTGTTAAATTATGCTGATGCGTTCTGCCTCTACAGACATTTTTCTGCTTTAACATCTATTTTTACTGTTTTATCTTGGGTAATATCTCGGAAAAAGACATGTATAAACTCACCTACAGCTACTGCGCCCTCTGTAATGATAACATTGTAAATATCGCTTCCTGTTCGCCGACTGAAGGCGTGTCTGCCGGGTTGACACCAAACATATAATCCACTTTGCAGATCTTCAAAGCTGTCTGTTTCATTTTTACATCTACACTAATTCGAAACCTCGAACGATATCCCAATGATATTGACGAATGAATGCAAAGATATATCCAATGTCGACAAGCCATATACACTAGCAGGAATATATTTAGCAATGTATGTCATGATCATGGAATCCTAAAAGCAATTTAAACCAATTGGATTGAACAATACACGAAGCGTATAAATAATGATTGCTAGCAAGGTAGCACAACGCCAGTAAACGTCATGCGGACAATAAAACAGTGTGAAAGATGGTCGTCGACGTGGCGCTGGCTCGAAGGTATGCGACAAATTGCGTTGAGGGCCTTGCATCTGGCGCCTGAGCTTCTACCATAAGCTCCCCGCACCAGAGCCACGCAAGGCATCTTCCACTGCGTGGTTCGAAAGAACTTTCTAGTGTGCGCCTTTTACTCAAGGGCACAGTGCTCTCGTTCGGGCGACGTGCGAAATTCGCCCCACACAGGGCGGCGGTGAACGGCCGGAAGCAGACGGGACTCTGATCCCTCTAAACGTCCCTAAGGCTTCATGTTATATTAAGCGTTAGTGCCTCGCGCTGCACTAGTGCACAGCGCCAAAATAATGTTGTCGATGATAGTGTGCTGACGGAGATATGGAGAGACAGAAAGAGAAGTTTGCCCGGCGCTTCCCTCCTTGCGCGCTCTTTCAGGCAGGTGATATCTCTCATACGTTTAGACAATGACCAGTGTGATGGGGAAGCTCCCTCTGACGCTGGTGCGTGGTACAAGAATTGTTTTTGCATTTAGGTTTTAGACTACCAATCGATGTAGAGGGGTTCACATGCTCTTGTCTATGCGTTTCCAAAAAGAAATTGGGAAAGAGGCTAGTTAAACGGGAACCCTGGTTCGAAATCCTCAGACACGGAAGGCTTGTTTTGTACGTTTGTAATATCGGGCCGAAATCTACAGTTGGCAACGTGATTATTTTGAAGCTGACCGGGCTGAATAGGGTTATATAGTTAGCTTTCATTCAAATTTGTTATACTTAAACAGGAATGACAGACATCCCACTTAACCACAAGTGCATCATTTTAAAGCTGTGAACGTTTCCCCATTCAAAAAATTAGTTCAAACATTTTCATTTCAAAAGGAAACAAGTCAACTTTCGTGACATGTTTTTCAGTATGTGTAGCATTTATTAAACGCCTTCCGTCAAAGGGGTTAAACACGTACGATTTTCTCCATCTGTTTCTGCGTGCTTACGGTTTCAGCCAACTCAACAATGATAACTTTGACATAGAGTGGATGAATTCTTCATTGCTGTCTTTATGTTGCTACGCTACTGCCTTGCATATGTGCTGAGAGCATAGGGTAAATCATTAGTGCATATTGTGGTCAATGGTTATATTATTTATATTTGCGGGACAAGTCGAAACTTTAGCATGTGTGTGACGCGTAACTATGACAAGCACTGTGCGTTTTGCTAGGTATTGTTATATTTGGTATTGGTTAGACTCGTGAAAGTTTCAGTGCTGGAACGATGATGACCGATGAAAATCACCAATTTTCACTTAGAACCATATGTAATAGAAAGGATTTCAACGTGCTTTCAAACAGTGTACCATGCAATGTAGATTCAATATATTTGTTATAATAAACGATATGCCAAAACTTGACATTTTAATTATTTATGTGGTGGTAGCCTGTTGCTGGACGATACAATTTTTCTCACGACATGCATATAAAGGCTGCTTGTAGCCTGAAACAAAACATAATATGAGTGCTTACATAAATACATCAATAGAAAGTAGCATGAAGGACTGTTCTTACAAGGCGCGCGACTCGATGTCATTTGCTTCATATGTGTATGTATTGCACAATAAATAAGTTAATAATTTATATTCTTGCTCTTTTCTATATATATTCTTGCTCTTTTGCTCTTGCAGCAATATTCTTGCTCTTTTGGCAGCAGGTTCGACTTGCATAATACACGGCACGCGAATTGTACCAAACAACTGATGCAAAAGGCAAGCGAACGTATATTTGCTAACATCCGTATTTCGCGCACTTTATTTTCTGAAGAGGTCAACGTTCCCATCTTTGGTCAGGAAATTTCTTCAGGGCTAATCTCCGGACAAGCTGCTGAGAGGTGGCATAGCCGTCACTGCCAGTATAGCCCCTAGCCCTACTAATGTTTCATGGCAAACAGTTCCTGCTCCGACAACAGACCTACATGGGAAGGTGACCTGTTCAAGTGCCGATTATGCGGTTATACTTCACCGAACTTCGCAGGTATTGACTTACATATGGTGCTGGAACACTCGAACGAAACCCCAGCCTTAGATTCACAGGTTTACATGGTGTTTACAAGGACCTTCAACTGGGAGAATCGTATGGTACATCACACAGTAGGACAAACATATAAAGCTGAGGCGTGCCCGTTTCGCGCTCCTGAGCCTACCTTTCCAACTCAGGAAACGAGGACGGGTTGTAGCTATATTCCTCAAACATGTGACCCGTACCCTTGTTCATCTGATCAGTCGTCGCATTTAATCGACCACAAGCGCACGCAGGCCTGCGTTCTACCTTACAAATGTGTCCCGCGCTCTCATAAAGCTCCTTGTCCAAGCGAAATAAATCGACATGAGCGCACTTTCACCCGCGAACGACCATACAAATGTGACACTTGCCCTTATACAGCTGCTACCTCTTGGCAAATAACTGTGCACAAGCGCTGCAAACACACTGGTGAGAAATCTTACAAATGCGACGCCTGCCCTTATGCAGGAGCTACTAGTAAAGTGTTAGCTCAGCACAAGCGCACTCATAGTGGCGAGAAACCTTACAAATGCGACACCTGTCCTTATGCAGCTGGTAGGTCTTCTGATTTAACTGTACACAAGCGGACTCATACTGGCGATAAACCTTACACATGCGACATGTGTCTTTATGCAGCTGCTACTTTGGGAAATTTAACTCGGCACAAGCGCACTCACACTGGCGAGAAACCTTACAAATGTGACATGTGTCATTTTGCAGCTGCTAGCTCTTCACATTTATCGCGGCATAAGCAGAAGCACACTGGCTAAAAACCATACAAATTCAACATATGTGCTTTTGTAGCTGTTCTCTCTTCACATTTCGCTCTGCACAAGAGCATGCACTCTGACTAAAAACCGTATATTCTACATGTATGCTCTACCAGCTGTTCGCTCTTCACGTTTAGCTATGCATAAGCGCCCGAACACTGGCTGTAAACATTGCAAAGACGACATGTACCCTTGCGCAGTTCACCGCTCCAAACGCGCGTACACTGGCTAAGAACCTCATAAATGCCACATGTTTTTTTGCTCCTGCTCAGGCTTTGAAATCACCTGCATACAAGCGCACGCACACTGGTGATGAACCTCACAAATACGGCATACACTCTTACGTAGCTGCTCGGTCTTCACATTTAGCTCTGCATAAGTGCATCACACTAGCCAGAAACCTTATAAAATGCGACTTGCGTCCAATTAATTTAGCTAGGCTTCGTGTTGAGCTGTACAAAGGCGCAATCAGACTAGAGAGCGATCTAAAATGTGTCCTGTTGCCTTTTGCAGCACCTCATTACTCATGTTTCACCCAATACCAAAGCACGGACACAGGCCATGCGACTTTATAAATGTGATTTTAATCCTTTATCATAACTCGGTCTTTGCATTTAGTTCGGCACAAGGACAAGCATGCGAAAGAGAGATTTTACAAATCGGACAATGTCCACTTTACAGCATCTCGGCCTCCGCAATAACTTAAAGCACGCACCCGAAAACTAGAGATTCACTTTAAAACTACGACGTACCGTTTTGTAGCTTAGCGATTTAGCAGTTCTGCTTAGTACAAAACCGCGCACGGCTTCCCAGGCTGCACATCTCTCAGCACATGGGACACACACTGACAAGCAGCGCTATCAATAGAGCAGTCTCCTTTTGGAGCTATTCAGTCCGCAACAGTATCTGCTAAAAGGGAAGCACACTGTGACGTTTTGACGGGCGACCTATGATATCATGCGCTGTAATTGAGTACAGTTTAACACGTCATATGTGTATACCTGCACCAAAAGCTATCACTGGAGTATTTGCTCTTTCATGTGTTTATAAACCATAGCCTAAAGTTGGCAATCTTTCTGTTGTCACGCGCACTGTGTTCTTAGGGTAGAGACCCGCGCGTGATGAACGTAATGGTCTACAGAATGTCTTATGACATACGGAGGATGTCTGTTTCCTCCCTTTTTACAGACATCGGCTGTCTTTCTCCTAGCTTTGCAAAAAAGTTTGATACAGCGCTAGGGCTTGGGTTGTTGTTTGAAGAACCTGTTGTATGTGTACATAACGATATGTCCTTAGAAATAAAGGCACGACTGACTTGACCGCTCAGCGCTGTCACATTGTCTTCGAGCTCATGCCATTCTGCATATCTGGTGACGATTTCCACATCTGGATGCTGCAACGCCTGTGCGGTGCCTTAGGCCTATTATGTCTCGTGTTGTAATGTGGCTGCGTGTCATTGGTTAGACATTGTAACCATTTTAAACACGAACAACCACATTATAGTAAAACAATGTCTTCAAAGCTCCGAAACGAAGCCTTTGATATTGTTACGTGCGCAATGTATGATGCATGAAATGACATACTTACATAGCGCTGACACGCAGATCCAGAAGGCGAGGTCCATTTTATCTCCATTTCACACGATTGCTTACTGCACGAATATCTAAACGGTCAAAAGCTGCTCACCTTCAGTACTGTCAAATATCTCGTTTCACACGGTGGATCTCCCTAGATTCATTACCCTCTTCGCAATTGAGAGATAATGTAGTACAATGCAAGAGCAGAGGCGCAGCGGAGCGGATGTGTTTCTAAATAATATCAAGCCATATAACTCAGCACCAATGTTTTCCCTAATTTTCATCGCGGTTGGATTCTTTACTCTTGGCGCATCCGTGGCGTCCACGAAAAAGATGAAGTTAGTCGTTTTATTCCCAGAAAGGCTAATGACAGGAGGTCAAACGCCTTCTATTATGCTCTCTTTACACACTTCACTTGCATTGATATCTATATAGACCAAGTTAGTCATGACCTAAATTCAGCAGCAGATATACAGCAGAGTTCTGCAGATTAGTTCAGCAGAGAGAGAGAGCAGAGTTCAGCGGACATTCAGCAGCGAGATGTTCAGCAGCAGAAATCAGCAACAGATATTAGCTGCACAACATCAAGGCGATTTCTCCAGGGGCGCACAGAAGCAGAGCAATCAATTTCTCGATAGAGAATTCAGCATCACAAATAATAGTTGCACATAGGCGACACTGAAGACCAACTTCCGGCTGCCCACGCTGAGTCAACACCTTCAGCTAGGCAAGCCTCCCGTTATACTAATATTGATGAACGTCTCCATGGTGGTGCAGTGGTTAGGACATACGACAATTGCCCAAGGATGCGGGTTGGAATTCCTGCCACAAGGACCGCTTTTGATGGGGGCGATATACAAGGCGTCCATATGCTGTGCGATATCGGTGAAAGGGGTGGTTGAAATTCTGGGTTGTCTATATTTCGGAGCCTACTATTACGGCGTCTCTCATGCCCTGAGTCACTTTGGAACATAAATTCTCAGAACCAAAACTAAAATTAATGGTTTTCGTAGAAGGGCACTGAGACGGGGCTCAACTCCACCTGCATGGAATTCGAGAACTGGGTTTAGGAAGTGGGCTTGTTCGCACTCAGGCAAGTAGAAATTTTCTTGCATCCTTAAGGAGGTTGCGGGGCACCAGGGTCTGCAGAAACGTGGTAGTTTAGAATAATGAGGGAAATGTAGCCACGCCAATATGAAAAAGCCTGAATTTATGTCAGAGCTAATTAAGGTTATATGTTCAGATAAGAGAGCTAAGCGCCACTGCTGCCCCATCGGTCTCATCTCTGGAATGATTTATGAATGCGCTAGAAGTTTTGGTATATTTCAAGCCAAGAACAAGGCAATAAGGTATCACACTTCATCCACTTAGGCCAGGTTAATATCCTCGCTATGCGTGAAGTTCAAAACCTTATTGGCCGCTGAAAAGGGGTCGCACCGATGGGGAGATATTCATTCCACAAAAACCAGTAGCAACCGCCAAATTTCGATTCACACAAATAAACACAAAGTATAGTAGCCACCTTTTCCATTTTTCTCGTTGCCAAAACTTTGAAGAGCTGTGTAGACAAAACCGCAAAGCTAAAAAGCAGTACAGAAGATCTCATAGAAATACACAAAAGAGAAAAATAACAAACTGCGTTCTTTGCAAAATATCTGTGATATGGGTTAAGATCGCCATTTCTGAATGGGAAGTACTACAAATTAATTATACGAAAATATAAAATCTAGCCAAACAGTGAGTATTAGCAGCCCAACGAATAAACATTCGCAGAAACAATGTAGAAATCAATACCAGACACCTAGTATTGACCTTCAAAAGCACAAATCTATTCGAATTCAGTCACTCCACATGCCTTAACTGCAAAGTCCGCCCATACATTCCTAATACGAGACGGTGTGATCAAATCAAATTTTTGCCGTGGTAAACTCACTAGTGTCAAGCGGAGAAGAGAAACGCACCGAGGAGAGCTGTGATTGTACACCGAAATGCATCAACTCGGTCATTGAGGCAAACATTATTTCACAATGACACTGGCAAATGGATGTGCCGTTACTGCTGAAGTCCAGCGACTGCTGCCTATATAATAAGGGGCTGTCAGGAGTATTCTAACGTTCAAGTCAGGGCTCTCGCCGAAATTCCAATTGTAACCAAAAAGCCAGCTACATCCCTGAGCCCTTCCTCTGTCTCTTGACAACGCAGCCGTCACTATTCTCTGGGCAAAGCTCGGATAGTTTGTGTGACTTATGACCCAGAGCCAAACTTTATGGCAGATGTTAAAGACAATCAAACCAGCACCCACATTGGTCACCGTGACTTTAGTGGGGCCATATGCCCGCACTGATACCAGAAGCAAAAGTGCATGACATTGTCGTCAATAAACATTTTTTTAATCAGTTAACTGCACCGTACTCCCTGTCATGTCCGGTCTGATAAACTCAGGCAGGACAAGACAGTGACTCAATATTGGTAATGCTCTGGCAAACGGTGGTTCTACAGAGGCCAATTTTGCCGTTACGCGCCCAACATCGGTTAAGCCAATCCACAACGCATCCAACGATGAATCAAGGTTGCAGTGCTCCACCAATGTTCTTGATACCGCGGTAAATTGTCGGCGATATTGAACCTGTTTATCTCATGCTTCCCCGATACTGGTACCGCCGCAATGACTAAATAAGAAACACCTTCGGCGGAAATCCGTCTGGTTGGGTACTTGAAACAAAAGTTTGAGAAATACTTATCACCAACCAATTTATTTACTAGAACCGGACGTTTCGGGACCATCTCGGTCCCTTCCTCAGGTGCGACTAAAGTTCGAAGCCCGCCGTAGCAGGCAGCTCCCTACGCTTCCTCTTTCTCAACTCGTGGCGAAGTCCAATTGTGAACGCGAAGGGTAGCGTCCCAGGATTTCTGTTAACCGTTGCACCTGTCAGCCGGTTGAACAACGACTCGACGTGACGTCTTTTGAAAGGGTTGGTCTCCACATCAAGTACGCTCACCTCCTCAAAGGCGATTTTGTGGTCGGCGCGTTCGCAGTGCTCGGCGAGGGGGTTGCTTTCCGAGTTCAATTGCCAGACGTCATTTTTGTGCTGTAAAAGCCGATGGAGATTTTTTGTTTCGCCGATGTACGCGTCCGGGCACTCGGAGCACGGGATTTTATAAATGACGCCTGGTTGATTTTCTCTGGGGATACAGTCATTTGGTAGCGGTAGAGAACAGCCGACCGTTGAGGCAGGTTTCTGCGACACACAGACGTGTTTGCGCAGGATGCGTGCAAGCGCCTCACTGGTGCCCGCCACGTATGTTAGCACAATGCGAGGGCGCTTCGTCGTTTCCGTGCTAACCGACCCTCTTGTCCTGCTAGCATGACAGCGGGAAGCACGTTGAATAAAGACGCGTGTGTAGCCATTCTTCTTCAGATCGGCGAAAACGGTGGCTTCTTCCGCTTTTCTCTCCGCCTAGGAGGAGCAAATGTACTCAGCTCTCCTCAGAAGAGAGGAAACTACGGAAGCCTTGTGCGCAGCGGGGTGGATTGAATTGAAGTTTAGGTAGCGGTCATTATGAGTGGGCTTCCTATACAAACTGAAGTTTAGGTCTCCCCCTTGTCTTGACATTAGGACGTAAAGGAATGGTAACGAATTATCCTTTTCCCGGTCCAAAGTTAGCTGGATGGAGGGCTCAACCACGTTCAGGTGCGCAAGTAAGTGTTTAACTTCAGATTTTTTTATGAGGCAAAAGCAGTCGTAGACATACCGAATGAAAATTTTGGCTTTTCGTAGAAAGATTGGAGAGCTTTCTCTTCAGGTTGGAAGCAGTGACTGATATCGCGGCACCCATAGCCGTGCCGCTTGTTTGTTTGTAAAATTCCCGTTTGAAGGAAAAGGCCGTGCTGTTCAAGAAAAACTCCAAAACCCGGCAAAGTTCTTCCGAGTTCAAGCTTGTCCTAGCATCGAGGTCAGTGTCCGCTTCGAGGGCTTGTTTCGCTGCGGAGACTGCACAGGGCACAGGAACGCTGGTAAAGAGCTAGGCCACGTCGAAAGAAACCATGCACTCATCTTCCAGTTGTACGTGGGAGAGAAGTTCGACGAGGTGGCGGGAGTTGCGTACGTGCGTCGATGTTTTGCCTGTCAGGTGGGATAGGATTCGATGCAGATGGTTCGCGAGGGCTCGGAGCGGAGAAGAGCTGAAGTGAACGATGGGACGAAGCGGAATTCTGGGTTTAAGAATTTTGGGGAGTCCCTAGAATGTGGGTGCCCAGCCGTTCCAGCATATCAGGTATCACTACACGTGTTTAGATTGAGGGCAGCGTTTGAAAATGGAAGCCAGAAGCTTGTTCATTCTGGTCTGAAGTTGAGTAGTAGGATCCTTAGTTTTTTGTAAGGTTCGCTGTCGAGGAATAACCTGACGTTTTTTTCGTAATCTTGTCGGTCGAGGACTACCGTTGAATTTCCTATTTGGTGTTGAAACTGTGGCGGCCTTTCCTCAAAGCAAAAGTTTCGATAGGATAGGGGTCTCGAAGAACGATTTGTGACAAAGTTCTAAACATCACCAGGAAGCCTACTTGCCTTGTCTTTTTCCTCTAGCAACCTGGGGAGTTTCACTGCGTGGGGGGAGATGTCTGTTTTTCGGCGTAGGAGGAGGAGACTATTGGCGAACGACTTGAGTCGAACACACCCTGTACTCGATTTTCAAGCTTCCGACGCAAGAACAGGTCCAGCTCTTTCTGCCTCAGGATGTCATGGCTCTCATGTATCCTTGCGTGCACCAGTCGTCGTTCAGCTTGGGAGATACAGCCGGGTTTAAGAACTGGCTATACTGGACCCATTTGTCTTCCGTTCACCCAGTATCGGACATCGCACCTCTAAGAATTGGCACATTGGACCGATTTGCATTATGTGCTCCCATTGTGGGCCGTGGCAGTTTTTAAACCTGTCTATAATTGACTGCTTTCTCCCGTATTATTCCTATATCTGCCAAGCTCCGACAGTAACCTCCGACATTAGACCATGCTGTCCCTCGATGCTCCGATATTTTACGCGGCACACTGAGGCCTGTCTATATTTCATTTCAAAATATTACTTACTGCTATTATTCAAGTGAAAACAGGGATCGATATTCGTATATTTTAACACACACATGCTAGAAGCAATTCATTAAAATTTTTGAGAAAGCATTATAACTATTCTATAAGCAATGTTATCTCTATAGCCTTTGTTTTCTACCATAAACCACAGGCCAGAGCACACGACGGTATATACGTATATATATATATATATATATATATATATATATATCTGTGCCCGAATCACTGGCAGTGCTAGACGTTCAAACAAACTATTAAATCCACATTTTAATGTATATATATATATATATATATATATATATATATATATATATATATATATATATATATATATATATATATATATATATACGTATATACCGTCGTGTGCTCTGCCCTACAAACTATTAAATCCACATTTAATTGTGTGTGTATATATATATATATATATATATATATATATATACATTAAAATGTGGATTTAATAGTTTCTTTGAACGTCTAGCACTGCCAGTGATTCGGGCACAGCAGGGTGGAATTGCCAACCGCAGGGCACAGCTTCAGCGCGAGAGATGGGCGCCAGAGACAAGCCATGGTGATGGCGACGCCGCAGCGTTTTCCGTTCTTTGTCTTCTTTATATTATATATATATATATATATATTAATATTAACCGAATATTTGGAGCAGTTCGCGATTTTCGATGGAAAGTAGTAGCAGCAAGAGGTTATATATGAATAAACGCGAAATCAGCGATAAGTATTTCTATATATTATTACACGCATGCTAGAAGCCATTTATTATAATTTATAGAGAAACCATACGAGTAGAATTGCATTTAATGCATTCAGAGCATGGCTGCATCAGCCGAATTTCTCGTTTACCCGTCCACTCATTTGATGTACAACTGGTACTCACATGCCACGCTCAGATATTGACACGGGTTCTTGAGCACGGCGCGTGAGTCCTCGTTATACCGAAAAGCTAAGGAAGGATGCTAAAGGAAAACATGGCACGAATAATGTCTCATTCTTGCGTAGCGGTGGCCGTTTAGGTTGAAATGACAATTTTTGCATATACAAGCCTATTCGCTCGGGATTCATAAAATATAAAATGATCTGCAAGCTGACGCGTCTAGTGGTCCATTTGCATCTGTACTGTTACCACGAATAAAAGAATTGACTTTTGTAACATCGTCTGTTAAGCAACACAAATCAACACTCGGTGGGTTAGCATTTAGCGCTCTCTTTTGCCCAAGTGGCACAAGGAGTTTCACTGGAGCTATTCATGAAACACGCATATAAGCCAGGAGAATGGAAATGGGTGTCGCCCCGTCCACACGATAAAGTTCTTTATGTCGCGTCATGTAGCAACACATATTCCGGTGTTCTTTGACGAGGTATTTCTTTCTTGCCTGCCGATGATGGAGTAAATTTGTGTTTTCGGCGTAATAATTGCACTCATGCGGAATGTTTATAACTTGGCACTGGCACAGGCTTTTGCATTGTTCTAGTGTGTTCTGGCTAGTAAACGTGGTATTGATAAAACAAATGCATCACGAGCAGCTAATTATTGCAATTGTGATAATTTTTCTTCGTTTTAGTTTTTTCTTGCATGAAGCTGTAGTACAGTTTCAATCACTGACTGGTACAGTGCGCCACCCCATTTATATGTAGATAAGTGACGCGCGGACGGGCAGCATAGTAAAACGATTCATCCGACCTGCGAAACATCTTACTTAAAAAAACAATGGTTTCTTGTTTCTGCGAGCAATGAATGCATTGACGATAGGTGTTGCTTGGATGTGTGACATCTTAGTGTAACAAAAAGCCCACATTCGAGTGCATTATTACCTTATAAAGTGTTTTAGATCTGTTCTGTTCTCTGAATAGGCTTTTTATTACACCATGAACCAACAAGCCATAGCACACTGCTGCATATTTAACCGTATTTAGAGCTGTTTTGGAGAAATAAGTAACTTAGTTCGTTGCAAAGTAGTAGAAGTAAGAGGTTATGTAAATAAAAATAAAACACACAGGAAGGAAATAGTTGTGCGAGAGCATGGGATCCACGGCTAGCGGAGCGAATGAGACGAGTGGACACTAAGAGGAAATAAGATAGCAGTGGTAGGGCGAAAGGGCAGGTGGGAGGCATAGTAAAACTAATAATACAGTATGTATATGGCCTCGCTGCCCGGGCACGCGATGTGTTTAGCCAGTGCGCTCACAGCTCGGAAGAAGGAGGAGGGGGCGCACTCCGCGCACGAAGGTTTGCCACTGACTGAACAATCGCTCAAATGCCATCAAGGTTTCTATCCTCCACGTCTCCGAGGCACACTTTGTTCTTTGTTGTTTTATAGCTCTGTCACACGAGCAGATTTATTTTCTTCGATGCTTCAAATGTCATTCGGTGCATTTCGATGTTGCACAGTAAAATATATGTCATTTGTAAAGTGTGACAATTATGATAAGCTATAAAAGAATGGTGCACTTAAAGAACTTCAGTACCCATAGTGGGCGTTTGAAATGACTGTGTAGCATTTTAAAGCTGATTAGAACATTTATGTACGATAAATAAAGTGAAAAACATTACGTCTGGCTGAGCTTTAGTACTTTAGTCATAAAAATCCAAGGCAAGTTTTGAGTCATAAAAAATTCGATAAATGTGAACAAACAGTATGGCTGAACACAGCGGAGCGCTTATGTACAGTGTGGAGACGCACGGAGACACGCAGAGCATGCAATTGATGTCCAAGCTGTTAGGTACTCAGGCACAACTTTAAATATTTCTCAGATAAATGCACGGAGAGAAGCGGCCACCAAGGAACACAGAACCTTAAATGAAAGTGAGTTGCTGGCTTCACTGCACCACTGTTGTGACCGAGAGTAACTGCATTCCACGAGAGCCTGCGATGCGAATAATTTTACACCTAAAGTCTAGAAATATAATGTTTAAGTTTCACTGTGGGCGGAATATATTGTTGAGCTGCTTGTTTCTGCTGCGTATCTGCCGTAGAGAATACACATTCGGTTCACGATTGAATACAATTGAGTTCCCCAAACTAATTCGATGAAGAATGTCATTGGAACCTTATGATAATAAATTTTCTCGTGTAGCAAGTGAATAATGATATTAGATAAATAAAGAAGAAAGAAAAAGAAGAGGGAGAGAAAGACATGAGCCGCAGCAGCCGTCGTCCACCATCGAAGCGATGGCGGGTACAATGACGATCTACAACAGATAAACATTCGGTGGCAGGCTAGCCCCCGTCACAAGCGCAGGTGACCTACCTATTCCAGCTAGATGCTAAGGTCATTCGATTCGAATGACAATAAATTTGTTCCAGTGACAGGGGTATTACGTGCTGATCCCCTCGAACGTGTTTTATTTCTCGTCCGACTGCACTCCGCAGGTACAGTCGCCCTCCGTCTATCCTCTCTTTGGAAGGGCGATTAGGGCTTTGTGAGTTCTTGGTCCGGGTGGCTCTCCCGTCGGGCTTCACCTGCAAGCCTACCCTCTGGCTCTTCCTGCGTTGATGGTTCTTCTCAGAACGTGTGCGTGGTATGGAGAGCACTCGGACAGCTAACCGGCGCGTCGGGATTCATGTCTGCTCGGTGCTCATCAGTGCACACTGCTGGAAACCCAAGATCCGTTTCTTTGTCAGTGGCTTCGGGGCTAAAGAAAAAGCGAAGACCCGAGGTGCTCGCGTTTGGCTCCCTGAATTAATCATTTACGCTTGCCTTTTGGATGGGGAAGACGTTCGTTCAGTGTCTCTGGCCGACGGCCCTTTTTATAATTCAGAAGGCAAATATTTTTCTTGTTTCTGTTAGTGAATACGTCACCGCGTTGTCACTGCATCTTCCACCAGACACAACGTCGAACGATTCAACTCAGTTTATTTGGAGCTATTCGTAGACTGTGGAAGCGAAAAGCCTCATCTGAGACGCTGTCAGAGCCACAGCGCTTCTTAAAAGCTCTGCCTGGAATACGCTTTATGTCAGTAACCTCGGCTCTTCATCTCGTCATATGTTCGGAAAATACTATAGTATAAGGGACGCTGTACTTTTTTTGGCAGGAATAGAGAATGAGAATGCTGGGACGAGTTCTTGATAACTTTCTGAGAACCGTGAAGCCTAATATGTGCGCAAAGCAGCGCTGAACGAATGGTGAGAATTTGAAGTTTCGGCTTTTGTAAGACTGACCCTCCGAATACAGACTATCTCTGTCATGTCGTCTGCCATCGGTGGCGTCGGAGAGCACGTCGGTCATTCTCCCGAGATCGAAAGCGCTTGCTCTTGCAATGCAAGAGGACAGTTAAGGCTAGTACACATGCAAATGATAGTTCCGTCATACGCCGCGGCATTGAAGTTAAATATTTCAAACTTGTTGGAACCGTGTCATTCTTCCTGCATGAGCCGCCGCGACCGATCGGAATACTTTTTTTTGCAACGTAGCGACAGAAGTTCGAGCATTTTATTTTCATTTAATTGCGTTTTGCTTACGTACTATTTTTTTGCACGCCCAGTTGTAGGCGCACATGAATTGCTTCAGGCGTACAATTCTACTTCCAGCTTAATCTGCCAATGTTTTCTTTCATGAGAAACCTATAACAGCTTTGTCAGGAGGTTGTCGAATGTGATTTCTAATTTACAATGTCTGCTCCTAAGTTACGGCACGAGCACCGACGTAGAATTGGGTTTTGCTTTGATTTATGCTGTACAAAACGAAGCTGCATTGAAATTAACGCGTTCAGCAGATTTAGGCGCATTTTCGAAGGTCTTTGCATGATAGTACTGTAAGAAACTGTTCAAAACTGGTAGAACATTCTCTCTTTTCCCTATATCTCTCTTCCGAGCGTTGAATTACCAGACAAGTCTGTTTTGTTAATTAGCGCAGGTGTGAATTCTAACACTTCCAAGAAATGTTCTTTTTTTACATTTTGCATGTATTGCTGCAATCTACTTTCTGATTTCTTTCATTGTTCACAACCCTTCCGTCGTTTTGTAAGAGTAGATAAATTAGATCTTTGTGTAAATATGCAAATTTTAGAACTGCAAACCACTCAACAGTAAAAGAGTAGATGCCCTAAAATCGGCGCAGAGTTCCGCTGCCAATCCATTCCATCTGTTGTAAAGGCGCTGTTGCAAATTTCCAGCCGCCTAAAATGTCATCTTGACATCATTAAAAACAGCATACCAACCAGAGCAAGAACCTCGAATTCGTGGCAATAGCTCATAGCAGCTTTTTATGAAGGAGCTTTGTCACATTTCAAAATAATATTTAACTTATTTATATTGCTTGCAGCATGGGACTCATTGTTAGAAATGGCGTGTATTTCCCCCCTTTTGCTTGTATATTTCAATTACGTGATTTCGGCATAGTTCAGTAATGCGTCTGTTTCTCTTTTGTTTTGCAGATGTCATAGTGAAAGCAAGGAGTGGCTGCTTCTGATTCTTAGGATTTCATCTTCAAATGGTTTCCCGATGAGCAGGCATCCTCTGCAAATGGGCACTGATCCCGTCCCTGGAGAAAGTCTGAACCCCTGGGCGCCTCAGCTCCCAGGATGACCCTAGCCACGTTCCAAGAGCTCCACCTCCATGCATTTTATAAAAGGCGAATGGTGTCTTATAAGTATTTTGCTACTTTGAATCGCCAGTAACTCAGTAAAGATACGAGATAGGTATATAATTTTAGATAAATGTACACTGGATGTTGAAAGGCTGTTCACACTCTAATGAAATAGCCAGTAGGCTTTTCTGACTCAGTTTGCTGCCTCTTTTTGACTGCACTGTTGCTTGTGAGTAAAAAAGGTTTGTTGCATAGGTTGCCATAGAAAGATAGAAATGACATGTCTACCATTGCATGGTGATTAAACCCTGTGCCCTGTGTGCCCTTCTTATTCTTTAAAATAAAAACAATTCAGTCTCAAAATCCTGTAGGGGAAACTGCTGCAAGGCTTGTCAATGCCTACGAAATGCGCAGATTTATAATGGCACATTAATGGGAAAGCCATTGAAATGACAATATAAGGAAAACATTGTTTTCCAAACCTTCGGAATGCCAATGGATTAGGAAGGCCATCATAATTGGACTATGAACGGACAAGCTAATAGTAAACGCATATTGGCAGTGCCATAGTGCTTTAACGCTGGACCTGTGATGGTATGACCGACGGTTTAATGGAAGAAAAAGTAGTAAGGTCTTCTAGAGCCAATATAGGTCTGATACTGAATCGCTGGTTTTCCAACATTGGACCCCCGGTGGCCAAATAGTGGTGTGCTGCTTGGGAACTGAATACAAGAGAAATCCTGCCCTACCTGGGTGAAAACAAACGTCTCTTTCCAACACAAAGGAACATATTCGGAAGTGTTGATGCTCGGACCGCCGCCGCCTTCAGTTTCATTCTGTCCACAGGTTGATCCAGTGAACCTAGTGTCGAAATCGAAGACCCCGCAACAGACGCAGGTGGAACAGTTCACAGGGCTCAAAATATTGCGAGAAGACCACGCGATCCTCGCCGGAGGTTCTCAGGATACACCTTCAGTACCGGCTCATTTCGCGACAGGCACCTAAAACAGCTCTGCTGAATTAGATCTGTCGCCCACACACCAATAAGAAGGCAACTCTTGTTGCAAGAGACCAAGGTAGCATATGTGAGCGGCCTGTTATTGGAAATTTCACTCCTGGTTGTGTAGGCGCCACTAAGAACTAGGAGTGTTATTTGGCACAGGTTGCTGGGGGGATTCATCTTACTGACCTTTGAGGAGCCTGCTCAGGGCTCGGAAGCAGTCGAAGGCAGCTGGGATGGTTGAAAACCACCCACATATCTATGTTTTTTTGCCACCTCATATTTTATACTGTGTCATTCATTATTTAGCATATAACAACGCATTGCTTGTCAACAACGAGGAAAGTAACGAGCATTTGCAGTAAAATGACATGCTAGTTATAATAGACACACCAGGCTGGTCCTTTCAATAAACCAGCCACAAATACCAGAACGCTAACACCAGCACTGGCACACCAGACACACACAAGGCCTGGCACACCAGAACCACGTGGAAACATCACCAAATAAACACCCTAGGCCCGGCTCACCAGAACCCGTGTCTGAAGTTCCACTTTGGTGGAAACACTAAACCTAGGCTGGTGGATTTTTCAATAAGGCGTGGTACCTACTTATTTGCCGCGCGTTATTGCAGAGATCCTGTGTTCGAGTTCTACGTAGCGTAAGCTCGCGACAGCGTAGCATGCCCTTACCAAGTGCTTCAAGCAGGCACTAACGAACATGTTATGTATGTACGCATCACGTGAATACCAAGATATGGACTTCCAGTTGTATTTGTGACCTTCCCCCAGATTCCAAAGGACGACATAACGGGTTATCCACCGTTTTTCCTGCTGTTTGGTAAAACTCCGCCTTACATTTGGACGTGCTGCTCATGTTCTACGGAGCGAAAGCTCGCGACCGCGTAGCATGCCCTAACCGAGTACTTCAAGCGGGCACTAACAGACATGTTATGTATGTATGCATCACATGAACACCACGACATGGACTTCCCGTTGTATTTGTGACCTCCCCCTAGTACTGAAAGGACGACATCACGGGTTATTCACCATTTTTCCTGCAAAGATATATTCAATGTCGACAAGCCACATACACTGGCAGGAATATATTTACCAATGTATGTCATGATCATGGAATTTTAAAAGCAATTTACACCAATTAAACAATAAACGAAGCGAATAAATAATGATTGCTAGCAAGATAGCACAACGAAAGTAAAAGTCATGCGGACAATAAAACAATGTGAAATATGGTCGTCGACGTGGCGTTGGATCGAAGGTATGCGACAAATTGCGATGAGGGCCTTGCACCCGGCGCCTGAGCTGACGATAAGCTCCCCGCACCAGAGCCACGCACAGCATCTTCCACTGCGTGGTTCGAAATAACTTTCTAGTATGCTCCTTTTAGTCAAGGGCAGGGTGCTCTTGTTCGGGCGACATGCGAACTTCGCCGCACACAGGGCGGCGGTAAACGGCCGGAAGCAGACTGGACTCTGATCCCTGCAAACGTCCCTCAGGCTTCATGTTATATTAAGCGTGAGTGCCTCGCGCTGCACTAGTACACAGCGCCAAAATAATGTTGATGATGATAGTGTGCTGACAGACAGATGGAGAGAGAGAAAGAGAAGTTTTCCCGACGCTTCCCTCCTTGCGCGCTCTTTCAGGCAGGTGATATCTCTCATACGTTTAGACAATGACTAGTGTGATGGGGAAGCTCCCTCTGACACTGGAGCACGGTTCAAAAATTGTTTTTGCATTTAAGCTTTAGGCTACCAATCGATGTAGAGGGGTTCACGTGCTCTTGTCTATGCGTTTCAAAAAAGAAATTGGGAAAGAGGCAAAATCAAGCTAGAACCCTGGTTCGAAATCATCAGACACGGAAGGCTTGTTTTGTACAACCTTTGTAATATCGGGTCGAAATCTACAGTTGGCAACGTGATTATTATGAAGTTGACCGGCCTTAATAGGGTTATAGAGTTAGCGTTCATTCAAATTTGTTATACTTAAACAGGAATGACAGACATCCAGAGTTGATCAATTCTTCATTGCTGTTTTGATGTTGCTACCCTACTGCCTTGAATATGTGCTGAGAGCATAGTTAAATTATTAGTGCATACTGTCGTCAATGGTTATATTATTTATATTTGCGTGACAAGTCGAAACATTTCAGGTGTGTGACGCCTAGGACAAGCATTGTGCCTTTTGCTAGGCATTGTTATATTTGGTATTGGTTGGACTCGTGAAAGTTTCAGTGCTGGAACGAGGATGGCTGATGAAAATCACCGGATTTCACTTAGAGCCTTATGTAATAGAAAAAATTTCAACGTGCTTACAAACAGTATACCATGCAATGTAGATTCAATATATTTTTATAATAAACGATATGCCAAAACGTGACATTTTAATATTTTTTGCGGTGGTAGCCTATTGATGGAGATAGAATTTTCACACGATATGCATATAAAAGCTGCTTGTAGCCTGAAACAAAACATAGTGTGAGTGCTTACGTAAGAACATCAAAAGAAAGTAGTATAAAGGACTGTTCTTAAAGGGCGCGCGACTCGATGTCATTTGCTTCATCTGTGTATGTGTTGCACAATAAATAAATTAGTAATTTATATGCAGCAATATTCTTGCTCTTTTGGCAGCAGCTTCGACTTGCATAATACACGGCACGCGAATTGTACCAAACAACTGATGCAAAAAGCAAGCGAACGTATATTTGCTAACATCCGTATTTCGCGCACTTTATTTTCAGAAGAGGTCAACGTTCCCGTGTGTGGTCGGGAAATTTCTTCAGGGCTAATATCCGCACAAGCTGCTGAGACGTGGCATAGCCGTCACTGCCAGTATAGCCCCTAGCCCTACTAATATTTCATGGCAAACAGTTCCTGCTCCGACAACAGACCTCCATGGGAAGGCGACCTGTTCAAGTGCCGATTATGCGCGTATACTTCACCGAACTTCGCAGGTATAGACTTACATATGGTGCTGGAACACTCGAACGAAAACCCAGCCTTAGATTCACAGGTTCCCATGGTGTTTACAAGGACCTTCAACTGGGAGAATCGTATGGTACATCACACAGTAGGACAAACATATGAAGCTGAGGTGTGCCCGTTTCCCGCTCCTGAGTCTAACTTTCCAGCTCAGGAAAGGAGGACGGGTTGTGGATATATTCCTCAAACATGTGACACGTACCCTTGTTCATTTCATCAGTCGTCGCATTTAATCGACCACAAGCGCACGCAGACCAGCGTTCTACCTTATGAATGTGTCCCGCGCTCTCATAAAGCTCCTTGTCCAAGCGAAATAAATCGACATGAGCGCACGTTCACCCGCGAACGACCATACAAATGTGACACTTGCCCTTATAGAGCTGCTACCTCTGGGCAAATAACTGTGCACAAGCGCCGCAATCACACTGGTGAGAAACCTTACAATTGCGACGCCTGCCCTTATGCAGGAGCTACTAGTAAAGTGTTAGCTCAGCACAAGCGCACTCATAGTGGCGAGAAACCTTACAAATGCGACACCTGTCCTTATGCAGCTGCTACTTTGGGAAATTTAACTCGGCACAAGCGCACTCACACTGGCGAGAAACCTTACAGATGTGACATGTGTCATTTTGCAGCTTCTAGCTCTTCACATTTATCGCGGCATAAGCAGAAGCACACTGGCTAAAAGTCATACAAATTCAACGCATTTGCTTTTGCAGCTGTTCTCTCTTCACATTTCGCTCTGCACGAGAGCATGCACACTGACTAAAAACCGTACATTCTACATGTATGCTTGACCAGCTGTTCGCTCTTCACGTTTAGCTTTGCATAAGCGCCCGAACACTGGCTGTAAACATTGCAAAGACGACAAGTACCCTTGCGCAGTTCACCGCTCTTCAGATTTAGCTCTGCACAAACGCACGTACACTGGATAAGAACCTTATTAATGCGACATGTCGTTTTGCTCCTGCTGAGGCTTTGAAATCACCTGCATACAAGCGCACGCACACTGGTGATGAACCTCAAAAATACGGCATACACTCTTACGTAGCTGTTCGATCTTCACATTTAGCTCTGCATAAGTGCATCACACTAGCCAGAAACCTTATAAAATGCGACTTGCGTCCATTTGATTTAGCTAGGCTTCGCGTTGAGCTGTACATAGGCGCAATTACACTAGAGAGCGATCTAAAATGTGTCCTGTTGCCTTTTGCAGCATCTCATTACTCATGTTTCACCCAAAACCAGCGCACGGACACAGGCCATGCGGCTTTATAAATGTGATTTTAGCCCTTTATCACAAATCGGTCTTTGCATTTAGCTCGGGACAAGGACAAGCATGCGAAAGAGATTTTACAAATCAGACAATGTGCATTTTACAGCTTCTCTCCCTTCGCATTAACTCGAAACTTGCACCCGAAAACCAGGGATTTACCTTAAAACTAATATGTGCCACTTTGCAGCTGAGCTATTTACACGTTATGCTGAGCACAAACGCACGCACAGCTTTTGAGGCTGCACACGCCTCCGCGCAAGGCACACACACTGACAAGCAATGCTACCAATTAAGCAGTTTCCTTTTGCAGCTATTTAGTCCATAATAGTATCTGCTAAAGGGAAGCACACTGCAACGTGACTTTTGACGGGCGACTTATGGTCTGATGCACTGTAATTAAGCACAGTTTAATGCGTCATATGTGTATACCGGCACCGAAAGATATCACTGCAACATTCGCTCTTTCGTGTGTTTATAAACCATAGCCTAAGGCTAGCAATATGTTTTTGTCACAGGCACTGCGTTATAAGGGTAGATACCCGCGCGTGATGAATATGAGGGTCTATAGAATGTCTTATCACCCACGGAGCATGTCTCCTTCCTCCCTTTGTACAGACATCGGCTGACGTTCTCCTTGCTTCGCAAAACAACCACGAAAAGAATTTTGTTTTAGGCGTTTATTCTTTTATTCATTTATCACACTTGCTTAGTGCTCGATTTTATTACGAATGAATGCGACTTTAGAGTTTGACAAAGAACTAGTGCTTGCGTTGCTGTCTGAAAACCCGGTTGTATGTGTATACATGAGAATATGTATTTAGGAATAAAGGCCTGGCTGACTTGACGGCTCAGCGCTGTCGCATTCTCTTCGAGCTCATGTCATTCTGCATACCTGGTGACGATTTCTACATCTTGATGCTACAACGCCTGTGCGTTGTCTTAGGCTTATTATGTCTGCTGTTGTAACTGGGCTGCGTGTCTTTAGTTAGACATTGTAATCATAACCAATAATCATAAACACGAATAACCATTATAACCACATTATAACCGATAACCACATTATAACCGATAACCACATTTTAGTATAACAATGTCTTCAAAGCTCCCAAGCCACGCCGTTATTATCATTGTTACGTGCGGAATATATGATGCATGGAATGAAATACTTGTATAGCGCTATGACGCAGATTCACAAGGCGGAGTCAATTTAATGTTATTTCACAGGATTGCTTACTGCACGAATATCTAAATGGTAAAACGTTGCTTACCTTCCGCTACTCTCAAATATCTCGTTTCACACCGCGAATCTCCCTAGATTCATTCCCCTCATCGCAGTGAAGAGGTAAAGTAGTACAATGCAAGAGTAGAGGAGCAGTGGACCGAATGTGGTTCTAAAATATATCAAGCCATATAACTCAGCACTAATTTTTCCCTAATTCTCATCGCCGTTGAACTCTTTACTCTTGGTGCATCCGCGGTGTCTATGAAAAAGAGGAAGTTAGTCTTTTTATTTAAAGAAGGTGAAACGTCTTCTACACAAGACTTACATCATGAATAACTTGCGGTATTTAAATATCACTGCAATTCAATAGCAGGTATCAGCTTAACAACATGAAGGCGATTACTTCAGGGGCGCACAAGAACAGAGGAAATAAATTTCTCGGTAGAGAATAGAGGATTTACAAAAGTACGTCTGGCAACCGTGAGCGGCACGCTGCACCCGCGCTGGCCGCAATATTTTGTTCGCTCCATCCGTTCGCTTCGTGTCTGTCCGTCAGCGCTCGCCGTTCTGTTCGCGCTTTTCACGTTTTAACCTAGTATGCTGTGCTTGGACCTCTCTTCGGTCCCTGGCGGTTTCTGTTAGTGACGCCTAGAAGCGTATTTTGACAACCGTGACGTGGCGGGGCCCACCGCCCGCGCTGCCGAGCGCAGTTACAAATTGCTCTACGAGTCGTGCATGGGCCCCCCCTAGGCAATCTGCAGCGTCATCCCTATCCAGGTACAGTATCCAGAGTTCTGTAATGTGAATTTTTTTGTCTTTGCGCCTTTGCTGTTTACTTAAACGCCTATGAGAAATTATCGCGAGTTTGTCTGCTTGGTTTCGCAATCACCGTCGCTCATCCCACTGGAAGATACTTGGTTGGTGAAATGAGCGAAGATGCATTTATGATAAAAGAATCGTGCGTAATCTTCTACGAGCTCCGGTACGATCATCTCGCCGTTTATTTAACTCTTCAAGCTTACAGCGTTTGCACGGCTCCACCAATTCCTTCAATAAATCCTTCCTTCCCAGTGCGATAAAAAACTGGAATAACCTCCCCGAATACATTGTCATTGAGGCTAATCCTTCTAGATTCAGAGCTCCTAATCGACTATCTCAATAAAAAAAAAAATAATCTTCCTGTACCTTATGTCAGCTACCAAGCCCTGCAAACTGACCAGGCGGTTTTACTTCTATAGCTGTTATTTGAATTTGTTTTATATTTTTGCCACTCTGCCATGACTTATCTGAATTTGTTACTCTTGTCTTTTTCACTTTTTTTTACCTGCTGTTTCTATTTTGTGTCTTTATGTTATCTTGTTATTTGTTTTATATATATATATATTTTTTTTTCTATACTTCTACATTACTTTTATATTTATGATCATGTATGACTGCTGAACAACCCTGTACTACCCCCCCCCCCTTATGTAATGTCCAGAACGGGACTTTTAAGGGTTAATAAATGATGATGATGATGATGATGAATTTAACGTAAGTTGGACTGGTGCTAAGCACTTTCTTTCCCATGTCGTCGACGCAGTAGTTGGCATTAGTCTCAGAAACAATCGGGGGCTGCGTAAAAAAAAAGTGCCATGGTAGTTTGTGCTCTCAGTGATTGAATATTGATTAATGTGCGATAGGCGATGACGAGTTAATTAAATCTTTGTAATTAATTGATAAATGGGTGAAATAAAGAAACGAAACAAAGGACAAATTGGAAAGTAAGGGTTTAAAGGTGTCAGAGTGAAAACCCAGTGCTTGGTGATGCTAAGGAAGAAAATTTAGAATGTGTAATTGATTAATTGAAATAATTGATGAATGTGTTCAAAAATGTCAAATTGCTCAGAATGGAAAGCCGATTTTTGCTGACGCATGCGTATTGGTGTATAAAGATATAAAACGTCAAATAAGATAAAAACAAATAAATAAATGATAGGAATATAACATAACATACTACATCGAACTATAACATACATAACAACATATAACATACTACACTTGTGTGTAGTATGTTACTCTTGATGAATTCATATTTCACTGCATTGTATTCCTTTCGCCCCTCCTGCTAGGGCCCAGTTAGGGCCTGCAGTATTTGGTAAACAAATAAACAAATAAATAAATAAATAAATAAATAAATAAATAAAATTAAAGAGCTAAAATATAACACGCCAAGAAAGAAAACATCGTGCGTGTGTGTGTACCAGAGAGACACTATCGCGTTATACTTTTACGGCGGAGCTTAAGTGACCTCCTAATTTTTCTATAACGATATGATATAATATAAATCTGATTTTATGAGTACAGCCAGCTGCACAAAGCACAAACACTTCGCAGTATTGTGAGTTGACTTTTCAATCTTTTTTTCGTTTCAGCCGAGTTCCTCCTACTCCGAGTTCCTCGAAGCTTCCAATGTCAGCGCTTTCATATCAGATTACGGCTTCAAATGTTCACTTTCAGACAGAGGGAATAAACAAGAAATCAATATATTTAAAAAATCCAGTGTATTTCAGGTAGTTGTGAATTAGCGAACCATCGGATGACTCGAAAAAATACACAAAAGTGAAGCGCGCGCTTCGTTATTTTATCGGCCGCGATGGCAGGTATAAAACCTGAGCTGCGTGCTCTGGACGTGGACCGGTCGAAACGGGCTGTACGTGAGCATGTTACAACACACTGGTGCGATGTCATCTTTTCCTGCTTTTCTAGATGCCGCGGGTTTGGCAGCCGCTTGCTTTTGCAGCGTGAAACACGCACCTCGGGCGCACTAGACAACCGTATTGCTCTCTGCACCAAGCACTACCATTTCGTACGACTGTAAAAAGTAGTTTCGGTAATCATGCCCGTGTCTTAAATCAAATACACACTGGCAAATGGAACCTACGTAGAAAATATTTCAAAGAACGTATTTGCACAATAGCGTTCGTTATACATGCATTGCTCCTTCTCCTGTGTCCTCCATCGCAGCATAAGTTTATCCTTCAAGTTCACTAGGCTCCATAGCGCGCAAAACAACCTTGCTGTTCTAGGTGATAGCACATTCTGTGAGCTAGCTCCTAGTCAGAGGGACGTGCAGTAATGCTTTACATGATGCAAGTAACCCTTGTAAAGACGATTCGGACTGCAAACGAACGGTCGCATACACGCGCATACCTTGATTCCTTGCGCGTCCATGACTGTACGCTGGCTGCAGAAGGGCACGCAACAACATGCTGGCATCATTCCGAATAGAGCTTGGAACTAACAGCGACTGCTGTGAAGTGTAAAAAATGAAACAATCGCTTGTCAGCATTCCAATGCACCTTTAGGTGCATGCACGGGTTCTACGAAGGCAGACGTTGACAGCGTACTCGATGGGAGGCGCGGGCGGACTGAACAAAACATGGCCGACGCGCACAGATTTTGTTTCTTTCAGTAGATGACGCTAACTTTTGCATAGCCTCTATTCAGCCTCACCAATAATAGTTAGGCTTAGGCAACACAAAAGGCCAACTTCCTGCTGCCAAAGCTGAGTCAACACCTTCACCTATGCAAGCCTCCCGTTATAGTAATATTGATGAATATCACCATGGTGGTGCAGTGGTTAGGACACGACAACTGTGTCCAAGGATGCGGGTTCGAATTACTGCCACTGCAACTGATTTTCGATGGAAGCGATAGTCAAGGCGCCCGTGTGCTGTGCGATGTCAGCGAAAGTGGTGGCCGAAAGTATGGGTTGTCTATATTCTGAGGCCCTTTATTACGGCGTATCTCATGGCCTGAGTCACTTCGGAACGTAAAACCTCACAATCGAAACTAACATTGACGGTTTGTGTAGAAGGGCAGAGGGACTAGGCTCAACTCTTCAGTTCAGTTCAGTCGTTCAGTAGTGTCCGACGCTTCGTGACCCTATGGACCATGTCACGCTACGCTTTTGGGTCTCTCACTATCTTCCTAACATCACATAACTTCATCTGCAGTGCCTCGAGGATGCCACCTAACCATCGCGTTCGCTGCCTACCCCTTCTCTGGCGACCCTCAACTTTCCCAACATCAAATCTTTCTCCAGCGACTCTTCTCTTCTCATCAGATGACCGAAGTAGCTGAGCTGTAACTTTAGAATTTGACCCTCCAATGAGCAGTCAGGGTTTATGGTCGACAATATCGACTGATTTGATCTTCGGGCAGTCCAAGGAACTCTCAAGAGTCTTCGCCAGCACCACAATTCAAACGCGTCAATTCTTCGGCGGTCAGCCTTTTTCACAGTCCAACTCTCGCATCCATACATCACAACTGGAAAGACCATAGCACGAGTTATACGGATCTTGGTTGGCAGACTAAAGTCTCTTCTCTTTACTAGGCGGTCAAGGCTAACCATTGCTCTCTTTCCCAGAAGCAGGGGTCTCCTAATTTCATGGCTGCAGTCGAATTCCATGCAGGTAGGCTCAACTCTACCTGCATGGAATTCGAAAACTAGGTTTAGGAAGTGAGCTTGTTCGCGCTCACGCAAGTAGGCATGTCGTTGAATCTAGAAGGAGGTTGCGGGGCGCCAGGTTCTGCAGAAGCGTGGCAGGAGAGCTATGCAGGACTTGTGGGCACACCAATTTGAGAAAGGCAGAATTGATGTCAGATATAATTAGTATTGTGTGTTCAGACAAGGGAACAAGCGCCACTGCTGCCCCATCGGGCTCCTCTCTGGAATTATGTATGAATGCACTAGAAGCATTGGTTTATTTCAAGCCAATGCCAAGGCAACAAGGCAGCCAGACAGTATCACACTTCATCCACTTAGGCTAGTTCAATATCCCCGTTGTGCTTGTAGTTCAAAACTTTATCAGGCGCTGAAAAGGGGTCGCATCAATGTGGAGATATTCATCCCACAAAAACCGGAAGCCCAAAAATTTCGATTCCCTCGAATAAACACGAAATAGAAGCCACCTGTTTCAATTTTGTCATTGCCAAAACTCTGAAGGACAGTGTTGAGAAAAAAGCTAGTAAGCAGTACAGGAGATCTCGTAGAAATACACAAAAGAGAAAAGTAACAAACTACGTTGTCTGCAAACTCTCGGCTATATGAGTTTCCAAGTAACGCTACACTCTGAAAGAAAAGGCGTCATTTCTGAATGCGAAGTGCTACAAATTAATCATAAGGAAATACGAAATCTAGCCAAACAGGAATAATAGCAGCCCGACGAATAAACATCCAAAGAAACAGTGTAAAAATCAATACCAAACACCTAGTGTTAATCTTCAATAGCACAAATCTATTTGAATTCATTCACCCCGCATGCCATACCTGCAAAGTCCTCCCATACATTATTAATCCGAGACTTTGTGATCAAATGACAGTGTTTTGCCGGGGTAAATCCACTAGTGTCGCATACGGAGAAGAGAAATACAGCGAGGAGAGGAGCGATAGAAAGAGAAAGATACAAGGTTCTCAATGCGGATTTTCAGAAAATAGCAAGAAAAGATAAAAATGCCTTCCTGAACATACAGTGCCAAACAGTTTAGGACAACAGCCAATTGAGGAACACAAGAGCTCTGTATGAGAAAATCAAATATATCAAAGAAAGCTTCTGTGCTAAGATAAGCGTGATAAAGGACAAACAAGGCAGGGACCTCACTGAAGCCTCAGAGATAAAGAAGAGGTGGCAGGAATACACAGAAGAACTGTAAAAGAAGGACCCGGATATGCAAACCCAACATAAGATGGTTGTGATTACTGATCTCGAGCCGGGCATCCTGAAGAGTGATGTTCAATGGGCCTTAGCCAGCCATGCTAAGAATAAAGCTAGCGGAATTGATGGCATTCCAGCTGAGTTGCTTCAAAACCTCAACCATGACGACGCTGTTAACGTTATGTATACATTATGTCAGCAAAATTTGAGAACCCTGCAGTGGCCACAGGATTGGAGGAGGTCAGTTTGCATCCCCATTCCAAAGAAAGGCAGTGCCAAAGATTGTTCCAACTACCGCACGATCGCGCTATTTCGCATGCTAGCAAGGTGATGTTGAAAATCCTCCAAGGTAGGCTCCAGCAGTATGTGGATCGGGAGCTTCCGGACGTGCAAGCCAGGTTTCGCAAGGGCAGAGGAGCTGGAGACCAGAATGCCAAGCTTCGCTGGGTCATGGAAAACAGCAAGAGAGTTCCAGAAACCCATCTACTTCTGCTTTATTGATTATGCGAAAGCGTTTGAATGCGTAGATTAGAGCAGGTTGTGGCAAGCTCTCCAAGAGATGGGAGTTCCAATTAACCTGATCTGTCTCCTCAAGAACATGTATGAAGGGCAAGAGGCCACAGTCAGAACTGGGCATGGTCTTACTGATTGGTTTCCGATTGAGAAAGGAGTGAGACAAGGATCCATACTGGCCCTGTCTATTTAACCTGTATGCTGAGTGCATCATGAGGAAGGCCGGTCTGGACGAGTCGTCAGCTGGAATGAAGATTCCTGGAAAACGTATCAACAACCTCAGATATGCGGACGATACCACTTTAATGGCAGAAAGTGAAGTGGAACTCAAGAGACTTCTGATGCGCCTACAAGAAGAGAGTGAGGAGGCTGGGCTTAAACTGAACATTAAAAAGACAAAGATCATGGCGTCTTACCCTATCAAGTCCTGGAGCATCAATGGACAAGAAGTGGAAGCTGTGACAGATTTTCTGTTCTTGGGCTCCACGATTACCTCGGAAGGAGACTGCAGCCATGAAATTAGGAGACGCCTGCTTCTCGGAAAAAGAGCAATGGTTAGCCTTGACCGCCTAGTAAAGAGCAGAGACATTAGTCTGCCAACCAAGATCCATATAACTCATGCCATGGTCTTTCCAGTTGTGATGTATGAATGCGATAGTTGGACTGTGAAGAAGGCTGACCGCCGAAGAATTTACGCGTTTGAATTGTGGTGCTGGCGGAGACTCTTGAGAGTTCCTTGGACGGCCAGAAGATCAAATTATTCGATATTGTCGACCATAAACCCTGACTGCTCATCGGAGGGTCAAATTCTGAAGTTAAAGCTCAGCTACTTTAGTCATCTGATGAGAAGAGAGGAGTCGCTGGAGAAAGATTTGATGTTGGGAAAGGTTGAGGGTCACCGGAGAAGGGGTAGGCAGCGAACGCGATGGTTAGATGGCATCCTCGAGGCGCTGCAGATGAAGTTATGTGATGTTAGGAAGATAGTGAGAGACCGGAAAGCGTGCGTGATATGGTCCATAGGGTCACGAAGAGTCGGACACGACTGAACGACTGAACTGAACTGTCATGAGTATTCTCACATTCGAGTCAGGGCTCTCACCGAAATTCTAATTGCAATCCGCCTAGCCAGCCAGCTGCAGAGCCTGGGTCCTTCAGCTATCTCTCGACAACGCGGCCGTCGCTATTCTTTGGGCAAAGCTCGGAGAGTTTTTTGACTTAGGACCCAGAGCCAATCTTTATGGCAGATGTCCAAGACAATTAAAACAGCATCCGCCTCAGTCACCGTGGCTTTGGTGGGGCCATATGCCCGGACATATGCCAGAAACAATCGCGCTTGACAGGACTGCCAATAAAGACGTTTCAATCAACTGCTATGTTCTCTATTTCGTGTTCGGTCTGGAAAACAGAATAACCCAGGCAGCACAAGGCAGTGTTCTCAATATTGGTAATGTGCAGGTAAACGATGGTCCTACAGAGGCCAAATTTGCCGTTGCTCATCCAACATTGGTTAAGCCAGCGCACAACACATCAATGATGAACCAAGGTTCACGCGCTCCACCAATGTTATTAATACCGTACTGAAACATTGCCGATATTGGACTTTATCCCATGCTTCCAAGATATTGGTGCAGCCGTGTTTAGAACCTGGCTATATTGGACACATTTGCCTTGCGTTCTCCCAATATTGGACGTGCCACCTCTAAGAATTGGCTACATTGAACCAATTTGTACTGTGTGTTCCCATTATAGGCCATGCCGGTTTTTAAATTGTCTATATTTGACTACTTTCTCCCGTCTTATTCCCATATATGCCAAGCCGTTCTAGAAAACCAGCGACAATGGACCACGTTGTCCCTCGATGTCCCGATATTGCTCGCGCCATGCTGAGCGCTGAGGCCTGGCTATATTTAATTACAAAATAATATTTAGTGTGATTATTCAAGTGAATACAGGGGTCGATATTCGTATATTTTAATACACGCATACTTGAAAAAATTCGGTAAACTTTCTCAGCAAGCATGTCAGCTATTTTTTAGGATATATATATATATATATATATATATATATATATCACACAAACAGCTCCAAATATTCGATATATATATATATAGATATATATATATATACATCGAATACTTGGAGCTGTTTGTGATTTTCGCCTTAAAGTAGTGGCAACAAGAGGTTATATATGATTAAATAACACCGTAATCAAGGATACGCATTTTTATATTATTGCGCGCATGCTAGAAGCCATTTATAGGTATTTGCACAGAAACCATTTCAATTGAATTATATTTAACGCATTCAGAGCATGGCTACTGCAGCCGAATTTCGCGTTTTCCCGTCCAGTCATTTGATGTACAACTGGTATTCACATGCCACGTTAATATATTGACACTTTGGTTACTGAGCATGGCACGTGAGTCCTCGTTATACCGAACAGCTAAGGAAGGATGCTGAAGGAAAACATGGCACGATTAATGTCTCAGTCTTGCGTAGTGGTAGCCGTTTTGGTTGAAATGACAGTTTTTGCATATACAAGCCTATTCCTTCGGGCTTCATGAAATATAAAATGGTCTGCAAACTGACGCACCTAGTGGTCCATATGCATCTGTACTGCTTACCACTAATAAAACAATTGACTTTTGTAACATCGTGCTGTTCAAGCAGCACAAATCAACACTCGGTGGGTTAGCATTTAGCTCTCTCTTTTGCCTAAGTTGCACAAGGAGTTCCACTGGAGCTATTCATGAAACACGCATAGCATGGCTGAAGAAGTCGAATTTCGCGTTTTCTCGTCCGCTCATTCCATATACAACTGGTATTGTCATACCACGTTAATATATTGACACTTTGGTTCCTGAGCCCTGCGCGCGAGTCCTCGTTACACCGAGTAGCTAAGGAACGATGTTGAAAAACATGGGACGATGAAGATCTGTTTCTTACGTAGTGGTGGCCAGTGAGGTTGGAATGACAATTTCGGCATATAAAAGCCATTGCCCCGGACTTCATGAAGTATAAAATGGGCCGTAAGCTGATGTGCCTAGTGGTTCATATGCATCTGTATTGCTTATCACGAATAAACGAATTAACTCTTGCAACATCGTACTGGTAAATCAATACATATCAGCACTAAGCGGGTTGGAAGCGGCTTAATTAGCGCTCTAATTTGTACAAATTGCACAAGGAGGTTAACTGCAGCCATTTATGGAACACGCCTATAAGTCACGTGAATGGCAATGTGAGTCGCCCCATGCACGTGATAAAATCCATATGTAGCGTCATGTAACAACGCATATTCCTGCGTTCTTTGACGAGATATTTAGTCCTCGCCTGCCGATGTGTATGTGGTAAGCTTTTGTTTTCTGCGTAATTAATTCCAGTCTTGCGGAGTTTTTATCGACTTGCACTGGCAGAGGCCTTTTGCATTTTAGTAGTGTGTTCCGGCTTGTAAATGTTGTATTTATTAAATAAAATGCACCAGGAGCAGTTATTTGCAGCATTTGTGATCATTTTTGTTCGTTTTGGTTGTTTCCTGCATGAAGCTGTAATATAGTTGGACTCACTTCCTAGTACAACGCGTCACGTTATTTAGATGTAGATTAGTGACGCATGTAGGGTCAACATAGTAATAAAATTCGGCTGACCTCCCAAATATCTTGCTTAAACAAATTAATGGTTTCTTGGATCTGAGAGAAATGAGTGCATTGACTACAGGTGTTGGTTGAATGTGTGCCATCCTAGTTTAACAAAAATCCCACATCCGAGTGCATTATTACTTTAAGTGTTTTAGACCTGTTCTTTTCTCTGAGTAGCCTTTTTATTCCACCATGAAATAACAAGCCATAACACACTGCCCCACATTTAACAGTGCTTAGAGCTGCTTTGGAGAAATAAGTAACATAGTTGAAAAGTGGTAGGAGCAAGATGTTATATAAATAAGACTAAAACACACAGGAAGGCAAATATTTGTGTGAGAGCGTGAGATCCGCGGCTGGCGGAGCGAATGAGACAACGAATGGACACTAAGAAGAAATGAAAGAGAGCAGTGGTAGCTTGAAAGGGGAGGTGAGAGGTATAGTAAAATTAATATTACAATAAATATATGAGCTCGCGACACGCGCACGCGATGTGTTCAGCCAGCGCGCTCATAGCTCGGAACAAGGGGGGGGGGGGGGGGGCGCACTCCGCGCCCGAAGTGTTGCCACTGACTGAACAATCGCTTAAATTCCATCTCCTGGTCGTCCACGCCGCCTGTAGGTTTCTATCCTATGCGCCGCGAGGTGCAATTTGTTCTTTGTGGTTTTATACCTCTGTCACACTAGCATATTTAATGTCATTCGAATCGAATGTCGTTCCGTTTATTTCGGTGCTGCATACTAAAATATGTCATTCGCAAATGTTGACAATTATGATAAAGTGTAAAATAATACTGCGCTTAAAGGACATCAGTACGCACAAAAGGCGTTTGAAATGACTGCGTCGTATTATAAATTTGAATAAATATTTATGTACGATAGTAAAGTGAAAACATTACTTCTGGCTGTGCTTTAGCACCTTAGCCATAAATATCCAAGCCAAGTATTGAGCCATCCCCAAATGCGATAAACCCGCCGGGGTGGCGCAGTGGTTACGGTGCTCGACTACTGTTCCCAAGGATGCGGGATCGAATCCCGGCTTCGGCGGCCGCTTTCCAGTGGAGCCGAAAAGCCAGGCACCCGTGTGCTGTGCGATGTCACTGCACGTTAAAGAACCCCAGGTGGTCGAAATTTCCGGAGCCCTCCACTGCGGCGTCTCTCATAGCCTGAGTCGCTACGGGACGTTAAACCCCACAAAACAAACAAGCAAATTCGATAAATGTAAACAAGCAGTGTGGCTGAACACAGCAGAACGCGTATACAGTGTGGAGAAGCACGCAGACACGTAAAGCATGCAATTGACGTCCAACCTGTTAGGAACTCAGTCACAACTTTAAATAGTTCTGAGATAAATGCACGGGGAGAAGCCGCCACCAAGGAACACAGAACGTAAAAGTATCGTGAGTCGCTGGCATGACTGGACCACTGCTGTAGCCGAGAGTAATTCCGTTCCACGAGAGCCTGGGTTGCGAATAATTTTACACCTAAATTAACAGTTTTTAAAACAAAATTTTGGAAATATAATGTTTAACTTTCACGGTGCGCACAATATTTTGTTGCGTTGCTTGTTTCTGCTGCATGTCTGACGTGGAGAGTGCACATTCGGTTCACGATCGAATACAAATCAGTTTCTCTAACTCATTCCACGAAGAATGTCATTCGAACCTTATGACAATAAATTTTCTCGTGTAGCAGGTTAATATTGATGTTAGATAAATAGAGAAGAAAGAAAAAGATGAGGGAGAGAAAGACGTGCGCGGCAGCAGCCGTCGTCCACCACCGAAGCGGTGGCCGGTGCAATGACAGCCTGCAACAGATAAAAATTCGGTGGCAGGCTAGCCCCCACCGCAAGCGGCGGTGACCTACCTATCCCAGCTAGATGCTAATGTCATTCGATTCGAATGACATTAAATTTGCTCATGTGGCAGGGGTATTACATGCTTACCCCTTCGAACCTGTTTTCTTCTCGCTCGACTGCACGCCGCAGGTACAGTCGCCCTCTGTCTATCTTTGGGAGGGAGAATAGGCCTTTGCGAGTTCTTGGTCCGGGTTGATCTCCCGACGGGCTTCCCTGTTTGCATAGCCGCTTCACCCCCCCCCCCCCCCCTGCTCCTCTTGCGTTGATGGCTCTCCTCATAACCGTGTGCGTGGCATGGAGAGCTCGGGAAGCTATCCGGCGCGTCGGGATTCACGTCTGCTCGGTGCTCGGCAGTGCTCGCTGCTGCAAAGCCCAAGATCCGGTTTCTTTTTCAGTGGCTGCGGTGCTAGAAAGAAAGGGAAATGTGCTTGTCCATCTAAACACAGAGGCATAGTGCTCTAGAATTGAGAAGTTTGCAGTCTTCAGCGCGCAGCAATGGGAGCGAGGTGCTCGCCGGAGCGATGAAAAGCGTACGTGGCACTGTCAGTCACAGGAGCGCATCAGAAGTGCACGCGCCGCAGAGGAAATGCTCGGGGTGTCTGCTTCTGCGGCTCGTGTCCTGCGTTATTTTCGTTGCATCGCATTGCTTCTCTGTCGTACTATGATATGCTGTTGATGGTTGGTCAAGCAGGATAACACGTGTCTGCAGATAGCGCAGTCACAGTTCCAGTGCGTTTCCTTTGGCTCCTGGGCCCTCACCCACTGAACGCTCTCTCTTTCATGTTTTTTGCTCACTGCGCACCCTTTTCCGATTGATAAGCTTGACTGCTTGGCTCACGAGAGAAGGTTCAAGAACGTCGAAGCTACATTGAATGACCTTCCTTCAGATGATCATAAGTAAGTCACTATAGGCACAGTTCTAGGTCGCAGCTTATGTTGCAGTATATCTGGCTTGAAAGTTCAAGCACCAATCAAAATGCAGTATTTGTTCTGCGCATTTAGTTTTGAAAAAATAATGTGCGCAGAAAAAGAAAATGAGTTCATCTCAAACTTTGACCACCGTCTGTGGAGCTTGCAAAGCTTATAAACACGCTGGAAGATGAGTCACATTTTGTTTTAGTTCAAGAATTATGATTAATGCAAGCGCGCATCCGTTATTTTTCCACGTTTTTGCAAAACCCAGATTATCCCGAGCCTGGATACTACCCATGATATAGAAATGACACTTCCCATTGTGAAGTTCTATGTTCAGATGCGATTCGATTTTTATGCGGTCACTAAACCTACAGCAGAGCTCTAAAACAGCATATAAAGCACCTGAAGGTGGTGCAAATAATCGGGTTTGAGGGCTCTATTTAATGACTTTCTCAGCCTCCTGTATGCTTTCAAATTTAGCAGCTTTATTCGTTCACGCACTCGTATTTCAGTGACATTTTCATATCAGTAGAATTTCATATGTTGCTACAGCTATCTATTTATATTCGCTTATGTCGCGAATTGTTTACCCTGCTGGTTTTTGAAGTCGTCCGTTGTGTGGTTTCGTGCATTTGTATGAGCTCTCGCTTATATGTTTTCTATTTGTTTATACAACTGCTTGTTCATATGTATCCACCCAAATTCAAATAAGTATTCAACAACCTCTGACATGATTTCTGTCTCTAAGAAATCTTTAAAAATCTCTTTTTACATGTGGCTCAAAGAAATAAAGTACGCTAGCCTAGCCTAAAACACTCTCCTTTGGGTTTTCAAAACTTCCACGCGAGCGTCGATTGGGGACCGCATTGTAGCCCGAATAAACCGTTGCATCCAATAATAAAAATCTATGTGGTCATAAATATACATTAGACATTCTTCATTGGACCTCCCGTTAACGTTTGAGAAATAAAGTACCGAATACCTTCAGGAAATGTCTTACTGTTGATTGTCGTTTCATCGGCAATCTGTATCTGACTCTACACCGAAGTCTTAAACACAAGCAGTCTTAAACACAATCCCGCATAGTCATGGCATGTCCTTGGATTCCTGGCAGAAATTATGATATCACAGTGTTTGTCAACACCTGATTCTCCCCAAGCCATTTCTGCGGGAGAAGAGAGGCCTCGGATGTATGTGTCTCACCGCTTATACATAGAGAATTAGTTCACTTATTCATGCACAGAATCGGTTTAATACAATTGGCCAAGCGCGCCTTCGGAGTCCGAAGAACTAGCGGCGACTGAGGCAGTTCATTCAGCTGTCTGCTCAGTGCTCATGCGCTCCTCCTGCACATAGCGCCCTCTCTCCTGTCATCGCTGAAACGACCAGGTCACCGGCCGCAGACGGCACACTTCTCAATTCCAGAACACTATGACAGAGGCACTCACTCTTGGCTCCCTGAATCCATCCTTTACAGATGCCTTTTTGACGGGGAAGACGTTCGTGCAGTGCTTCTGGCCGACTGCCCCTTTTTGTAATTCGAAAGTTAAGTAGTTTTCGTTGTTTGTGTTAATGAACGCATTCCTGTGTCGTCAGTCTATCCTCCACAAGCTTTACCACGATTCAACTCAGCCTTTTTGGAGCTGTTCGTAGACTGTGGAAGCGAAAAGCCTCATTTGACACGTTGTCGGAGCAGTAGCGCACTTCAAAAGCTTTGCCTGGAAGATGTGAGTAACCTCGGCTTTTCATCTCGTCATAGGTTTTGAAAATACTATAGTATATTGGACACTGTATCTTTTTCGGCAAGAATAGAGAATGGAAATGCAGGGACGAGTTCTTGATAACGTTTTGAGAAATGTCAAGCTTAACATGTGCGCAAAGCAGCGCTGAACGAATGGTGAGAATTTGAATTTTCGGCTTTGGTAAGACTGACCTTCCGAATACGGACTGTCTCTGTCATGTCGTCTGCCATCGGTGGCGTCGGGGAGCACGTCGGTAATATTCTGTATTGTCATTTCCAATGAACCGTAACTATATGTGGTACACAAATAGACACACCATTCAGTGTGCTGTACCACGGCCTGTCTCGAGGGAAAGCGCGCTTCTCACTTCTTACGGCCTCACCAATGAGGTCTGTTTCGACCTGCCGCCGCATCTCTGTGGGGTCGCCACCGCCCCACTGCTGTGCCTCTGCTACCGCCGTTCACGCGCAAAGGAAACGCACTCGCTCTTCGTTCAGCCCGCGTCAGATGCAACCGGCAGGTCCTGACATTTCCCCCCTTTGGTTTATACAAAGATGCCATAATCAGCATCTACGATATATCATGCACGAGGAATAAAATATAGCCAACATCGCTCACGTGCGTATGTGCCTTCGTCAGTGCGGCTAAGCATGGTCGAATGAAGCTGTTACACTTCAACGTTTTTTTATCCTAAATTTTGTATAGAAATAAATTTATCAGTCTATGCAGTGTTCCTTTGAAATCCGTAAGCAGGTGTAGCGCGACCTGACGTGAGTATGGCAAACTGTTGGGTGGAGATTCTGTCAACCGCTTCTGTTTTTGTTTAAAGCAAAAGAGGCACGGGCCAAAATTCATGGCGCATCTCAGATTCAGAGTATAGGAACAAAATTTACGCATGTAGTTAAAATTGCTGTTGTCTAGTGGAGTGGGCTGTTCTAGCTTCGTTATTTTTACGCTTCCTTGTTCTCTTGGTATTTTTACTTGCCTGTTGTGCCTGATTCAAGTTGTGAATTCATTATAATCGATTTTCTCCCTTTTAGGTATTTTAAACCTTGATTGTGCCTTGACTGTCAATTACAACTAATACTGATCCCCTCGCTATATCATCCGTAATCATGTAATAATTATATGTGTGATATTATCTGTGTTATTCGATTGCTGTATGTAACACTCTAAACCATGTATTATTGTGTATGCTTTTATGCTTTAGTATTTCCGCGAAACCTTCAAAAGAGTGTTGTTTTTTAACAGCCGCTGGCATACAGGCTTATCACTCTGATTCTGTACCGCGTATCAGTTCCGTAATCTTTGTCTGTTACTGCTCGATGTCGCGAGTCACACCTTTATCAGTTTTATTGTAGCGCAAGACGCACCGAGATCTGTCTCGAAGGTTCCGGCTACTCGGGTGTCTTTCCACAATGTTCCAGCCCGTGCTGGTAGCTGTTTGCGACGTTATCTAGATTGTTCTGTGCAGCCTTTAAATTGAGCGTTGCCGAGTGTGACGAGCATTCTTTGTTCGACGATCGACGAGCACGTTTGTTTCTATCGCCGCCGCCGAGTTGCTTAGTTCTTTTGCGGGCGCAAGTCAGCCCAAATAAACAGTTTCTTTAGTGTAGTCGTCGACCCTTCAATTGTGTCGTCGACCTCGTCACCACTACGTGACAGTATAATATGTTCACAGCCCTTCCTGTTACAATCTCTGATGGGATTCACAGTATCAAATAAAAAAAAAATCAGTCGATTGAAAGACAAAACATGTATATGTAGTATCGCGACTGACGCACGTGTATAACAGACGCAGTCAATTTAATACACAGATAAACAACTTTTAATCAAGGGAATAGGCATGAAAAGTTGTGCATAATTGAAAGGAGCGGCAAACAACATTGTACTACATCTTCCTGGACCTTTTGTTCATTAAGGAAGCTGGCCTGCAATTTCTTTCTGTCACTTTCTTGGCATAATTGAAAGGATTCTGGTAAATGTTTCAGATATCAAAGACGCGAACCTTATAGCATGGCTGTATAATTCCTAACGGACAGCTCAGCAATGGCGAATTCTCAATTGTGTTGCTTGGATCAGGATTTGAAGTACTTTGAGAACATTTGCGTGTGATAGGTGCACGAGGGTTTTTTGTTCAAGAAAACCTTGTCCAATAGGGCAATAAACTCTGGTTTCGGATTATGCAGTTCACTAGAATTCTTGTCCTCGTAGAAGAGTGTACATGGGGCTGCTTCTTTCGCTAGTTACAAGATAGTGCAAGCGTCACACCCGAAGTCACCGATTAACTTATCAATTGTAGTCATCGACGTAAGCTAAACCTGAATATGTGACAGTGGGTAATGGGATGACAGGAGATGTCACCACAATTCCTTCTTTTTTCGGTTACTGATCGCGGCCAAGCTAATTGATTACTTCGGCATCGACGAAAGCTGCCTTGATTTTGCTCCAAGATGAAACGTCCGTCTTGACAACGTGGTCAAGTGCCGCTGTTACGGCCCTCGCGTCTAGCATCTCGTTCTCTCCGCACATTAGCCTTACATTCCCTAAGAGAGCCTCAATGGGGTCGCTTTTGAGTTTCCTGGTGAGGACGGACCGACACCATTCCCCAGGAGGTATTCTAAAGCTTGTACAGTAGACTCGTGATGAACAGAATTCGAGAAAATATTGCGAGAAGACCACGCGATCCTCGCCGAAGGCTTTCAGGTTACACCTTCAGCACCGGCTTCTTTGGCGACAGGCACCTAAAACAGCTCTGCTGAGTTAGACCTGTCGCCCACACACCAATAAGAAGGCAACTATTGTGGCAAGAGACCAAGGTAGCATAGATGTGATCGGCCCGTTACTGGAAATTGCACTCCTGGTTGTGTAGGCGCCAGTAAGAACTAGGAGTGTTATTTGGCATAGGTTGCTGGAATGATTCATCTAACGGACATTTGAGGAGCCTGTTCAGGGCTCGGAAGCAGTCGAAGGCAGCTGGCATGGTTGAAAACCACCCACATATCTGTTTTTTTGCCTCCTCATATTTCATACTGCGTCATTCATTATTTACCATATAAAAACGCATTGCTTGTCAAGAACAAGGAAAGTAACAAGCATCTGCAGTGAAATGACATGCTAGTTACAATAGACGCACCAGGCATGTCCTTCCAATACACCAGCCACAAATACTAGAATGCTAACACCAGCACGGACACACCAGAACACACACAAGGCCTGGCACACCAGAACCACGTGGAAACATCACCATATAAGCACACTAGGCCCGGCACACCAGAACTGTGTCTGAAACATACAAGAATAAACACACCAGAACTCGTGCCTGAAGTTCCACTCTGGTGGAAACACTAAACCTGGCTGGTGGATTTTTCGATAGGGCGTGGTACCTACTTATTTGCCGCGCGTTATTGCAGAGATCCTGTGTTCATGTTTTACGTAGCGTATGCTCGCGACCGCGTAGCATGCCCTTACCGAGTGCTTCAAGCGGGCACTAACGGACATGTTATGTATGTATGTATCACGTGAACGCCATGACATGGACTTCCCGTTGTATTTGTGACCTTCCCCTAGAATTAAAAGGATGAAATAACGGGTTATTCACCATTTTTTCCTGCTCTTTGGAAAACACTCCGCCTTACATTTGGACATGCTGGTCCCAAATGCCCCATAATCACCTACGCACGTGACGCCATTTCTCAAGCGAGTGATACACGCCAAGTAGCCCGTATTTAGCTCCTCGCCTCTCGGACTTCATAGAAGTGTGCTTACGATATATGCCATCGTCATGTATCCTATGATCTTGCTCCCTGTTACTTCTATGGTCTCCGGGACGCTGCATTGGCCGCTCGGTGAAACTTTTGTGCCCCTTACCGTGTGGTGTGCCAATTCATCGATGTGACGCATGAACTTGCCCCTCTTCTGCCCGCGGTCTCCTCCTCTCTTAACACTGCTGACATTGTACAGGCTTCTCAACTGAAGCCATACCAACTCATGTCTTCTTTACCATTATACTGCCGGGATGGCGCTTACACCGGGGGAATCATGGTACGAAAATATGAAGATGAAGTCTTCCTTCTTAGCCTCGCCGATGTGAAAAAGCAGATAGATGATAATGAAGTGGGAATATTTCCGTGATGCAGCTGGCTGCTATGAGAGTTACTGCTATGTTCTAAATAGGGTGTGAATACCAAGTCTCCAAGCAACAAATTCATGTCTGACAAACGTGTCCATCAGTTCTTGTGCAGCTGAAACGGGTGGACCAGCAAAGGAAATTTTGCTTTGGCTCATCGCAAAATATCTAAAAACATGGCCTTTTACGTCAGAAACCTGTGCAATAAAGTCACAAAAAACTGATTAAGTTTGTGTCGGTTAATCTAAACTGCAGTCAATGCTCTTGGGATTGGTCCATAATTCAAGAACGAGCATTCCCACAAAAACTAAAAAAGGAATAAAATATTTTCTGCACCTTCTTCGGGTCTGATACTAGGCTGTGATTGCCTGCGCAATGAATGGAAGCGAACAAAAGGCTTTGCAGGATTTTGTAATTTAGTGTCTCTACCGTTTTATTAAACTCCTTCCTTGTGTGATCTCGAAATACGTCCAACTCCACTCGAATACTTCCAAATTAAAACTCTTTATGGCTATGATGATAAATCATGACCAGCGCCTAAGGGCTCATCTATCAAGTAGAAAAAATGAATTGACACTTAATTTCAGGCATTTTTATTAAGCAGAATCATTTGCATGCTTTTTTATTGAATTAAACTGTAGCGTATCGCTTCTGCTCTGGAGGCTGAAAAGCTGTTGCATATTCAACAATTTAATTTGCGATATCGGGCAGTTACGCCTACACCTGCCTCTCGTTTTTCCATCACGATATTATAAAAAACAGCATTTGATAAAAGATGCTTTTTCACAGGCCGCCCTAAAATATCCGCACACAATATTTCTAAAGGACGGTCCATAATGCGCATTGATGTCTCATCGCATCTTTTTGTGGTTTTCTTGATATTTCAGTGAATATTGCTTAGCGTTGACGCCCGCGTGTTCATGAAAAAATATCAGCCCTGCAATGTTAAAGTGTGCGCAACTAACACCATAATCTATCCGCAGCTAGTGATGTGTCAAAAATGGTGAATGAACAGATTATTTAGGGGAATAATTTATTTTCCTTTGTCATCCCCCTAATGTTGCCGCCTCTATGCCATCGCTTTATTTGATGCAGATGGCTTTAAGCTACAGACCGATATGAAGCCCTTCTTCACCGCACATGTCAGCTGGGGTATATACCTAGCGGAATAGTCAGTCAATATTTTTCCTGCTTGTGACAGAGTCGAGCCACGACAGCGGCTTCGCACTCGTGCAGTTCAAGCCCGCTGTGTAGTCGACGCAATGCATTGAACGAGCTAGCAAGACTTGGACGCTGGCGACGGATTTAGGCGGCACACTACGTGAGTACCGTATTTTTAAGCGCATCACTTGCGATTTGCGTGCAAATATACGGACCGGCCCCATGCTCCTATTCGAGCCGCAAGGCGCGCTTGATGATTTTGGCGTTGGAGCCCTGGCTTACAATTAATATATTCTAAACAAGCTTCACCGAGAACGCAACTATAGATAGAGAAAAATGGTTACTGAAGATGTGGAGTGTTTCGTTTGCCCATGCTGGCATCTGCGATCGTCCAGTCAACTTTCTTAGGGCACTGAAATTACAATTTTTATCGACGGGTGTTTGAATCCTAGACCACGGGTATAGAGGCACATAACTGATACCATTAAGACGTAGTCGGCGTGCGGCTTTAACGCTTTCCGAAGTGGTATTCTAGATTATTCATGTCGAAATATTCAGCCTCTCGCGTGTACTTCTGCGTTTAAAATGAGCCTCTTCGCTTTTATGTTCCATATCTCAGAACTGCTCCGGTTGAATTGCGTTGGCGAAAACAGAGACAGGTCTTTACTTTGATATATGCCAACTTGTACCGAAATTTTACTGGATGCGGTTATTTCTAAGTTGATACATCAGGGCCTTATCTGCGACGCTGGGTTCCCAAAAGAAATGCGTCCCATTCAGATATGCGTGTTGAGTATCGTCCCTCTTATGTGCTTTTGACGCAAATTAGAACGCGATTTATTCTTCCTTTTCATTGCCATATTTACGATCCCACATTCTCAAGGGGTGTTACCTGTCATGATGCTCAACAATTGCGAAGCCATGTGATGCACTTGCCATCCAAGTGAAAGTGGCTGGCAAGAAGGTTGTATAAAAAGGCAGCCAGTCATCCTGACAGAGAGATAGGTGTAGCGAATGCCTGTCCGATCACCTCGTTCAGTTGTTCAGCAGCGTATGATGTATGACGAAATGATGTAGCCATGTAATTCAAAGCAACCTTCAATAATAAATCAGTGATCTCTTCAGCAATCATTCATAGCGATAAGGGATACCCAATAATTGAGAAAGCTTAAGCTTAGGCTTTATGATTACGCGTGATGGATGGATGGATGGAATATAGGAGCGTCCCCTTTGAAACGGGGTGGTAGCAGTAGCTATCACGCTCATTTTTCTCCCTATATCTTAGTATTTGATTTAGATTGGTTAACTAAACCGTCATTCTAGTTATTAAATTTTTTTTCTACTATAATAACGTTATGTCACTTCACTGCTTTTAAGCCACCAATCTTTCAGTCGTTTTTTGCTAGTTTCCACCGCCGGTTTATTCACCCGCCCACTTGTATCACTAAACCCCAGAGCTTCAAGAACACTGATTGCGCCTGCATCAACTTCCAGATGGATACCATTACATTCGAGTATAATATGGTCAATTGATGCTCTGCGTACGCATTGCCGCCTTGTGGTTATCGGATGATAATTTGATTATACGTGATTGTTTGCGGACGTATAGACGAGGTTTATGCTTCTGCTGGGTATCTATGCATTTACCCACAGACTTAGCTAGACGTCATTCATATTGTCGACAGCTTCGTGGCGACGCAGACATTTAGGGTCGGGATCTTTTGCTTAGCGGACCACATTTGTCCTGCGTTGGCGATCTTCAAATGCTCGCTGACGTTAGAACTCAGCCTTTTCCGCACACTCACGGCGCTCCGCGTGCGCTTTTATTACTCGTAGCTCGGCCTCCTGGCTTCATTTGAACTGTCCAGGTGCCTCATTACGAGCTTTATCTACAGCTTGTTAATCTGCCTTGTGAAATCTTTCTTGTCGGTAAGCGCGACCACCACAAGATTTCCGCGAAGGTGCATCACGATAGCACACATCCCCAAACCACCACACTATTCATCCAATCTGCTACAATTCCATACGTTGTGTCCGCACTCGAACCTTCCAGAGGGTACAGGTGGCCAAAAATTAATACGGAACACGCGAGCGGCTCGCCGAAATTAAAAAAAACTGCATGTCATTGTCTACTATGAGATGTGCAGCAACGAGACATGTATTCAGTAATACTTTGAAAATATATTAAATATGGGCTTGTTAATGTCTATTCAATATTAGAAATCTAGTTTTAAATGTGTCAAAAATATTTTATATGAAATTATACCTGGAGCATATTTCAAATATTTGAAACGTACATATGCATATTTAGCATGCAGTGGAAAAGAAAAGGTAAATGTTATTCGCACTTGTGGCGTCTGACAGCATGCATTAGCCATAGAATGGCCCTTCGGTTTAAATGAATGGTATCTCCTGAAGAAAAACTGCAGAAGTTTCTGGGCAATCTAAGCGAGAAGTGGCAGCTTGTTTATTTAGCTAGTGGGACATAAGCTTCCAGAGGGTACTTCAAAGGAGAGCTCAGCATATGCGCTTCTTCAGATTCTGTGCCCCGTCAAAAATAAGACTTAACGCACATCTTCATGACTGAGAATTCAACATCGGAGTGCTTGCATTTGCAAAAGCGGGGCAAGAAGGCAGCCTGCGACAAATTGAGTAGTGTGCTGTTGCATGTGCCTCCTGGCAAACGCTTCGTGCACACGCTAAATGCGGGACAGCGCCAGCCGCTACGGGACGCCATGTTTGATCGGGTACCGGAATCTTTAGATGGCGCCGAATGAATAAATGCTGTTTACCCTTTACTGGAGGCTACATTTAGCGAACAACCGCAGTTCTGTAGCGTTGTAAGTCTACACAATATGAAGTACTGACCTGATGTAAATTTTCACTGGAATCGTGCGCTCAGGCAGCTGCAAAGATGGAAGATAACGTAATGATATAGGTTTTTAAACACCGAACTGTCGGTACCTAATTGGTGTTACTTATTGGCAAAATATGACTAGTACAATTTCTATAATGTGGCAGAGAAAAGAAATTAATAGTGCTTTCGCAAATGTTAAAATGGTGTTCAGCGTAAGCTTCGTACCATAGTCACAGTGCGTAGAACCTGAAAAAGATCGTGAGCGAAGCAGGCATGAAGTTTCCTTTTTCTTCCAGGAATAAGTGAGGAGGTTTGAGCAAGTCAAACAAGAAATTAGAAAGGCAGAAAGAACCACCGAAAAAAAAATTGTCAACTGTTGTTGCGTACAAGATTTCGCTGTCATGCGGAAGATTTTACATCGAGAAAAATGAACAGTGCTTGAAGGAGCGACTGCGTGAGGAAGCGAAGGATATAGAAAACGACTCAACCCGAAATTAGTCATTCACTCCACCGATTGCAAGGACTGTGAGGCGTTTTTAAGCCATTCGACATTCATCACCAAACGTAAAGACCTGACCTCACGCCTCATTTAAGAGGTATTTCACATTAACGAATTTGGTGTCACATGTATCACTCAACCTTATGTGGCTCTATACTAACAAGAGCTTACCTATCTCATTCAGGGATGGTTCTGATTGCTCCAATTTGTATCTCGGGACCATGATTATATCCCAATTGATTTTTCTTCTGCGCTTTGGTTATCTGCTTTATATTGCTCTTTGTGCCGCCATAAACTCTTTGGTTTTTAGTCAGCGCATGTTTCTGTCTGGCTTTTCCACTCGTGCTGTGGGTTAGCGCTGTTTTTTCATTTCGTTCAACATGAACCAACCAGCCCGACAAAGCCACGTTCTTGAAGTATTAGAATGCAGTGATGTGATGTCGGCTGGGATTCATCAATGATGTAAATATGATATCTAGTTCCGCCATTTTAATAGTCATTGATCTTAGAGGACGGGTAATGCTGTTTCCTTAGGACATCTTGCGTGTGATTAGCGTTTTCGTGAATATTCTCCGATCTTGAGCAAGTTCACTTGAATCTGACGGTCTCTGAGTAGGAGACTGAAGTTTTGAAGTGGTGGAGAATGCAACTTAAAATAACGATATTGTCTTTCTGAGGGTTTTTCCTAAACATTAATGAGTATGTATACCTTCCTTAAACTCCTATTGTGACATCTAGGAAGTGATTTTTTTCAGATTTTTTTTTCAAGAGTGAATGAATTCTTCCGCACTCCTGTCCATATTACGAATACGATGACTCTCCCTCGATGATTCTCCTGTATTTTCGGAAATATGTAGAACACTGCCGTAGAAGGAGTTTTTGGTAACAGCGCCTTTTGAACTCCTAGTGGTAATTCGCTTTCAACATTTAGTTTAGTGAGTCTGCTGGGATCCCAAATGGGATCGCGTCTCACTTTTTATTAGATATTGCATGTACGGCGACGCCCCCGCCCTCCCCCTTTCCGCCTGTCAGCGTGACTTTCATTCATTCATTCATCCATTTATTAATACTGTCAGCCACAATTAGGGGCTGTAACAGGAGTGGAAAATACAAAACAAAAAATGAGCAATATAGAAGACGATGAAAATCAATAGTCAATCAAAAATTGTCTCTGAATACACACACAAACAAAACAAAAATGAATTACACAGAAATCAGAACAACAGCCATCCTACACAACAGCAATAGAACCTCATCACACTGTGGTAGTGCCATAGATAAATTTTTCTAAATGGCGTACAAATTCAGATAATGATGATGATCGAACAGCAGAATCTGGAAGAGAGTTCCAGTCCTTACAAGTTCGAGGGAAATAACTAAACTTGAAGCAATTATTTTTTATAGCCGGCAATGGAATGAACCTACTATGACGATGCCTTGATGTCTCATTAGTTTTGATCTCAAAGTAGTCTGATTTATTAATTTTTAGATAATTATTCATAATAAGGTAAAGAGTTTTTAGTCTTTCATACCTGGTTCTGCTTTCTAACATTAGTGTTTGGGCTTGTTGGCAGAGGTCTGCTGAAGAATGGGTACGGCGGTATTTATTATATATAAACATTGCAGCGAGCCGCTGAATCCTATCTAGCTTGTGAATGTTAGTTGCTGTGTGAGGGTCCCATACTACTTTGGCATATTCAATAATTGGTCTGACTAGGGTTTTGTAAGCCAGGCACTTTACATCCGGGGTAGCACTGTGCATTGTGCGCCGCAGGTACCATAGTGTTAAAAGCTTTCGAGATGACATTTTCAATGTGGGTATTCCATCGTAGGTCCGATGTAAAAGTTAAGCCTAGGTATTTATACTGATCAACTCCTTCGAGCATGTAACTATTTGTTTGATAATTGAAATTAAGAACATTGTTTTTCCTAGTTACTGACATGAACACAGACTTTTTTAAGTTTAACTCCAACTGCCAGTCGTTACACCAATTGACTTTTCTTTGTAGGTTTATATTTAATTTAATCTGATCATCAATCGTATTTACGCTACTGTACAACACGCAGTCGTCAGCAAACAGTCTTATTGGAACATCAATGCTACTTTGCAAATCATTAATAAAGATGAGAAAGAGGAGTGGGCCTAAAACGGTACCCTGCGGCACACCAGAAGCAACAGGAAGAGTGCTAGATTGAGAACCTCTAACAAATACATACTGTTCACGAGAGGATATATACGCAGGTCCCGAATTAGCCTAAATCTGAAGAAGGAACGCAACAGATTGGTAAGAAAGAAACCCATCAACGAATTAGCGGTGAGGGGGAGGGCAGAAGAGTTCAGGATCTCGCTACAGAATAGGTACTCAGCTCTGAGGATGGCGACATTACCCTAGAAGCAAGGAACAATAATTTCAGGGATATCATTACTGAGTGCGCGGTAGAAATAGGCGGTAGGATAGTTAGAGAGGATACCGGTAAGCTGTCTAAGGAGACGAAAGATTTGATTAAGAAACGCCAGAGTATGAAAGCTTCTAATCCAACAGACCAGATCGAATTGGCCGAGATATCAAAGCTAATCAATAAGCGCAAGGTGGCCGATATAAGGAAGTATAACATGGAGAAAATTGAGCATGCTGTAAAGAACGGGGGAAGCCTCAAAGCGGTAAAGAAGAAATTGGGCATAGGCAAAAACCAGATGTATGCGATAAAGGACAAGGCGGGCAATGTCATCACTAATATGGACAAGATAGTCAGAGTAGCCGAGGAGTTCTATACAGATCTCTACAGTAGCCAAAGTAGTCAGGACCGTAATGAGATTGGCGGTAGGGAAAAACAGTCAGACGTTCCACCAGTGACGAAAGACGAGGTCAAGAAAGCACTAGAAACTATGAAAAGGGGGAAATCAGCTGGAGAGGATCAAATAACTACAGATTTGCTGAAGGACGGGGGGGATATCGTGCTAGAAAAACTGGCCACCCTGTATACGCAGTGCCTGGTGTCATTGACGGTACCGGAACCATGGAAGAATGCAAACATTATCCTCATTCACAAGAAAGGGGACTCTAGGGACCTTAAAAATTACAGACCAATCAGCTTACTGTCTGTTACGTACAAGGTATTTACTAAGGTAATCGCTAATAGAATCAGGACAACCTTAGACTTCAATCAAGCAAAGGATCAAGCAGGGTTTCGGAAACGGTACTCTACTATCGATCATATTCATACCATCAATCAGGTGATAGAAAAATGCTCGGAATATAACCAGCCCTATACATAGCATTCATTGATTACGAAAAAGCATTTGACTCAGTTGAAACATCGGCGGTGATGCAGGCATTGCGAAATCAGGGGGTAGACGAGCCGTACGTGAAAGTACTGGAAGATATATATAGTGGCTGCACAGCAACCATAGTTCTGCATAAAGAAAGTAACAAAATTCCCATAAAGAAAGGTGTTAGGCAAGGAGACACAATCTCCCCAGTACTATTCACGGCGTGTTTAGAGGAAGTATTCAGAGACTTGGAATGGGAGCAGTTAGGGATAAGGGTAGATGGAGAATACCTCAGTAATCTGCGATTTGCTGATGACATTGCCTTGCTAAGCAACTCGGGGGATGAACTGCAAATAATGATTGATGACCTAGACAGAAAAAGTAAAAAGGTAGGCTTGAAAATCAATATGCAGAAGACTAAGATAATGTTCAACAGCCTCGGGAAGGAACAGCAGTTTACATTAGGTAGCGAAATACTGGAAGGAGTAGGCGAATATGTCTACTTAGGACAGGTAGTAACCGCAGATCCGGACCATGAAAAGGAAATAACAAGAAGAATAAGATTGGGATGGAGCGCATTTGGCAAGCACTCGCAGATTATGACTAGCAGCTTACCGGTATCGCTCAAGAGGAAAGTATACAACAGTTGCATCTTGCCTGTACTCACCTATGGGGCTGAAGCGTGGAGGCTAACCAAGAGAGTTCTACATAAGTTGAGGACAACCCAGAGGGCTATGGAACGAAAAATGGTAGGGGTAACATTAAGAGATAGAAAGCGTGCAGAGTGGGTCAGAGAAATAACTCAAGTTACCGATATTCTAGTGGAAATTAAGAAGAAGAAATGGACATGGGCAGGACATGTAGTGCGAAGAGAGGATAACCGATGGTCGCTGAGGGTAACAAACTGGATTCCAAGGGAAGGAAAGCGTAGCAGGGGGCGACAGAAAGTTAGGTGGGCGGATGAGATTAAGAAGTTCGCAGGGGTCAAGTGGATGCAGCTAGCACAGAACCGGGTTAAGTGGAGAAATATGGGAGAGGCCTTCGCCCTGCAGTGGGTATAATCAGGCTGATGATGATGATGATGATGATGATGATGATGATGATGATGATATACGCAGAAAACCACTGTGTGAGTGTTTGATTTTTAAAGACCGCATTAACCTTTATAACAATTTTTGGTGTGAAACTTTATCAAATGCTTTCGCAAAGTCAAGGTATATAATGTCTGTTTGACCACGTGAATTTATTGCTACTGCGAGTTCATGAACTATTTCTATTAGTTGGGTAGTTGTGGACAGTCCCTTTCGGAAGCCATGCTGGCGATAATACAGGATATCATGCTGGTCGAGGTAGTTGATCAGGTGTTTAGATATGATATGTTCAAGCAACTTCGAAACTGTACTAGTGAGCGAGATTGGGCGATAATTGCTAACAGGATTATTTCCGCTTTTATGGACTGGTATAACTTTTGCTCGCTTCCAGTCAGTTAGGAAGCATCCGCTAGTAAAAGAAGACTGAAATATTTTGGTCAAGTATTTAGATACCCATTCAGCGTACCTATATAAAAACTCGTTAGGGATACGATCTGGACCTTGGCTTTTCTTGATGTCAATATGTAGTAGCAGATTTAGAACACCTTGTTCATCAATTTGTAAGTCAGTAATAGGAGGCCTTTCAGTTTCAGCATTAAAATGAGGCAGTACTCCATTATCATGTATGTACACAGATGAAAAATATAAATTAAAATCTTCGGCACGTTTATGGGCGTTCTCCTCGGTCTCAGCATGGTGCAGAACCTTTGACGGATTTCATCATCATCATCATCATCAGCCTGATTATACCCACTGCAGGGCGAAGGCCTCTCCCATATCTCTCCACTTAACCCGGTTCTGTGCTAGCTGCATCCACTTGACCCCTGCGAACTTCTTAATCTCATCCGCCCACCTAACTTTCTGCCGCCCCCTGCTACGCTTTCCTTCCCTTGGAATCCAGTTTGTTACCCTCAGCGACCATCGGTTATCCTCTCTTCGCACTACATGTCCTGCCCATGTCCATTTCTTCTTCTTAATTTCCACTAGAATGTCGTTAACTTGAGTTATTTCTCTGACCCACTCTGCACGCTTTCTATCTCTTAATGTTACCCCTACCATTTTTCGTTCCATAGCCCTCTGGGTTGTCTTCAACTTAAGTAGAACTCTCTTGGTTAGCCTCCACGTTTCAGCCCCATAGGTGAGTACAGGCAAGATGCAGCTGTTGTATACTTTCCTCTTGAGCGATACCGGTAAGCTGCTAGTCATAATCTGCGAGTGCTTGCCAAATGCGCTCCATCCCAATCTTATTCTTCTTGTTATTTCCTTTTCATGATCCGGATCTGCGGTTACTACCTGTCATAAGTAGATATATTCGCCTACTACTTCCAGTATTTCGCTACCTAATGTAAACTCCTGTTCCTTCCCGAGGCTGTTGAACATTACCTTAGTCTTCTGCATATTGATTTTCAAGCCTACCTTTCTACTTTTCCTGTCTAGGTCATCAATCATTATTTGCAGTTCATCTCCCGAGTTGCTTAGCAAGGCAATGTCATCAGCAAATCGCAGATTACTGAGGTATTCTCCATCTACCCTTATCCCTAACTGCTCCCATTCCAAGTCTCTGAATACTTCCTCTAAACAAGCTGTGAATAGTACTGGGGAGATTGTGTCTCCTTGCCTAACACCTTTCTTTATGGGAATTTTGTTGCTTTCTTTATGTAGAACTATGGTTGCTGTGCAGCCACTATATATATCTTCCAGCACTTTCACGTATGGCTCGTCTACCCCCTGATTTCGCAATGCCTGCATCACCGCCGAGGTTTCAACTGAGTCAAATGCTTTTTCGTAATCAATGAATGCTATGTATAAGGGCTGGTTATATTCCGAGCATTTTTCTATCACCTGATTAATGGTATGGATATGATCGATAGTAGAGTACCGTTTCCGAAACCCTGCTTGATCCTTTGCTTGATTGCATTCTATGGTTGTCCTGATTCTATTAGCGATTACCTTAGTAAATACCTTATACGTAACAGACAGTAAGCTGATTGGTCTGTAATTTTTAAGGTCCTTAGAGTCCCCTTTCTTGTGAATGAGGATAATGTTTGCATTCTTCCATGCTTCCGGTACCGTCGATGACACCAGGCACTGCGTATACAGGGTGGCCAGTTTTTCTAGCACAATATCCCCCCCGTCCTTCAGCAAATCTGTAGTTATCTGATCCTCTCCAGCTGATTTCCCCCTTTTCATAGTTTCTAGTGCTTTCTTGACCTCGTCCTTCGTCACTGGTGGAACGTCTGACTGTTTTTCCCTACCGCCAATCTCATTACGGTCCTGACTACTTTGGCTACTGTAGAGATCTGTATAGAACTCCTCGGCTACTTTGACTATCTTGTCCATATTAGTGATGACGTTGCCCGCCTTGTCCCTTATCGCATACATCTGGTTTTTGCCTATGCCCAATTTCTTCTTTACCGCTTTAAGGCTTCCCCCGTTCTTTACAGCATGCTCAATTTTCTCCATGTTATACTTCCTTATATCGGCCACCTTGCGCTTATTGATTAGCTTTGATATCTCGGCCAATTCGATCTGGTCTGTTGGATTGGAAGCTTTCATACTCTGCCGTTTCTTAATCAAATCTTTCGTCTCCTTAGACAGCTTACCGGTATCCTCTCTAACTATCCTACCGCCTACTTCTACCGCGCACTCAGTAATGATATCTCTGAAATTATTGTTCCTTGCCTCTAGGGTAATGTCGCCATCCTCAGTTAGAGCTGAATACCTATTCTGTAGCGAGATCCTGAACTCTTCTGCCCTCCCCCTCACCGCTAATTCGTTGATGGGTTTCTTTCTTACTAATCTATTGCGTTCCTTCTTCAGATTTAGGTTAATTCGGGACCTCACCATCCTGTGGTCACTACATCGAACTTTCCCGATTACCTCTACATCCTGCACAATGGCGGGGGTTGAACACATTATGAAGTCGATTTCATTTTTAGTCTCTCCGTTAGGACTTTTCCATGTCCATTTTCGGTTCTTCCGTTTGCTGAAGAAGGTATTCATGATTCGAAAGTTATTGCGCTCTGCAAACTCAACTAGTAACTCCCCTCTGCTATTCCTAGAACTAATGCCATAGTCACCTACTGCCTTGTCTCCTGCCTGTTTTTTCCCTACCTTGGCATTGAAGTCGCCCATTAGTACAGTATACTGCGTCTTTACTTTTCGCATTGCCGATTCTACATCTTCATAGAAGCTTTCAACTGCCTGGTCATCATAACTACATGTAGGTGCATAGGCCTGTACAACCTTCAGTTTATACCGCTTATTAAGTCTAATTACGATGCCTGCAACCCTCTCATTAATACTATAGAATTCATCTATATTACCCGCTATATACTTATTGACAAGGAAACCTACTCCTAGTTGTCGCCTCTCTGGTAAACCTCGATAACACAGTACATGCCCATCCTTCAGTACAGTGTATGCCTCATTCGGCCTCCTAACCTCACTAAGCCCTATGACATCCCATTTCATGCCCTCTAGTTCCTCTAACAGCACTGCTAAACTAGCTTCACTAGCTAGAGTTCTAGCATTAAACGTTGCCAGGGTCAGTTTCCAATGGCGGCCTGTCCAGCGGAGCCAGGCTTTCTTAGCACCCCCTGCTGCGTCACAGGTCTGACCGCCGCCGTGGTCAGTTGTTCCGCAGCCGCTGGTGACTGAGGGCCGGGGTTTTATGGAGCTTATCATAGGAGGTTGTGGCCAATTACTGCACCAGGGTGGCCAACTCCTGTTCTGGTGAGGGAGTGCGTTGCCGGAGGCGTTCACCGGCATCAGGTCGCACCCCAAACCTGTTGACGGATTTATATAGCGCCAAAATTTACCAGGTGACTCGCGAAGAAATTTCGTGAGCGTCACATTATAGAATCTGTCTTTTGATTCCTTAAGAAGTCTCTTTAAATCCTGGCTCATGCGGCGAATACAAAGTTTATTTTCAGGGTTTGGGTTGTGTGAGGAAGCCTTACGTTTGCGTTTAATTCTTCGTTTAAGATGAAGAATGTCTCTAGTTATTCAGGGACTCGTTTTATTGGTGCTCTTAAATTTCTTAGGAACAAACTGATTAAGGCACCGCTCTTGTAATTCCGAAAAGAATTCCCATAGTTTGTCAGTACTAGCATCAGAGTCATACAGCTGCACAAAATCTCCATATGAATAATCGAGGCAGACAATCACAGCAGCATCATCAGCGTCATAAAAATTAAAGAAATGTTTTTTGGACAAAGTACCTGTGGAATCTGGTGATGCCTTTAAGGATAATAAAACCATCCTATGATCGGACAAGCCATCCAAGATCTCACATTCACAGAGAGAGGTTTGTATACGTTCAGAAACAAAAATCAAATCCAGTAGAGGTGATGATGTAGTACATATCCTTGTGCAATCAGATACAACTTGAACTAAATTATGACAAAAAGCGAGATCAAGTAACTCTAAGATCAAGTAAAGATCAGATAAGATTAAAACGTTTCTGTAACCATTCAATTCAGCCACTTCACAGCCCCCCTAATACCACTTTCCGGTGACCATTACTATGGTGAACATTAACGAAAATTGCTTTAGTAAGTGATCAATGTCATCGTAATTCTTGCGTAACCTGCATGTATGTAGGAAAATATTATGAGTGAAGATTCATGATGACTGAGAGATTCTGGTAAGGCAAAATGCTGATAATACATGGGAAAAATTGTGAGGACTTCGAGCGAATGAAATAAACTCGGTAGGCGTGCTGAGCAAGAATACACACTAGACACGAACTATTTTTTTCCATTGCTTAGCACTGCATCATGTTTCGTTCGGGACTTAAAGTGGACAATGCTGTTGCTTTTTTGATATTCATCGTTGGTACACGCTGACAAATTTCGATGACTGATGCTTAAATGGGCTCTTTGTGGCCGTGTCAATCCTAGAGAAAACGACAGGAGTGCTCTCACTTTCTTCACATGTGACACCTTGAATCTCAATATTGTATTTATCAGAGTATTGGTCTGACTACAACACCCTGCTGTAGTCATCCTGTACCTTGATATCTATAGGCCCTGACATTTCGCATCTAGCACACTGTTTTCAGTTTCATGCTTTGTGTTGTTCTCAAGCTCAGCGTCCAGCGTTTCCTTCAGTTGCATCGGTAGTATTGAGGGCGTAATACAGGCTTGCTGTAAGTTTCTTCTGTTTGCTCGCCAATCTGATTTTGTAGACTCTACAATTTTTCGCGGAATAATTTGATGTCCTGAAGCAATTCCACTTTAATACTTAAATATACGTGCGCCTATCAAATTTATTTCCTATTTCTGTGGGGTCATTTTAAGGATAAAAATAAATTGAACCAACTTTGCAGGAGCGCTTCGCAGCGTTCGCATCGCGTCGCATTTCATTCCTCGTTACGGGACCTGTGTCATCAGCACTGATACCCATCTGATCCTCAGGTGAGTCTTATCACGAAAACGAAGGGCTGTACTATAAAATGCTTTAGCTTCGGCTGTGGGGAGAATATGGCTGTCGCGCAGCTTCTCCTCAATGCGGTATTATACCTCGTGAAGGCGCTACATGTATTTACGAAACTCTTTTACTCAGCGTTACCATTTTGTGGGCGATCTCCAAACCTGGAAATTTACCTGGCACGAAAAATAATAAAAGCGTTAAATAATTAAGAAAACTTTAGATCTTCTGCCTCATTAATGCTCGTTTTCGTACTCTAGACTATTACCCAGGAGATCACGTTTGTCTACATTAACCCAAACGGCCAATAATTTCCGACGGACGTCCGGTTAAAATCCGCACGTCCGAAGCAGGACCGGGACATCCGCCGGAAAACGAAACGCACCTAAATACGGACATCCGGATTGGGATGTCCGTCGAGTTTACGAGGGCGCCTCTTTCTAGTATCAATATTCAAACTATTATTTACGAAAACTATTCTTTTGATCTAGACCTCAGCAAGGAAATACAGTTCGAGGGGGGGGGGGGGGCACTCATGCGTGCTATGGATTAATAAAGGTTACCAAGGGAATTTTAGACTTGAGCGCAATACTTAGAGCATCAATGTAGTAGTAAAAAATGTGCCTGCCAATCATTACGATTTATATCAAATTATCGCTGGCCGTGTTTCCTCGCGAGCTATTCATTTGCGAATCTATCGGAGCGGTTCTGCGGTGATTGTGCGCAAGCTTCTTCGCGCAGCTGCTTGGACGTGCTCAATGCACTTTGATCATATCATCAACATTCTTGACGTCATTACCCCTAAGGAAACATCCTCAATTCATGTACTTCAACCGCACATGCATTTACCCAGCTGTTCGGACTCATGACGGAACCTGTACTATACTATGTATGTTCGAATGCTTCCGCTGAAGCATCACTGTTTCATCTGCCATGCTTGATTACGTACGTAAAATACATAGATGGCTTCGGCCCTTATTGCTTCGGTTTTGTGGATGAAAAAGAAGAAAGAAAAGAACGAAAAGGAAAAGATGAAAGATGAAAATAAATAAGAAAAACCAAAAGATAAATAGGAGGAAAAAGAAAAAAGGAAAATGATAATAAGGAAAAGGTCAATAAGGGAAATGACAATAACGAAAAGGAAAAACTAAAAAGGAAAATGAGGAAATAGGAAGCGGAGTAAGAAGGAGGGAAATGAAAAACCGTATCGTAGAATGTTTTTATCCCACCGTATATTTTGCAACAGCTGCGTCCAAACGTATCGCATGTTACCGAGCCCCCTTATAGTTGTTCCGTATTGCAAGCCATTTTATGCCGAGCAAGTATAACCACACAGCGCCAGAAGCGAGTCGCAGCCTACGCAAGGTATGTGCGCACATCCAGCTGTTGTGAGCTCTATTTAACAGAACCGTTTTCTTCTTGACGCATTTCAGCGGTGGCGCAGGGTTTAAGGCGCTCGATATCTGTACACAAGGATGCGCGATCGAATATGTAGGGAAAAAAGATAGGCGTCCGTATGCTTTGCGTTACAGAACCCCAGGGTGAAAATTTTGGACCTCTCTACTAAGGCTTCTCTCACAGCCTGAGTTGTATGTTGTATTGATACTGTAAAACAGCATGAGCCAAACCAACTTCTTCGTGACAAGTATTTCTTGTAGCTATTCTGCGGAAATTACAATTTATAAGGTTGCCATCCGTGAAGCGTTAAGGCGGCACATCGCAGTTCAATTGCTCCGCAAGCGTTCCCACGCAGTCATGCACAGACCAGCAGCAATTTTTACGTGTTTTGTTGGAACATGGCCCCGCCGCTAAAGAATCGGCGCTTGCGATCTTGGCATTTACAATGTTCGCCGTTCCAACATTGAGCATGCTGTATGATTCACTACGCATCGGAGAGTTCCTCTGACGACTTGTCGCATACCACATCATAGAACGTAGCGGTGGCCGCCTCGTAGTAACGCGGCATTGTAAAAGCTATTAAAAGATAAAAGAATTGAAATACCTTAAGCCAAGCCTGCTTTTTGAGGTTCTTTATCTGCTCGGCGAATCCGGGTATATTTCCCTAAAGTCGATAAATTATGCTGATGCGTTCAGCCTCTACAGATATTTTTCTGCTTTAACATCTCTAGTTACGGTTTTATCTTATATAATATCTCGGAATAAGACATGCAAAAACTCACCTACAGCTACTGCGCCCTCTGTAATGATAGCATTGTAAATATCGCTCACTGTTCGCCGACTGAAGCCGTGTCTACCGCGTTGACACCAAACATATAATTCACTTTGGAGATGATTCAAAGCTATCTGTGTTTCATTTTTACATCTACACTAATCCGAAACCCCGAACGATATCCCAGTATTATTGAAGAATGAATGCAAAGATGTATTCAATGTCGACAAGCCATATATACTGGCAGGAATATATTTAGCAATGTATGTCATGATCATGGAATTTTAAAAGCAATTTATACCAATTAAACAATAAACGAAGCGTATAAATAATCATTACTAGCAAGGTAGCACAACGAAAGTAAAAGTCATGCCGACAATAAAACAGTGTGAAAGATGGTCGTCGGCGTGGCGCTGGCTCGAAGGTATGCGAGAAATTGCGATGAGGGCCTTGCACCTGGCGCCTGAGCTTCTACCATAAGCTCCCCGCACCAGAGCCACGCACATCAACTTGGTTCGAAATAACTTTCTAGTATGCTCCTTTTACTCAAGGGCACGGTGCTCTTGTTGGGGCGAGATGCGAAATTCGCCCCACACAGGGCAGCGGTGAACGGCCGGAAGCAGACTGGACTCTGATCCCTGCAAATGTCCCTCAGGCTTCACGTTATATTAAGCGTGAGTGCCTCGCGCTGCACTAGTACACAGCGTCAAAATAATGTTGATAATATTGTGGTGACAGAGAGATGGAGAGACAGAAAGAGAAGTTTGCCCGCCTGCCTCCTTGCGCGCTCTTTCAGGCAGGTGATATCAACCTTACGTTTAGACAATGACCAGTGTGATGGGAAAGCTCCCTCTGACGCTGGAGCGCGGTTCATGAATTGTTTTTGCTTTTACGCTTTAGACTACCAATCGATGTAGAGGGGTTCACGTGCTCTTGTCTATGTGTTTCAAAAAGGAAATTGGGAAAGAGGCTACTTAAGCGCGAACCCTGGTTCGAAACCATCAGACACGGAATGCTTGTTTTGTACAACCTTTGTAATATCAGGCCAAAATCTACAGTTGGCAACGTGATTATTTTGAAGCTGACCGGGCTGAATAGGGTTATAGAGTTAGCTTTCATTCAAATTTGTTATACTTAAACAGGAATGACAGACATCCCACTTAACCGCAAGTGCATCCATTTAAAGCTGGGAACGTTTCACCCATTCAAAAAATTAGTGCAAACATTTTCATTTCAAATGGAAACAAGTCAACTTTCGTGACATGTTTTTCAGTATGTGTAGCATTTATTAAACGCCTTCCGTCGAAGAGGTTAAACACGTACGATTTTCTCCATCTGTTTCTGTGTGCTTATGGTTTCAGCCAACTCAACAATGATAACTTTGACATAGAGTTGATCAATTCTTCATGGCTGTCTTTATGTTGCTACCCCACTGCCTTAAATACGTGCTGAGAGCATAGTTAAATCATTAGTGCATACTGTGGTCAATGGTTATATTATTTGTATTTGCGTGACAAGTCGAAACTTTTCAGGTGTGTGACGCCTAACTATGACAAGCAGTGTGCCTTTTGCTAGGTATTGTTATATTTGGTATTGGTTAGACTCGTCAAACTTTCAGTGCTGGAACGAAGGTGACTGATGAAAATCACCAGTTTTCACTTAGAACCTTATGTAATAGAAAAGATTTCAACGTGCTTACAAAAAGTATACCATGCAATGTAGATTCAATATATTTTTTATAATAAACGATATGCCAAAACGTGACATTTTAATATTTTATGCGGTGATAGTTTATTGCTGGAGATAGAATTTTCGCACGCTATGCATATAAAAGCTGCTTGTAGCCTGAAACAAAACATAATGTGAGTGCTTACATAAAGACATCAATAGAAAGTAGTATGAAGGACTGTTCTTACAGGCAGCGCGACTCGATGACATTTGCTTCATCTGTGTATGTATTGCACAATAAATAAATTAGTAATTTATATGCAGCAATATTCTTGCTCTTTTGGCAGCAGGTTCGACTTGCATAATACACGGCACGCGAATTGTACCAAACAACTGATGCAAAAGGCAAGCGAACGTATATTTGCTAACATCCCTATTTCACGCACTTTATTTTCAGAAGAGGTCAACGTTCCTGCCTTTGGTCAAGAAATTTCTTATGGGTTAATCTCCGCACCAGCTCCTGAGACGTGGCATAGCCGTCACTGCCAGTATAGCCCCTAGCCCTACTAATATATCATGGCAAACAGTTCCTGCTCCGACAACAGACCTCCATGGGAAGGCGACCTGTTCAAGTGCCGATTATGCGCGTATACTTCACCGAACTTCGCAGGTATTGACTTACATATGGTGCTGGAACACTGGAACGAAAACACTGCCTTAGATTCACAGGTTCCCATGGTGTTTACAAGGACCTTCAACTGGGAGAATCGTATGGTACATCACACAGTAGGACAAACATATGAAGCCGAGGTGTGCCCGTTTCCTGCTCCAGAGTCTAACTTTCCAACTCGGGAAACGGGGACGGGTTGTGGCTATATTCCTCAAACATGCGACACGTGCCCTTGTTCATCTGATCAGTCATCGCATTTAATCGACCACAAGCGCACGCAGACCAGCTTTCTACCTTACGAATGTGTCCCGCGCTCTCATAAAGCTCCTTGTCCAAGCGAAATAAATCGACATGAGCGCACGTTCACCCGCGAACGACCATACAAATGTGACACTTGCCCTTATACAGCTGCTACCTCTGGGGAAATAACTGTGCACAAGCGCCGCAATCACACTGGTGAGAAACCTTACAAATGCGACGCCTGCACTTATGCAGGAGCTGCTAGTGGAGTGTTAGCTCAGCACAAGTGCACTCATACTGGCGAGAAACCTTACAAATGCGACACCTGTCCTTATGCAGCTGCTAGGTCTTCTCATTTAACTGTACACAAGCGCACTCATACTGGCGATGAACCTTACACATGCGACATGTGTCTTTATGCATGTGCTACTTTGGGAAATTTAACTCGGCACAAGCGCACTCACACTGGGGAGAAACCTTACAAATGTGACATGTGTCATTTTGCAGCTGCTAGCTCTTCACATTTATCGCGGCATAAGCAGAAGCACACTGGCTAAAAACCATACAAATTCAACATATGTGCTTTTGCAGCTGTTCTCTCTTCAGATTTCGCTCTTTACAAGAGCATGCACACTGACTAAAAACCGTACATTCTACATGTATGCTTGACCAGCTGTTCGCTCTTCACGTTTAGCTTTGCATAAGCGCCCGAACACTGGCTGTAAACATTGCTAAGACGACATGTACCCTTGCGCAGTTCACCGCTCTTCAGATTTAGCTCTGCACAAACGCGCGTACACTGGCTAAGAACCTTTTAAATGCGACATGTCGTTTTGCTCCTGCACAGGCTTTGAAATCACCTGCATACAAGCGCCCGCACACTGGTGATAAACCTCAAAAGTACGGCATACACTCTTACGTAGCTGCTCGGTCTTCACATTTAGCTCTGCATAAGTGCATCACACTAGCCAGAAACCTTATAAAATGCGACTTGCGTCCATTTGATTTAGCTAGGCTTCGCGTTGAGCTGTATATAGGCGCAATCACACTAGAGAGCGGTCTAAAATGTGTCCTGTTGCCTTTTGCAGCACCTCATTAGTCATGTTTCACCCAACACCAGCGTACGGACACAGGACAGCGACTTTATAAATGTGATTTTAGCCCTTTTTCACAACTCTGTATTTGCATTTAGCTCGGCGCAAGGACAAGCATGCGAAAGAGAGATTTTACAAATCGGACAATGTCCACTTTACTGCTTCTCGGCCTCCGCAATAACTTAAAGCACGCACCCGAAAACTAGAGATTCACTTTAAAACTACGACGTACCATTTTATAGCTTAGCGATTTACAAGTTCTGTTTAGTACAAACGCGCGCACAGCTTCCCAGGCTGCACATAACTCAGCTCATGGGACACACACTGACAAGCAATGCTACCAATGGAGCAGTCTCCTTTTGGAGGTATTCAGTCCGCAACAGTATCTGCTAAAAGAGAAGCACACTGCGACGTGACTTTCGATGGGAGACCTATGATATCATGCGCTGTAATCTAGTATAGTTTAACGCGTCAATACCTGCACCAAAAGCTATCGCTGGAACATCTGCTTTTCCATGCGTTTGTAAACCATAGCCTAAAGTGGGCAATCTTTTTTGTTGTCACACGCACTGTGTTCTAAGGGTACAGACCCGCGCGTGATGAATAAAATGGTCTACACAATGTCTTATGACATACGGAGGATCTCTGTTTGCTCCCTTTTTACAGACATCGGCTCTTATTCTCCTATCTTTGCAGAAACGTTTGATACAGCGCTAGTGCTTGGGTTGATGTCTGAAAAACCTGTTGTATGTGTACATGACAATATGACCTTAGGAATAAAGGCACGACTGACTTGACCGCTGAGCGCTGTCACATTCTCTTCGAGCTCATGCCATTCTGCATATGCGGTGACGATTTCCACATCTGGATGCTGCAATGCCTGTGCGTTGCTTTAGGCCTAATATGTCTCCTGTTGTAACGGGGCTGCGTGTGTTTAGGTAGACATTGTAACCATTTTAAACACAAATAACTACATTATAGTATACAATGTCTTCAAAGCTCCCAAACGACGTCATTGATGTCATTGTTACGTGCGCAATATATGATGCATGGAATATAATACTTGTATAGCGCTAACAAGCAGATCCATAAGGCGGGGTCCATTTTATCTTCATTTCACAGGATATCTTACTGCACGAATATTTAAACAATCAAAAGTTGCTCACCTTTCGTACTCTCAAATATTTCGTTTCACACGGTGGATCTCCCTAGATTCATTCTCCTCTTCGCAATGCAGAGATAATGTAGTACAATGCAAGAGCAGAGGCGCAGCGGAGCGGATGTGTTTCTAAATATTATCAAGCCATATATAAATAATATAAGCCATGTATATATTGTCACGGACAACAGGGCTAGATGTGACTAAGACGACGGGTGAAGCTCAACCAGCAGGCAAAGTTCCGCGCACAGCACGCGAGACAACTTCGGCGTCCTTTTCTTCAAGGTGCCACCTAAAAACATCTGGGACACCTGGTGGCATTACTCCCCCTCCTAAAAAAAAACGAAAGCACAGACTGGGCGCGAGCGATGGGCGATGCAAATCAGTACAGAAAACGAATATAAAACAGAGGCGGTGCCCTACACAACTAAACGAGTGCATAGTACATCGCACATTACTGCGTGAAATACGGTTTCATGCGGACAACGTGCACCACCTCGGAGCGTGGTTGTCGACGCGAGGTCTGCACAGTACCCGCTGGAAGGACTTCGTATGTCACTTCTGTGACACTGCGCAGAACCTTGTAAGGTCCAAAGTATCGCGACATCAGTTTTTCAGACAAGCCGGGCCGGCGCACCGGTGTCCACACCCAAACATGCTCTCCTGGTTGGTATGTGACGTGTCGATGACGGAGGTTGTAGCGACGCGTATCCTTTCCCTGCTGTTGCTGAATGTGGGTGCGGTCAAGTTGACGTGCTTCCTCGGCGCGCTGAGCAAACTGCTCAGCGTCTGGGATGAGAGGATTATCCGTGCAGCACGGAAGCATGGCATCTAACATCGTCTGAACGTCGCGTCCATAGAGCAGGCGAAATGGCGTAAAACGCGTAGTCTCTTGGATGGCAGTGTTGTAGGCATATGTGACGCACGGGAGAATCTCGTCCCAGGTCTTGTGCTGGGAGTCTATGTACATTGCAATCATGTCCGCGATCGTTTTATTGAGTCTCTCCGTGAGGCCATCCGTCTGTGGGTGATAAGCTGTGGTTTTGCGATGGCTCGTGTGACTCAGCTCAAATACGCCGTGCATAAGTTGTGCCGTAAACGCCGTGCCTCGATCGGTGATTACTTGGGATGGTGCGCCATGGCGCAACACGATCTGCTGCATAAAAAACTGGGCGATCTCAGATGACGTGCCACGCTTCCCCGCCTTGGTTTCCGCATACCGTGTGAGATAGTCGGTCGCGACTATAATCCATTTGTTACCGACCGATGTCAGCGGAAATGTGCCCAGAAGGTCGATGCCGATTTGGTCAAACGGTGTTCGGGGAGGCGCAACAGGTTGGAGCAAACCCGCTGGCTTGAGAGGTGGCGCCTTTCGACGTTGGCACTCACGACAGCCTCTGACGTAGCGATGAACGGCGTCAGCGAGTTTAGGCCAATAATAGGCTTGACGAACTCGGGCGAGTGTGCGTGTAAAGCCCAAGTGGCCGGAGGTGGGCTCATCATGGCAGGCAAAAAGGATATCGGCACGGAGGTCAGCTGGCACTACGAGGAGGAACGCTCGGTCAACAGGGCTGGAGTTCTGTTTGTATAGAACGCCATTCCGGACACAGAAAGCAGACAGGTTTCGAGCAAATTGCCAAGGGATATCAGCAGCGCGACCCTGCAGGTGGTCAATGACAGGTCGAAGGTCCGGGTCAGCTCGCTGTCGGGTCATTATGTCTGAAGCACTCACCAGTCCAAGAAAACCGCTCTCATCGTCCGTGCTCTCATCGACTAAACCGACGGGTGTGCGCGACAGCGCGTCAGCATCTTCGTGCTTCTGGCCAGATTTATACACAATGGTGCACTCAAATTCTTGGAGGCGAAGACTCCATCGTGCTAGGCGCCCCGATGGGTCGCGGAGGTTAGCCAGTCAGCACAAGGAATGATGATCGGTGACAACTTTAAACTGGCGGCCGTAGAGGTAAGGCCTAAATTTCATGGTTGCCCACACAACCGCAAGGCATTCCTTTTCTGTAGTGGAGTAGTTTGTCTCGGCGCGGGAGAGTGTGCGGCTGGCATACGCTATTACCTTTTCGACGCCAGCTTGGTGTTGAACGAGTACAGCGCCAAGGCCGATATTGCTGGCGTCGGTGTGGACTTCGGTGTCAGCGTCTTCATGAAAGTGCGCAAGAACAGGGCTTGTTTGCAGTCGGCTGCGCAGCTCCGCAAAAGCCTCTTGTTGCTCGGCGCCCCACACGAACTGTGTATCATCGCGCGTGAGGCGAGTCAGGGGGGCGGCAACTTTGGAAAAATCGGCGATGAAGCGGCGGTAGTACGTGCAGAGACCCAGGAAGCGTTTCAAACTTCTCTTGTTTGCAGGAACGGGAAATTTGGCGACAGCAGCAGTCTTGCCGGGGTCTGGCCTAACGCCTGCGGCACTCACAAGGTGACCAAGAAACTTCAACTCTTTGTAGCCAAAGTGGCACTTCTCGGGCTTGAGCGTCAAGTCAGCTGACCGGAGGGCATCTAATACTGCGCGCAGGCGTTCGAGGTGTTCTTCAAAGGTTTCAGAGAATACGACAACCTCGTCGAGATAGACTAAGCAGATTTGCCATTTGAGGCCGGCGAGGACGGTGTCCATCATGCGCTGAAAAGTTGCCGGCGCTGAACATAGGCCAAAAGGCAGCACTTTGAACTCGTACAGTCCATCTGGTGTGACAAAAGCTGTTTTTTCGTGGTCCCGCTCATCAACCTCAATCTGCCAGTACCCACTCTTCAAGTCAATGGAGGAGAAGTACTGGGCGCGACGAAGCATGTCGAGCGAATCGTCGATACGGGGCAGCGGGTAGACGTCTTTTTTAGTGATGGCATTCAGCTTTCGATAATCGACACAGAAGCGAAGGGTCCCATCTTTTTTCTTTACCAGCACGACAGGGGATGACCACGGGCTGTTGGATGCTTGTATGACACCATCACAAAGCATCTCCTGAACTTGTGTCTGAATCGCTTCACGTTCCGTCGTTGAGATACGGTACGGCTGCTGGCGGATAGGGCGGGCGTTGTCAGGAGTAATGATGCGGTGCTTCACGAGAGGCGTTTGCCGTACTTTCGATGAGGACGCAAAGCAAGAGCTGAACTCTAGTAGGAGGGCACGTAGCTCACGATTCTGTGTGTCCGAGAGATCCGGACTAATATGAAGACGGTCAAGTGGGGGCTGCACAGTACTAACAGCCCCAAACGTAAAACATTCAGAAACATCCGCTAAGGAGTCAGCAAACGCGATGGCAGTAGCACGAAAAAGATTCCGGGGTTCGTTGGTGAAGTTAGTCACCAGGAGATTCGAAGGGCGGCGCGGCGTTGGCGATTCTTGACGTCAGTATCAGCAGCTTTCTCGGTTGAAAATGTCACTGTGCGCTTTCGGAGATCGATAATAGCTCCATACTCCCGGAGAAAATCAACCCCAAGGATAACGTCACGGGAGCAGTCAGGTATAACGAGGCAGCTTACAATAAACGTGGAGCTGCGAATTTGAACTCGTGCCGTGCACAGGCCACTAGGAGTTACGACATGTCCGCCAGCGGTGCGAATCTGCGTGCCCGACCATGGTGTCATGACTTTTTTTAGAAGCGCTGCTAGCTTCCCGCTTATAATCGAAAAATCCGCGCCAGTGTCCACCAATGCGCTAACCTTATGGCCGTCGAGAAGCACGGGTATGTCCAGCGAGAGTCGATGTTCATGCGTAGGAACTGTCGTCGGTGCCGTAAAATCCAGATCGCTCACAGGTCTCCTTGTCAGGGGGTCTTCGTCACGTCGATTGCAAGCGGCCTCGCCCCCGGAGGTCGCTGTCTTTAGTTTTCCCGGTGGGGACTTGGCGAGCGTCGCTGCGCCGTCCAGGATGGCCCGCGCTGCGGCGATGGTCGGCGTGGGGACGTGGATCGTGACTGCCGCTGAGAAGTTGGCGCCATGCGCTGCTGCGCTAAGTAGTCTTCAATCTCCCGGGGTCTTTGGCCTATTGGAGGGCGACGCATGTCGATGGGAAATCCGTGAAGTCCAAGGTGTCGATAGGGGCACTGGCGATAGAGATGACCTGGCTCCCCGCAATGGAAGCACAGGCGCTGGCGATTTGGGGCGCGCCACAGGTCCGCCTTCCGCTGGGGTGGTCGTCGGTTGTCGACGAACGGCTCAGTGTGTGCGGAATACGGTGAGCCTTGATCGGGTGGCGGTAATGGCGCCGAAGCAGTGGCAGGGCGTCGCGCCATATCTGCATAAGTTGGACGCAGGTACTCCGTGGGGAAAGGTTGTGGATCAGCGGACGCTACAGAGGGCTTCAACGCTTGAAGCTCTTCGCGGACAATGCTAGCTACAGAGCCGACCATCGGCTGTGGAGCACCGAAAAGCTTCTGGAGCTCTTCGCGTACAACTGAGCGGATGATGTCGCTTAGGTTCGGGGTAGCCCCAAAGGCCGAAAACGGCTCCACAACCGAAGCGGCGACCACCGGCCTGTCGTAAGTGGTAGACCGCGGCTGGAGCATCCTCTCTATTGTGACAGCTTCCGAAAGAAACTCAGCAACAGTCCTTGGTGGATTACGCACGAGGCCAGAGAACAGTTGCTCTTTAATACCGTGCATAAGGTGGCGCACCTTTTTGTCTTCGGTCATGGCCGGGTCAGAACGTCGGAAGAGCCGGGTCATATCCTCCACATACATGGTCACAGTCTCATTTGGCATCTGTATACGAGACTGTAGAGCCCTTTCTGCGCGTTCTCGCCGATCCGCGCTGGTATAGGTCTCACGAATTCGTCGGCAGAACTCACGCCATGATGTTAGGGCGTCTTCTCGGTTCTCGTACCAAGTACGAGCGCCATCTTCCAGGCTGAAGAAGACATTTCGAAGCTTGGCGGCGTCGTCCCACTGATTAAACGAGGCGACCCGTTCAAATTGGATAAGCCAGTCTTCGACGTCTTCGCTCTGACTGCCGTGGAAGGGCTGAGGCAGTCGTGGATTTTGCAGGGTGTAGTAAGTTGGAGCTCCTTGCCTAGCCGGTCGAGGGGCGCCTGCGGTGTTGAACTCCAACGGCCCGTGCTCAGGTGGTAGGCCTAGGTTCCTCCGGCTAGCGCGGTGAACAGGAGTGTCGACTGGCACAGGACCTGAATCCTGGGTATCCGGAGGAGTTCGGGACATATACTGGGATCGATACCCTGCGCCGACACCAAAATATGTCCCGGACAACAGGGCTAGATGTGACTAAGACGACGGGACGAAGCTCGCCCAGCAGGCAAAGTTCCGCGCACAGCACGCGAGAAAACTTCGGCGTCCTTTTCTTCCAGGTGCCACCTAAAAACATCTGGGACACCTGGTGGCAATATCAAGCACTAATGTTTTCCTAATTTTCAGTGCCGTTGAACTCTTTACTCTTGGCGCATCAGTGGCGCCCACGAAAACAATTAAGTTAGTCGTTTATTCACAAAAAGGCTATTGACAGGAGGTCAAACGCCTTCTATTATGCTCTCTTTACACACTTGACTTGCAGTGAAATCTATATAGACCAGTTAGTTATAATCTAAGTTCAGCAGCAGAGTTCAGCAGCAGAGTTCAGCAGCAGAGTTCAGCAGATTAGTTCAGCAGAGAGAGAGCAGAGTTCAGCAGATATTCAGCAACGAGATATTCAGCAGCAGAATTAAGCAGCAGATATTAGCTGCACAACATCAAGACGATTTGTCCAGGGGCGCACAGGAGCAGAGCAAATCAATTTCTCGATAGAGAACTCAGGATCACAAATACGAGTTGCGCATAGGTGACACAGAAGACCAACTTCTGGCTGCCCACGCTGTCAACACCTTCAGCTAGGCAAGCCTCCCGTTATACTAATATTGATGAACGCCACCATGGTGGTGCAGTGATTAGGACATACGACAACTGCCCAAGTATGCGGGTTGAAATCCCTGCCACAAGGACAGCTTTCGATGGGGGCGATAAACAAGGCGTCCATATAATGTGCGATATTGTTGAAAGTGGTTGTTCAAATTCTGGGTTGTCTACAATACGGAGCCTACTATTACGGCGTCTCTCATGGCCTGAGTCACTTTGGAACATAAATCCTCAGAACCAAAACTAACATTAATGGTTTTCGTAGAAGGGCACTGAGACGGGGCTCAACTCCACCTGCATGGAATTCGAGAACTGGGTTTAGGAAGCGAGCTTGTTCGCACTCAGGCAAGCAGACATGTGCTTGCATCCATAAGGAGGTTGCGGGGCACCAGGGTCTGCAGAAACGTGGTAGTTTAGAATAATGAGGGAAATGTAGGCACGCCAATTTGAGAAAGCCTGAATATATGTCAGAGCTAATTAGGGTTATATGTTCAGATGAGAGAGCTAAGCGCCACTGCTGCCTCATGGGTCTCATCTCTGGAATGATTTATGAATGCCCTAGAAGTTTTGGTTTATTTCAAGCCAGCCACAAGGCAATAAGGTATCAAACTTCATCCACTTAGGCGAAATTAATATCCTCGCTTAGCGTGTAGTTCAAAACCTTATTTGCCGCTGAAAAGAGGTCGCACCGATGTGGAGATGTTCATCCCTCAAAAACCAGTAGCAACCGCCAAATTTCGATTCACTCGAATAAACATAAACTTGAAGCCACCTTTTCCATTTTTCTCGTTGCCAAAACTTTGAAGAGCTGTGTAGACAAAACCGCAAAGCTAAAAAGCAGTACAGAAGATCTCATAGAAATACACCAAAGAGAAAAATAACAAATTGCGTTCTTTGCAAATTATCGGTGATATGGGTTTCCAAGTAACGCTACACGCTGAAACAAGGGCGTCATTTCTGAAAGGGAAGTACTACAAATTAATTATAAGGAAATATAAAATCTAGCCAAACATGTAATAATAGCAGCCCAACAAATAAACATTCGCACAAACAATGTAGAAATCAATACCAGGCACCTTGTATTAACCTTCAATATCACAAATCTGTTTGAATTCAGTCACTCCGAATGCCTTAACTGCAAAGTCCGCCCATACATTCCTAATCCGAGACTGTGTGATCAAATGATAGTTTTGCCGTTGTAAACTCACTAGTGTCATGCGGAGAAGAGAAACGCTCCGAGGAGAGCTGTGATTTTTTTTAGTCGATATTTATTGCTTCAGGGCATCAGTAGGTTATCAGATGAAGGATGAATAAATGATTAAATGAATGGAAAAAGGTTGGCTGATTTTATGAAGTCCAGAAGTGAGCGATGATGAGGTCCCTGCGTCAAAGTGACGTATGAGGCAGGATTGGTTGCTGAAAGGCCAGCTATGCTCAGGGGCCGGATTCGTGTTGGCTTGAGTGCTGGGCAGTCCCACAGCAAGTGGTGGATGTCGGCCTCGACATCTTCGTTGTTACAGATCGGGCATCCTGGACATCTTCGTTGTTACAGATCGGGCATCCTGGGCGAGGATATAAGTGTTGGAAGTATGACCACGTCCTAGTTATAGCTGGTGGTACACCGAAATGCATCAACTCCGTCATTGGGGCAAACATTATTTCACAATGACACTGGCAAATGGATGTGCCGTCATTGCTGAAGTCCTGCGACTGCTGCCCTTATAAGATGGGGCTGTCAGGAGTATTGTAACGTTCAAGTCAGGGCTTTCGCCGAAATTCCAATTGCAACCCGCCCAGCCAGCTACATAACTGAGCCCTTCCTCTGTCTCTTGACAACGCGGCCGTCACTATCCTCTGGGCAAAGCTCGGATAGTTTGTTGACTTAGGACCCAGAGCCAAACTTTAGGCAGATGTTAAAGACAATCAAACCAGCACCCGCATCGGTCACCGTGACTTTGGTGGGGCCATATGCCCGCACTGATGCCAGAAGCAAAAGTGCATGACTTTGTCGTCAATAAACATTTTTGAATCAATTAACTGCACCGTACTCCCTGTCATGTCCGGTCTGATAAACTCAGGCAGCACAAGACAGTCACTCAAAATTGGTAATGCTCTGGCAAACGATGGTCCTACAGAGGCCAATTTTGCCGTTATGCGCACGACATCGGTTAAGCCAATCCACAACGCATCCAACGATGAATCAAGGTTCAAGTGCTCCACCAATGTTGTTGATACCGCTCAAAAATGCTGGCGATATTGGACCTGTTTATATCATGCTTCCCCAATATTGGTACCGCCGCAATGACTAAAAAAAACATCTACGGCGGAAATTCGTCTCGTTGGGTACTTGAAACAAAAGTTTGAAAAATATTTATCACCAACCAATTTATTTATTAGAACCGAACGTTTCGGGACCATCTCGGTCCCTTCCTCAGGGGCGACTAAAGTTCGAGGCCCGCAGTACCAGGCAGCGGCCTACGCTTCCCCTTTGTCAACACGTATCGAAGTCCAATTGTGTACGCGGAGGGTAGCGTCCCTGGATTCGTGTTAACCGCTGCACCTGTCAGCCGCATGAACCACGACTCGACGTGACGTGTTTTGAAAGGGTTGGTCTCCACATCAAGAACGCTCACCTCCTCAAAGGCGATTTTGTGGTCGGCGCGTTCGCAGTGCTCGGCGAGGGCGTTGCTTTCCAAGTTCAATTACCAGACGTCATTTTTGTGCTGTAAAAGCCGATGGAGATTTTTTGTTTCGCCGATGTACGAGTCCGGGCACTCGGAGCACGGGATTTTATAAATGACGCCTGGTTGATTTTCTCTGGGGATACAGTCATTTGGTAGCTGTAGAAAACAGCCGACCGTTGAGGCAGGTTTCTGCGACACACAGACGTGTTTGCGCAGTATGCGTGCAAGCGCCTCACTGGTGCCCGCCAAGTATGGGAGCACAATGCGAGGGCGCTTCGTCGTTTCCGTGCTTAGCGACCCTCTTGTCCTGCTAGCTCGACAGCGGGAAGCACGTTGAATAAAGACGCGTGTGTGGTCATTCTTCTTCAGATCGGCGAAAACGGTGGCTTCTTCCGCTTTTATTTCCGCCTCGGAGGAGCAAATGTACTCAGCTCTCCTCAGAAGAGAGGAAACGACGGAAGCCTTGTGCGCAGCGGGGTGGTTTGAATTGAAATTTAGGTAGCGTTCATTATGAGTGGGCTTCCCTATACACACTGAAGTTTAAGTCTCCCCCTTGTCTTGACATTAGGACGTAAAGGAATGGTAACTGATTATCCTTTTTCCCGTTCCAAAGTGAGCTGGATGGAGGGCTCAACCACGTTCAGGTGTGCAAGTAAGTTTTCAACTTCTGATTTTTTTTTTATCAGGCAAAAGCAGTCGTAGACATACCGAATAAAAACGTTTGGCTTTTCTTAGAAAGATTGGAGAGCTTTCTCTTCAATGGCCTCCATTATTAAGTTGGAAGCAGACTTATATCGCGGCACCCATAGCCGTGCCGCTTGTTTACTTGTAAAATTCCCCTTTAAAGGAAAAGGCCGTGCTGTTCAAGCAAAGCTCCAAGAGCCGGCAAAGTTCTTCCGAGCTCAAGCTTGTCCTAGCACCGAGGTCAGTGTCCGCTTCGAGGGCTTGTTTTGCTGCGGAGACTGAACAGGGGAAAGGAACGCTGGTAAAGAGCGAGACCACGTCGAAAGAAACCATGCACTCATCTTCTTCCAGTTGTACGTGGGAGGGAATTTCGACGAGGTGGCGGGAGTTGCGTACGTGCGTCGATGTTTTGCCTGTCAGATGGGATAGGATTCGATGGAGATCATTCGAGAGGGCTCGGAGCGGAGAAGAGCTGAAGTCAACGATGGGGCGAAGCGGAATGCTAGGTTCAAGAATTTTGGGGAGTCCGTAGAATGTGGGTGCCCAGCCATTCCAGCATATCAGGTATGAGTACACGTGTTTAGATTGAGGGCAGCGTTTGAAAATGGAAGCCAGAAGCTTGTTCATTCTGGTCTGAAGTTGAGTAGTTGGATTCGCTGTCGAGGTGTAACCTGACGTTTTGCTCGTAATCCTGTGGATAGAGGACTACCGTTGAATGTCCTATGTCTGCCGGTAGAATGACAGTGTTCTTGTCCCCGCGGAGTTCTCTTAAAGCTGATGTTTCCCCTTGGGAGACGTTCGTCGGTTGGCGGCCGGGTAGTTTGGATAGGACTCCGATCACCTTTTGCCGGACTTCTTCACAGGCGGCAGGCTCAATGTGCCTCATACCATCCTCCCCGGCAGCAACTAGTTTTGGGAGTGGCGGTGCCATTGACGTGGTGTTGAACCCGCGGCGGCCTTTCGTCAAAGCAGAAGTTTCGGTAGGATAGTGGTCTCGAAGAAAGATTTGTGACAAAGTTCGAAACATCACCAGGAAGCCTACTTGCCTTGTCTTTTTCCTCTAGCAACCTGGAGAGTTTCACTGCGGGGGGGGGGGGGGGGGTAGATGTCTGTTTTTCGGCGTAGGAGGAGGAGACTATTGGCGAACGACTTGAGTCGAACACACCCTGTACTCGATTTTCAAGCTTCCGACGCAAGAACAGGTCCAGCTCTTTCTGCCTCAGGATGTCATGGCTCTCATGTATCCTTGCGTGCACCAGTCGTCGTTCAGCTTGGGAGATACAGCCGAGTTTAAGAACTGGCTATACTGGACCCATTTGTCTTCCGTTCACCCAGTATCGGACATCGCACCTCTAGGAATTGGCACATTGGACCGATTTGTATTATGTGCTCCCATTGTGGGCCGTGGCAGTTTTTAAACCTGTCTATAATTGACTGCTTTCTCCCGTATTTTTCCTATATCTGCCAAGCACCGACAGTAACCTCCGAATTAGACCATGCTGTCCCTCGATGCTCCGATATTTTACGCTGCACGCTGAGGCCTGTCTATATTTCGTTTCGAAATATTACTTACTGTTATTATTCAAGTGAAAACAGGGATCGATAGTCGTATATTTTAATACACACATGGCAGAAGCAATTCATTGAAATTTTTGAGAAAGCATTTGAGCTATTCTATTAGCAATGTTATCTCTATAGCCTTTGTTTTCTACCATGAACCACAGGCCAGAGCACACGACGGTATATACGTATAAAAAGTAGTAGCAGCAAGAGGTTATATATGATTAAAACTGAAATCAGGGATACGTATATATATTATTGCAAGCAAGCTAGAAGCCATTTATTGGAATTGATAGAGAAACCATACGAGTAGAATTGCATTTAATGCATTCAGAACATGGCTGCAGCAGCCCAATTTCTCGTTTACCCGTCCACTTATTTGATGTACAACTGGTACTCACGTGCCACGCTCATATATTGACACGGGTTCTTGAGCACGGCGCGTGAGTCCTCGTTATACCGAACAGCTAAGGAAGGATGCTAAAGGAAAACATGGCACGATTAATGTCTCATTCTTGCGTAGCGGTGGCAGTTTAGGTTGAAGTGACAATTTTTGCATATACAAGCCTATTCGCTCGGGATTCATAAAATATAAAATGATCTGCAAGCTGACGCGCCTAGTGGTCCATATGCATCTTTACTGTTACCACCAATAAAAGAATTGACTTTTGTAACATCGTCTGTTAAGCAACACAAATCAACACTCGGTGGGTTAGCATTTCATCATCATCATCATCAGCCTGATTATACCCACTGCAGGGCGAAGGCCTCTCCCATATTTCTCCACTTAACCCGGTCCTGTGCTAGCTGCATCCACTTGACCCCTGCGAACTTCTTAATCTCATCCGCCCACCTAACTTTCTGCCGCCCCCTGCTACGCTTTCCTTCCCTTGGAATCCAATTTGTTACTCTCAGTGACCATCGGTTATCCTCTCTTCGCACTACATGTCCTGCCCATGTCCATTTCTTCTTCTTAATTTCCACTAGAATGTCGGTAACTTGAGTTATTTCTCTGACCCACTCTGCACGCTTTCTATCTCTTAATGTTACCCCTACCATTTTTCGTTCCATAGCCCTCTGGGTTGTCCTCAACTTAAGTAGAACTCTCTTGGTTAGCCTCCACGTTTCAGCCCCATAAGTGAGTACAGGCAAGATGCAACTGTTGTATACTTTCCTCTTGAGCGATACCGGTAAGCTGTTAGTCATAATCTGCGAGTGCTTGCCAAATGCGCTCCATCCCAATCTTATTCTTCTTGTTACTTCCTTTTCATGGTCCGGATTTGAGGTTACTACCTGTCCTAAGTAGACATATTCGCCTACTACTTCCAGTATTTCGCTACCTAATGTAAACTGCTGTTCCTTCCCGAGGCTGTTGAACATTACCTTAGTCTTCTGCATATTGATTTTCAAGCCTACCTTTCTACTTTTTCTGTCTAGGTCATCAATCATTATTTGCAGTTCATCCCCCGAGTTGCTTAGCAAGGCAATGTCATCAGCAAATCGCAGATTACTGAGGTATTCTCCATCTACCCTTATCCCTAACTGCTCCCATTCCAAGTCTCTGAATACCTCCTCTAAGCAAGCTGTGAATAGTACTGGGGAGATTGTGCCTCCTTGCCTAACACCTTTCTTTATGGGAATTTTGTTACTTTCCTTATGCAGAACTATGGTTGCTGTGCAGCCACTATATATATCTTCCAGCACTTTCACGTACAGCTCGTCTACCCCCTGATTTCGCAATGCCTGCATCACCGCCGAGGTTTCAACTGAGTCAAATGCTTTTTCGTAATCAATGAATGCTATGTATAAGGGCTGGTTATATTCCGAGCATTTTTCTATCACCTGATTGATGGTATGGATATGATCGATAGTAGAGTATCGTTTCCGAAACCCTGCTTGATCCTTTGCTTGATTGCAGTCTAAGGTTGTCCTGATTCTATTAGCGATTACCTTAGTAAATACCTTATACGTAACAGACAGTAAGCTGATTGGTCTGTAATTTTTAAGGTCCTTAGAGTCCCCTTTCTTGTGAATGAGGATAATGTTTGCATTCTTCCATGGTTCCGGTACCGTCGATGACACCAGGCGCTGCGTATACAGGGTGGCCAGTTTTTCTAGCACGATATCCCCCCGTCCTTCAGCAAGTCTGTAGTTATCTGATCCTCTCCAGCTGATTTCCCCCTTTTCATAGTTTCTAGTGCTTTCTTGACCTCGTCCTTCGTCACTGGTGGAACGTCTGACTGTTTTTCCCTACCGCCAATCTCATTACGGTCCTGACTACTTTGGCTACTGTAGAGATCTGTATAGAACTCCTCGGCTACTTTGACTATCTTGTCCATATTAGTGATGACGTTGCCCGCCTTGTCCCTTATCGCATACATCTGGTTTTTGCCTATGCCCAATTTCTTCTTTACCGCTTTAAGGCTTCCCCCGTTCTTTACAGCATGCTCAATTTTGTCCATGTTATACTTCCTTATATCGGCCACCTTGCGCTTATTGATTAGCTTTGATATCTCGGCCAATTCGATCTGGTCTGTTGGATTGGAAGCTTTCATACTCTGGCGTTTCTTAATCAAATCTTTCGTCTCCTTAGACAGCTTACCGGTATCCTCTCTAACTATCCTACCGCCTACTTCTACCGCATTTAGCATTTAGCGCTCTCTTTTGCCCAAGTGGCACAAGAAGTTTCACTGGAGCTATTCATGAAACACGCATATAAGCCAGGAGAATGGGAATGGGTGTCGCCCCGTCCACACGATAAAGTTCTTTATGTCGCGTCATGTAGCAACACATATTCCGGTGTTCTTTGACGAGGTATTTCTTTCTTGCCTGCCGATGATGGAGTAAATTTGTGTTTTCGGCGTAATAATTGCACTCATGCGGAATGTTTATAACTTGGCACTGGCACAGGCTTTTGCATTGTTCTAGTGTGTCCTGGCTAGTAAACGTGATATTGATAAGACAAATGCATCACGAGCAGCTAATAGTTGTAATTGTGATAATTTTTCTTCGTATTAGTTTTTTCTTGCATGAAGCTGTAGTACAGTTTCAATCACTGACTGGTACAGTGCGCCACCCCATTTATATGTAGATTAGTGACGCGCGGACGGGCAGCATAGTAATACGATTCATCCGACCAGCGAAACATCTTACTTAAAAAAACAATGGTCTCTTGTTTCTGCGAGCAATGAATGCATTGACGATAGGTGTTGCTTGGATGTGTGACATCTTAGTGTAACAAAAAGCCCACATTCGAGTGCATTATTACCTTAGTAAGTGTTTTAAGTCTGTTTTTTTCTCTGAATAGGCTTTTTATTCCACCATGAACCAACAGGCCAAAGCACACTGCCGCATATTTAAGGGTATTTAGAGCTGCTTTGGAGAAATAAGTAACTTAGTTCGTATCAAAGTAGTAGCAGTAAGAGGTTATGTAAATAAGAATAAAACATACCGGAAGGAAATAGTTGTGCGAGAGCATGGGATCCACGGCTAGTGGAGCGAATGAGACGAGTGGACACTGAGAGGAAATAAGAGCACAGTGGTAGGGCGAAAGGGCAGGTGGGAGGCATAGTAAAACTAATAATACAGTATGTATATGGCCTCGCTGCCCGCGCACGCGATGTGTTTAGCCAGTGCGCTCACAGCTCGGAAGAAGGAGGAGTGGGCGCACTCCACGCACGAAGGTTTGCCACTGACTGAACAATCGCTCAAATGCCATCAAGGCTTCTATCCTCCACGTCGCGAGGCACACTTTGTTCTTTGTGGTTTTATATCTCTGTCACACGAGCAGATTTATTGTCTTCGATGCTTCAAATGTCATTCGGTGTATTTCGATGTTGCATAGTAAAATATATGTCATTCGTAAACTGTGACAATTATGATAAGCTATGAAAGAATACTGCACTTAAAGAACTTCAGTACCCATAGTGGGCGTTTGAAATGACTGTGTAGCATTTTAAAGCTGATTAGAACATTTATATGCAATAATTAAAGTGAAAAACATTACGTCTGGCTGTGCTTTAGTACTTTAGCCATAAAAAAAATGATAGGCAAGTATTGAGTCATCCAAAAGTTCGATAAATGTGAACAAACAGTATGGCTGAACACAGCGGAGCGCTTATGTACAGTGTGGAGACGCACGGAGACACGCAGAGCATGCAATTGATGTCCCAGCTGCTAGGTACTCAGGTACAACTTTAAATAGTTCCAGATCAATACGCGGAGAGAAGCGGCCACCAAGGAACACAGAACCTTAAATGATCATGCGTCGCTGGCTTCACTGCACCGCTGTTGTGACCGAGAGTAACCGCATTACACGGGAGCCTGCAATGGGGATAATTTTGCCCCTGAATTAACAGTCCTTAAAGCAAAATTCTAGAAATATAATGTTTAAATTTCACTGTGGGCGGAATATATTGTTGAGCTGCTTGTTTCTGCTGGGCATCTGCCGTAGAGAATACACATTCGGTTCAATATTGAATACAAATGAGTTGCCCAAACTAATTCGATGAAGAATGTCATTCGAACCTTATGATATTAAATTTTCTCGTGTAGCAAGTGAATAATGATATTAGATAAATAGAGAAGAAAGAAAAAGAAGAGGGAGAGAAAGACATGAGCCGCAGCAGCCGTCGTCCACCATCGAAGCGGTGGTGGGTACAATGACGGCCTGCAAAAGATAAAGATTCGGTGGCAGGCTAGCCCCCGCCACAAGCGGTGGTGACCTACCTATTCCAGCTAGATGCTAAGGTCATTCGATTCGAATGACAATAAATTTGTTCCAGTGACAGGGGTATTACGTGCTGATCCCCTCGAAGATGTTTTATTTCTCGTCCGACTGCACTCCGCAGGTACAGCCGCCCTCCGTCTATAATCTCTTTGGGAGGGCGATTAGGGCTTTGTGAGTTCTTGGTCCGGGTGGCTCTCCTGGCGTGCTTCACCTGCTTGCCTACCCTCCGGCTCTTCCTGCGTTGATGGTTATTCTCAGAACGTGTGCGTGGCATGGAGAGCACTCGGACAGCTAACCGGCGCGTCGTGATTCATGTCTGCTCGGTGCTCATCAGTGCTCACTGCTGGAAACCCAAGATCCAGTTTCTTTGTCAGTGGCTGCGGGGCTAAAGAAAAAGCGAAGCACAGAGGTGCTCGCTTTTGGCTCCCTGAATCAATCATTTACGCTTACCTTTTGGATGGGGAAGACGTTCGTTCAGTGTCTCTGGCCGACGGCCCTTTTTATAATTCAGAAGGTAAATAGTTTTCTTGTTTCTGTTAATGAATACGTCACCGTGTTGTCACTGCATCTTCCACCAGACACACCGTCGAACGATTGAACTCGGTTTATTTGGAGCTATTCGTAGGCTGTGGAAGCGAAAAGCATCATCTGAGACGGTGTCAGAGCCACAGCGCTTCTTAAAAGCTCTGCCTGGAATACGCTTTATGTCAGTAACCTCGGCTCTTCATCTCGTCATATGTTCGGAAAATACTATAGTATAAGGGACGCTGTACTTTTTTTGGCAGGAATAGAGAATGAGAATGCTGGGACGAGTTCTTGATAACTTTCTGAGAACCGTGAAGCTTAATATGTGCGCAAAGAAGCGCTGAACGAATGGTGAGAATTTGAAGTTTCGGCTTTTGTAAGACTGACCCTCCGAATACGGACTATCTCTGTCATGTCGTCTGCCATCGGTGGCGTCGGAGAGCACGTCGGTCATTCTCCCGAGATCGAAAGCGCTTGCTCTTGCAATGCAAGAGGACAGTTGAGGCTAGTACACATGCAAATGATAGTCAGTTTCGTCATACGCCGCGGCATTGAAGTTAAATATTTCAATTTTGTTGGAACCGTGTCATTCTTCCTGCATAAGCCTCCGCGACCGATTGGAATACTTTTTTTGCAACGTAGCGACAGAAGTTAGAGAATTTTATTTTCATTTAATTGCGTAATGCTTACGTACTATTTTTTTGCACGCCCAATTGTAGGCGCGCATGAATTGCTGCAGGCGTACAATTCTACTTCCAGCTTAATCTGCCAAAGTTTTCTTTCATGAGAAACCTATAACAGCTTTGTCAGGAGGTTGTTGAGTGTGATTTTTTAATTTACAATGTCTGCTCCTAAGCTACGGCACGAGCACCGACGTAGAATTGGGTTTTATTTTGATTTATGCTGTACAAAACGAAGCTGCATTGAAATTAACGCGTTCAGAATTTTGGGGGCCTTTTCGAAGGTCTTTGCATGATAGTACTGTAAGAAACTGTTCAAAACTGGTAGAACATTCTCTCTTTTCCCTATATCTCTCTTCCGAGCGTTGAATTACCAGACAAGTCTGTTTTGTTAATTAGCGCAGGTGTGAATTCTAACACTTCCAAGAAATGTTCTTTTTTTACATTTTGCATGTATTGCTGCAATCTACTTTCTGATTTCTTTCATTGTTCACAACCCTTCTGTCGTTTTGTGTGAGTAGATAAATTAGATCTTTGTGTAAATATGCAAATTTTAGAACTGCAAACCACTCAGTAAAGGTTTAGATGCCCTAAAATCGGCGCAGAGTTTCGCTGCCATTCCAGTCTATCTGTTGTCAAGGCGCTGTTGCAAATTTCCACCCGCCTAAAATGTCATCTTGACATCATTAAAAACAGCATACTAACCAGAGCAAGAACCATGAATTCGTGGCAATAGCTCATAGCAGCTTTTTATGAAGGAGCTTTGTCACATTTCAAAATAATATTTAACTGATTTATATTGCTTGCAGCATGGGACTCATTGTTAGAAATGGCATGTATGTTGCCCCCTTTTGCTTGTATATTTCAATTACCGGATTTCGGCATGGTTCAGTAATGCGTCTGTTTCTCTTTTGTTTTGCAGATGTCATAGTGAAAGCAAGCAGTGGCTGCTTGTGATGCTTGTGTGCTTGTGTGCTGCTTGTGTGCTGCGAAAAGCAAGGCGCCCGTGTGCTGTGCGATGTCAGTGCACGTTAAAGAACCCCAGGTGGTCGAAATTTCCGGAGTCCTCCACTACGGCGTCTCTCATAGCCTGAGTCGCTTTGGGACGTTAAACCCCACAAACCAAACCAACCTTTCTGACTCAGTTTGCTGCCTCTTTTTGACTGCACTGTTGCTTGTGAGTAAAAAAGGTTTGTTGCATAGGTGGCCACAGAAAGATAGAAATGACATGTCTATCATTGCATGGCGATTAAACCCTGTGCCCTGTGTGCCCTTCTTATTCTTTAAAATAAAAAAAAAACAATTCAGTCTCAAAATCCTGTAGGGGAAACTGCTGCAAGGCTTGCCAATGCCTACGAAATGCGCAGATTTATAATGGCACATTAATGGGAAAGCCATTGAAATGACAATATAAGGAAAACATTGTTTTCCAAACCTTCGGAATGCCAGTGGTTTAGGAAGGCCATCATAATTGGACTATGAACGGACAAGCCAATAGTAAACGCATATTGGGAGTGCCATAGTGGATTAACGCTGGACCTGCGATGGTATGACCGACGGTTTAATGGAAGAAAAAGTAGTAATTTCTTCTAGAGCCAATATAGGTCTGACACTGAATCGCTGGTTTTCCGACATTGGACCCCCGGTAGCCAAATAGTGGTGTGCTGCTTGGGAACTGAATACCAGAGAAATCCTGCCCTACCTGGGTGAAAACAAACGTCTGTTTCCAACACAAAGGAACATATTCTGAAGTGTTGATGCGCGGACCGCTGCCGCCTTCAGTTTCATTCTGCCCACAGGTTGATCCAGTGAACCTAGTGTCGAAATCCAAGACCCCACAACAGACGCAGGTGGCACAGTTCACAGGGCTCAAAATAAGGCGGGAAGATCACGATCCTCGCCGGAGGCTCTCAGGATACACTTTCAGCACCGGATCCTTTGGCGAAGGCACCTAAAAAAGCTCTGCTGAATTAGATCTGTCGCCACACACCAATGAGAAGGCAACTCTTGTTGCAAGATACCAAGGTAGCATATGTGAGCGGCCTGTTATTGGAAATTGCACTCCTGGTTGTGTAGGCGCCACTAAGAACTAGGAGTGTTATTGGACACAGGTTGCTGGAGGGATTCATCTTACTGACATTTGAGGAGCCTGCTCAGGGCTCGGAAGCAGTCGAAGGCAGCTGGCATGGTTGAAAACCACCCACATATCTGTTTTTTGCCCTCTGATATTTCATACTGTGTCATTCATTATTTAGCATATAACAACGCATTGCTTTCAACAACGAGGAAAGTAACGAGCATTTGCAGTAAAATGACATGCTAGTTATAATAGACACACCAGGCTGGTCCTTTCAATAAACCAGCCACTAATACCAGAACGCTAGCACCAGCACGGGCACACCAGAACACAAACAAGGCCTGGCCCACCAGAACCACGTGGAAACATCACCAAATAAACACCCTAGGCCCGGCTCACCAGAACTGTGTCAGAAACATACCAGAATGAACACACCAGAACCCGTGTCTGAAGTTCCACTTTGGTGGAAACACTAAACCTGGGCTGGCGGATTTTTCAATAAGGCGTGGTACTTATTTGCCGCGCGTTTTTGCAGAGATCCTGTGTTCGTGTTCTACATTGCGTAAGCTCGCGACAGCGTAGCATGCCCTTACCAAGCGCTTGAAGCAGGCACTAACAAACATGTTATGTATGCATGCATCACGTGAACACCACGACATGGACTTCCCGTTGTATTTGTGACCTCCCCCTAGAATTTAAATGACGACATCACGGG